>NW_017731749.1:1484787-1513374 GCF_001890085.2 Hipposideros armiger
CACACACACACACACACACACACACTCGCCAGGCATTACACGCCCTGCAGTCTCAAATAGAATCTGACAGCATTTTAATGATACCCATAAAGGACACTTCGCAGATGTCTTCTATCCTGAAAGATCAGGAGCAAAAAGTGCAAATAACACTGTAGTGCTTGATATCAGTATTCTCTTTCGCCTCCCATTCTAAATACCTGTTGGGTGTGGATGGCCACTCTCAACCATGGTGTTCTCATTTGGGCCTGATCCTTGGGCCTGGTCCTTGGGCCACAATCATAAGCTTTAAAGTTTCACCTGCATTCATTTTGCTCCTACACTTCAGATGAATTCCAACTTTGTATTCTACCCACTGTTACTCAACAGGGTGAGACATATAGTGCTGAGATGAGACTCAACATACAGTGGAAGGACCACACTCAAGCTCAGACCTCTTGGTCTGGATAATAATGTTAAGTCTCCTGACAACTCTGCAAGCACTCCACATTCTCTAGTTGATATTCTGTTCTTGACAGTAAATCCAAAAACCCCTGGAGGATTTCTGCCAGTTAAGGCACACTCTCCCCATCATTCACTCCACTGCAGACCCATAAGCACTGGTTTTTTATCCCGTAAGACACCAATTTCTTTTATGCATTAATTCCTTCCCATGAGCCCTTTCCTCTGTCTAGAATGTTCTCCCCCTTCACTCTTCCCAAAGCTTATTCCACCTCCTCACGATCACTTCTGGCCACCTTATATAAATTATGTACTTCTTTTATTTCCTACATCAATATCCAGTTTATTTTTTTTCAATGGCCACAATTTGTCGTTATTCTATATTTTTTTTGTGCTTTTGTCCATCTCTTCCATTAGAGGCTAAACTTCTTAAGGGCTGAGGCTACGTCTGGCTTGTTCACCTCTGTATCTCAGCACCAATGCAATGCCTGGCATATAGTAGATACTCGATCAAAATGTGGTAAGTGGGTTCTCAGTAATGAGCATTCTGTTTTGTAATACATAGCTCTGCAATCTGTAATGCACATGCTGAGCTCCTATACCAGAGCAGTACTGGAAGGTAAGGGAGGGTAAAGCATCAGATGGTGCATAGTCAAAAGCAGTCTTCTGCTTTATGGACCAGAAGTAGTATCACATCTGGCCTAGTTTAATTGTCTGTCACCTGATGATCCAGCTGCCACAGTTCACTGTACTTGCTGTGCCAGTATCTAACAATTGGTGTAGAGAACTCTGCCTACTTCTCTGACTCCAGGGAGGATGGCAGTAAGAAGTCCAGAGTTGTTTTAATCTCTGGAGCCATAGAATTTGGGACCTCAGGGATGCTCCAATACTGGCTGACCAGGCTCTCTTCCTGGAAATCTCCCTCATCCTGATGTCATGGTACCAGGGAAATCAGTTTGGGAGTAGTAGTCCCTCCCTGGAATTCACTTCTTGTGCCAGCCATACGTGCCTCCGCAGGTGATTAACGAGCATTGCACTCATGACGGGCACATTCGTATGGGCTAGGGAGACAAAGACAAATGAAGCATGCCCTCAAGTGGCCCAAGACAGACGAGCCAGCTAATAACTTGTGCAAGTTAAGTTTCTGCTTTTACGTTGAAAGGAACAGAAAGCATTATTGTTGTTCATATACACATTCTTTTTCTAAAACATCAATAAAACTATTTAAACAAACCCATGTGATAAGGGCACCCACAGATATGTTAATGTGTATTTGTATGTGTACCTTGACATTTGCCATCTCTCATAAGATCCTGAAAGTATAAGTTAGAAAATGAAATCTCCCTCCCAGGGGCTTATGAACCAGACTTTACCATTCAGCATGATTACTGTTGCTTTAAGGAAATGCCTGGAGTTGCAACACTGCCCAGCCCAGTAAGCACAATGGAACATTTTCCTTGGGATTACCTCACTCCCAGTGACCCATACAGGAAATAATTATTTTGGTAGAGTCGCCAGTAAACAGTGAAACACACTTACTTGAAAAATAAGTTCTTTTTGACCCTGCAAGACAGTGGCTTCACAAGCATAGCTGAATATAACTTCTACCCAAATTCAACAGTTTTGTACGTAAATGGTGCCTTATTCTTGGATTGTCAGTTCCCAGATCCAGGCCACACTTCAGAGTTCTGCCAAAACCCCACAGCAAACAGTGGTTTCCTTGTATTTCTGGCTAAAGAAGAATGTGGCATCAAAGAAAAACTACATTTCTTTCCTGGGATAGATTATGGAAATTCCATAGATGTCCTAGTAACAGTTCAAACACTGTAGTCATGTCTGAGAAACTACTTCTGCTCTTACAGTTGTCAATCATGGGAGTGCCAGAGAAATATGGTAACGTTTGGAGTAAATGACAGTTGTGGGCAGGATTTTAGAGTCAAAGTGAAAAGTCTAGATTTCCACTCCTTATTCTAGCTGTGCCTAATTTCAGAGTCCTTTTTTTCTCTGGGTAGCCCCCAAAAGGCAGCACCCTAAATGGAAGCTACAGAGATCTGAGAAGAGTAATGCTACCTGTTGAAACAGATGAGTTGTATTAATAAAGCAATGTTCTCAACTAAAATTAACTTTACTGAAATCCAAAGCCACTGACTTAAAGTCTTGACTGCTTTGAGAGAAACACAAACTAATAGAAACACAAACTAATATTAAACATAATAGATGGTTTTTCCTCTCTCATTTAACAGTCTGGAAGCAAGCAGTCCAGGCCTGAGATGGCAGCTTGAGGCTCAGCCTTCCAATGTGTAGCCCTGCCATCCTTGGACCCACATGGTCCTGGATGGATCACCCTCACACTCACATTCCAGCCAGCCAGAATGTAAGCTAGAGAAAGACAGGGCCTTCCCCTTCCCTTTAGGGCACAACCAAAAATTGCCATCACTTCTGCTTATTTCTCATTGGCCAAAACTTAGTCACATGACCAACAGAGCTTCAAGGCTCTTCCCAATTCCGTATCAGGGATCCTGTCATTATAGAAAAAAGGGAAAATCAATACTGGGAGATGGCCACGGGTTTGCCACAATTGTCAATTTTCAGATTATTCTTTTGATGGTGGATAAGTCATCAGAAGACACAGCCTCTTTTCCTGCAAAGCTCTTGCACTACATCTGCCTCCAAAATTACACCATTTCTCAGACCACCCATGCCAGTATGATATCCTGGTATGACTGAGGAATGAAAGGCCATGAGAATAGAGCTATAGTGTCTATGTACCATCATGGTGTGGTGACATCTGGCCAAATCAGTAAGCAGGGCTGTACCTCCTCTTGGGAAACTCCCCTGATGATGGCTCTGATTGGGTCTGAATAGTGTCACCAGTTATCCTATTGACCAAAGACACTGCTTTGATTATTTTGAGACCTAGAGGTTATGCTATGGTTGTGAGGATTGCCTTGTTTCACTTTGTCTTCTGTAGAGCCCTAATAAGAGAGCAATGGAGTAATGACTCAGGGATATAAAGCTCCCAGGCAGTTTCAACTTTGGAAAGGAGGGAGGATTTCTCCAACCCTGAAACACTGAAAGAGTAACCTAGCACAAGAAAGGGCTGCATGTTAACTTGAAACTTCTTTGTGAATTCCTGAGATCACACCAAGAAATAGGTTGTGAACAGAAGGAGCTTGGGAGTAACCAATCCAGCACTCTTCGTGGGTCATTTTGGAGTGAGACTCACTGACTTCAAAGGAGTAGAGAATTCCTGAGCAGGGATTTCCCAGAGATTTTCATTCATTAAAGAGGAAAGAGTGAGGGGCTCTGTGCTGAATGGATTAGAATCCCACCTGGTGTTTACGCCGAACTACAGGATGTGCTTAATATCCTGGCATGAATAGGCCAGCACTTGGCAGCAGCAGACAGCACCTGTTTACAGTATCCAATCTGGTCACATAAACTTAATGGTACCTACTCTAGCTTCAAGTGATATAAAAACCAAATGTATGGATGTTCAATATCTGAAAGGTAAGTTGTGAGAAAGGGGGCCAAATTAAAACAATTCCTAGAGGAATGAAACAGAAATCTGAATTTGTTTTGTGTTACTAGCAGAAATTGTGATATATTACTACTAAATTATGATAAAGTCATAGCCAAAAAGTCTTTGAGGTGAGCAAATTTCACTTCATGAAGAGAAAATCATTTTCATTTGACATACAACTTGTAAACTATAGAAGTATAGATATTTAACCTATGTCACGGCTGATATTAGTGATTTTATATATCACACACATCATGGCTGATGTATAATATAGTTGATACACACATATATATGTGTGTCATATAGAATCTTAACAGTGATTTTGATCACAAAACTATTCCAAATTCCAACTTAGGTCTCTAGTCAGGGAACATTAGGACATCCTCTTCCTGTTTCTGCCTTGTCTATAAGCTAGAACAGAACTCTTGGAGGGGGTCCAAGATGTCAGGAAGAAATTATTTTAAGTGCTGTTATGCTTGGGAGGGGCAGCAAGGCAACATGAATTGAGCTCTATATCTGAATCCATGTATCGTAATAATAAATCAAGCCCCCAAAAGACTTCAGTATGTTAATTTCTGGCACTGGACAAGGGAAATTGCACAAATGTCACACACACAGGCCTGTTTAGTCACCCTTTCCTCTGCACTCTGTACATCCCTCCATTGCACTTACCTCATTCATTACCCTGTAATTATTTGTTCATAGTTCCGTCTCCACCACTGGCCTATGACATGGGAAGGCGTTAAGAACACTAGCTCTGGAGCCCAACTGCCTCAATTTGAATCCTAGCCCTGCCACTAATGAATTTCTGTGACTGAGCAAGTCCCTCAATCTTGCCAAGCCTCAGTTTCTTCAGCTGTAAAGTAAAGTGAGTAATAGCATCTGTCTCTGTGGTGACTGTGAAAATTTCATGAGAAATGAATAAAAAACACACCCTGCCTCAAGGAACATCCTCAGTAACTGTCAGCTGTTCTTATTGTTACCTTCTAGATACGTTGCATGGTATTCGTTTTTGCATTCCCGGCATCTCCAGGGTGCCTAACTCCTGAAAGCATGTAAGTTTAATGAATCAATGAATGCAAAAATGGAGTGGAGAAAAGGCAGTCCCCTTCATTCACCCTGCTCCAAGGCAGTGGAGAGACTTCTCTGTCTGACAAGTTTGGCATCTGTGGCCCAGCCTCGCCCATCTTCCTCTGGACATGGCCTGCCCTCAGAGGGCGTATGCTAGGCTTTAGCCTTGCAGCTTTGCGCTTGTGGGTAGGACTGTCCTTTTCTCCCCATCTTCCGCTGAAAGGGAGGAGGGGGCAAACTGCCCAGAGAAAGTACACATTCTCTACTTTCCTCTCGAAACAGGCTCTCCCCCATATGGTTTGGTGCCATCTGGGACCAGCTGGAGAAGACTGATGAATTGTGCTAAGAACACAAAACAAATTCAATTTTCTGGGCTCAGTTGGTAGATTCATAGGTTGTCCCACAAAGCTGTTCCCTCCAACCTAACCTGGCCAATCATAAACATTTTAGCTTCTACCTGCCATTCATTTGGATTATTCCCCAGTATGCTCTATTTATTGAGCCTTCTCCCAAACACTAACAGTGGCTTAATTCTGTTTTTTTCTTTTTTTTTTTTAAGAGAGAGAATTTTTTTCAGATTTTTAATTTTTCAGTATTTTAATAAAGTGCTGCTCTTGGAAGGAACTGAAAGACATGCATTTCTGAAGGGTTGAAGAGTTGAAAAACTAGGGTGTTTGCTGCTCTCCCTTTTCGTCTCCAGATTTATTCTCGGCTTTTCTCTTCCTTGCCGCACCTCGAGAGGTTGACCTCTTTTGTTGCATCATCTGGGTTCTCTTGCCTTCTTTTTTTCTTTTTTTCCCCTAAAGAGTGCATAGCTCTAAGTGGCCCATGCGGGGATGGAGATCACAAACTCTATCTAACCGAGTCACCACATCGCCTTGGGCTCTCTTGCCTTCTGGCTTCCATCTGGGTTCCACCGATTGGAGAAGACTGGAGGGCGAGAAGAGAGAGAGAAACCTGGGTATTTATTCTGTGTGCTCCCTGCCTGGCTGTGGTTTCATTGGTCGGCTGATAGTCACAGCTCCTGTTGGATGCTCCTCTTTCATGGCAACAGCTCATGTTGGGTTCTCTAATACCTCTCACTCTCCTTATCCCTTCAGGGCTAGGAGCAGTAACAGCATCCCAACATTGCTAGGCCCCTGAGGGCTTCATCATCTTTGTTAATTCCCTTAACCCTGCGCATACCCTGTAATGAGTCCTTTAGTAAAAGTCTATTCAATGAAACCTTTGCATGTGCCATCTCTTTCTCACCAGGGCCCCGGTCGAAATAAGTTGATGAAGAGTAACAGGAAGATCCTTTTGGAGTGGGCACACTGGGCATACCTAGCCTGATATTGCTAAACATTTGTCTCATCCAAAACACAAAACAAAACAAAAACACAAACCTTTATTCTGATTACATCTCACCTAGAAGCTTTCTGATAACTTGACTTTTTCTATAGTGTTCTAGCTAAAGAAATAGAAGACTCTGGTCAGACTGGTTCTCATGATAGATCAATATCGCTTCTCAAATCCGTAAATTGTTACTGTGCTTTACAAAATTAGTTAAGTGGAAAGTCAAAGGGAAGTGGAAGTGGCAGAATTAACTTAGTTTATTTTTAATTCTATGGGGAAAAAAATCACAAATTTGAAGGGCTGACATTCTAAGATAAAAGGCTGTAAGATCAGGGTTCAAAGTTAAAGACTCTGAGGTTTACCTGACAAAGATACCGTTAAGAGTAATGTGTCTCAACCATTTGTTGTGTGTGTGTGTGTGTGTGTGTGTGTGTGTGTGTGTGTGTGTGTTTTCGCCGAGCCATCCTGCCACCTGTTGGCAGCTCAGCGGCAGCTCAGCTCGGGCCGGGACTCGAACTGCTGTTGCTCAGAGCTCGCACTCTTCAACGAGCTCTTAACCAACTGAGCCACTCAGCCGGCCCTCAACCATTTGTTTTTATTGTCACCTTCCCACTAAAGAAGCTTTTTAGACATTTTTCTAATTACTCCCCACCATGAAATGTTAATATCACAGATATACTGTATATCTGTTTATATACTGTACATCTATGCTTTATACATTAAAAAGTAATATTATGCACAAACCAATTGTCACCTCCTTGGGGACATTATCACCCTGTTAGGACTACATGATTTAGGTCATATTAAGTGCATCCTGTATATGATTCTTTTTAAGTAAAAATTGTATGTATTTAAAGTGTACAAGAGGGTGATTTGATATACATAGTGAAATGATTGCTACAGCCAAGCTAATTAACATGTCATCTTCTTCCATAGTTACCTTTTGTGTGTATGTAGGAAGAACACCTGAAATCAATTCTCCGAGCAATTTTTCAGAATTCAGTATAGTATTACCAACGATAGTCATCATGCTGTATATTACATCTCTAGACTTAGTCATCCTATAACTTCAACTTTATACCCTTTGACCAACATCTCCCCACTTCTCCCACTTCCTTGCCCTAGGCCACCACCATTCTACTCTCTGTTTTTATTACGCAGTTCTGATTTGGCTGTTATCTACGGCTGACAAGGGGAACATAAGGGATATTGAATTGAGGAAGTGGTCTAATTTAGTGGTGAAGCTGTCAATAGTGTTCTACACTTTTATTTTTTCGTTTCTTTTAGTCTGTCTTCCTTAACTTGTTATGATTACAAGTATTCTTACCAATTCAGTTTTTATATTGTTATTTAAATGGTCAGCAATTATATATCAGACTAGGACTAAAGATCGTATTTTCATCAAGAATAGCACAATATGAAGCAACAGTTGCAAATAAGCTTTTCCTTTTCAGATTATTAGCAGTATCTTTAGCCTGAGAAATAAAATGTCTGTGAAAAGTATTCTCCAGTATTATCACACATTTCATGTGCTCTCACACCTCCATACATTTTTACCATCAATAGCACATGTGTCATTAATATTAGCAACACAGCTCAGAGGTTCACATGATACGCATAGCATTCAGAGGGAAAAAAGAAAAGAAAAGAAAGAAGAAAGAAAAAGAAAGAAGAAAGAAAGAAAGAAAGAAAGAAAGAAAGAAAGAAAGAAAGAAAGAAAGAAAGAAAGAAAGAAAGAAAGAAAGGCAAACAAGAGAAAAATAGAAATCAAATTAAAGAATGCCGTTTTATTTTTTTTCTAATATATACCCACAAATTTCAAAGGGGACTATGAAATGTCCACTTAATAGAGTATGTTGTCCTACTATATTAAAGAGGTCAGTTTGCTTCTCTGGTGTTCACCTTCTAATCCTGGAAAGTTATTTTAAGTCATTTTCTTAGACCTGGAAAAAGAAAAAATATACATTGTGTTGTGTATAATTATTTTATAAGTTTCTAAGAGTAGTCTTTCTGACATTTGGAAAGCAGTGCAAATGACTTCTGTTCTTATTTTGTACCTCTACATCTATTTGTCCTTTCATATAAAATGTAAGAATATATACTCCTAATTATAGATGTCAGCAATTTTTTAGAACTCTGAAACTTCCATGCAAAATAGGGCTCTGACCCACTAAATATCAAGACCATTGGTAAACAACTTTGGAGAAATCAGATTGGTATTTACCAAAAAAGTGGAGGGAGGGTTGCCATTAGCAATTGAGCCAAGCCAAGAAGCTAAAATATCTAGAATTAATATATTAATGTATGCCCTTTTCCCTATAGAAATTACACATCTTGAATTTTAAAACTTAATTATTTCAGGAGTATAGGAGGATAGAGAGGGAGAAAATATTAGTTACATTCCTTATAGGCATCCGAAAACCTGATACAATTTTAAATTGTCCTGCCATTTTCAGCTAAAATCTTTTATTTCAATATTTTTACCTACATTATCTCTGGTGATAGTTAGGAATTTGATACTCCAGTGATTATTTATATAAAGTCTGTTTTCTTCTATTGGACTGTACATGTCACAAGAAAGAGTGCTATGTCTATTTTGCTCACCATTATTCCATCCCCATGGCAAACACAGGGCCTGTACATGGCAAATGCTCAATAAATTTATTAAGCACTGAATAAATTGGATGGAAGGAATTATATTTTGGCACAAAACTTTTCTCAATGCAAAATGATGCTATCTTTGAAAGCATCTATTTCTTTTATTCATCCATCTTGATTTTGTTATTGACTCATTATAGAGATATGCTGTGCCAGAACAGAAACTATTAAGATATAATCCCTGACCTTAAGAAATTCACAGTCAAGAGAGAGAGAGACAGACATGTAAACCAATTAATCATAATACAGTGAGATATGGGAAATGATAAATATCTATTCAAGAGGCAGAGAAAGAGGTAGTAATCCAGTTGCTTTCTATTGAAATCAGAACTTTCTCTCTGACAGGCCAACATAGAATTATAGAAAAAATAAAAGACTTAGAACTGAATTTTTGTTTTGTAACAGGACCATTGAAAATGAAGCCAAACTAAGTGGAGAACTTTCTCCATCTAACCCCTTTCAGTTCTTGGCTTAAACATCACTCCTTCAGAGAAATCTCCTCTGATTCCTCTTGACACACACACACAATGAGGTAGGTCTCCTGCCGTGTGCTTTCTACTAGAGTGGGAAGTCCATAAGGCCGGAGAATCTGTCTATCTAGACTACGACTATTATATCCCTAGAGCTTAGAGCTGTCTCTGGCAGTAGGTGCACAATAAATTTTTGAAGAATAAAATCTCCCTTGCAATATATTTACCAGTATATTTCTCTTTTCAAACTAATTTATTTCATTTTTTTCCATTCTATAGATAGAAAAAAATAATTGCCTTCTCTAAATAACGTCCTTTGCCTTTTTCTTCAAGGTTTCTCTCACTTTTCAAGCATTATCATTGAATACCTGGAAGTAAGTTGGATTTTATGCATCTACACACGGTGGAGACTTGGACCTGAAGAGTATATCTGAGGCTGTAAGCCTATTTGTAGACTCCTGGAATAGGTCCCCCATGCAGTTTCTCCACACCTCTTATTCACACAATTTCCAAAGGACTTAGGCTGAAGAAAGTAGACTTTCTTCTAGGAAGTAAAGAAGTGTTCTTAGGGGAAGAATGAAAGGTCAGCATTCACTTTCTGTGCCCCAAATAAATCCTTACCTTCTGCTTTCACTAAAGGGAAGAGGAGAAAAGGAGCAAGATCCTGGTTTAGGGATTGAACTGTTCCAGATATTTGGAAAAAGGAGCTTAGGTATCCTGAAAGAGCTTCCAGTCCTAAGATATCAACTTCTGAGGTCAATGAATCCTGGCCTTCCCTAGGCCACCTGGCAGCAGAAAGAGATATTTTAAGTCATGGCAAGGCCATGTGCCAATCTCAAAAACCACACCCTTTGAATGTCAGCTTCCTCCAACAAGGGGAACATCTTAGTGCAAGAAATAAAGGCTATGCTATTTCAGTGGGATACAGGTCCCACTGAAATGCTGTTGCCTTAAAAATAATCATGATTAGTATAAGTTCCTTATTCTTTAATTTAGTAAATGTTCTGCTAGAAACTGGAAAAGTCAAATTTGGATGTTTGCAAATGACCAGATGTGTCCTAGATACAGCCTAGATGTCAGGAAGAGACTTGAATTGATTTCAATAAGAGTGGAGTTTTTTCACTGTAGAAATAGCTCTTCTGAATTATACAGTCTTTCACATGACCCTTGGAGGAAATAGGGAAATATAACTACTGAAGAGGGATAATGTTGGCTCTCATAAATATTACCTAAAAGTAGACATATGATTAGAGTAAAAGAGTTTCTTTTAAGACTGTCTTTTACACACACACACACACACACACACACACACACACACACACACACACACTTAAAGTGATTACTAAAAGAAAAAAATGAGGATTTTTTAAAAGTATATTTAAATGTATATTATTTTCTGTTTTAGTTGCAACATAGGAAAAGAGGTTATAGCATTATCTACCAACTATCGTAACTAATATAACTGAAATCTCCTGAGATTTCCTATTATTTATTATTCCATCGAGAAACAGGGATTTCCCTTTGTTTCCTTCAGTTAAACTGACTCAAATTTAAGAGTGGAATACCATCTTATTAGGTCCTGAGATGGTGGCAGGTAGAGCATCTCTGGATGACCTGGGTTCTAGAATCAGTTCTGCTACTTACTCACCTAGAAAATAGACCAAAAAATATCTCTAAGATTACTCCTCATGCGGGTACCCCACAATTCTGCAGTCCCCCACAATTATTTTGGAAACAAATCAGAGGAGCACTGGGTTAAGGGTACAAGCCATATTGCTTAGATGCCTCATACAGCTATTTCCTCACTGGAGTCTTCTCACCTTCTCCTGAGCCTTGTGAGCCTAGAAAAACCTACTACTTTCTATTTTGTTTTTTTATTTTATATTTTCAAGGATGAGTGGTAAACCAATGGAAACAAGAGATGTGGAGATACATCAGCTAATGTTTCAAAAGTGGCAATAAATCAGGGAGTCATAACAAGCTTACAAAATATAATTGACGCCAGAAATTTGAATAAAATCACCATAAGAGGATGTATAGAGTGAGAAAAGAAACAAGAGTAAGTACTGATGCCCCTTGATAATAGGAAAAGAATGAACAAGAGAAGTCCTAAAAGAGCCTGAGAAGGAGAATCAATATAAGTAAAAAGACAGCTGTGGTGCTTCACCAATGAAAGAGATTGCTTCAAGGAATCAGTGGTCAACAAAGTCAAAGATTTCCACAAGTCATGTAGGCTAGGATTAAGTATTAAATATAACACTATGGAACTGCTATTAGCAATGGAAGTTTCCATAGGGTGGTGGTAGCAGAAGATAAATGGCAGGTGGCTTGAGAAGTACATGAGAGCTGGAGCTGCAGATTGAGCTACTATTTATCCCTCTCTCTATTATAAACATTCAAATACAATGTTGCAAAAACACAAAGTACATGACTGAGCTTAACCAGAGAAAGAAAGTAAAACCAAGTCCAATTGATGCTATGGTGGTCCAACGGTACAGAGCCTAGATACTGGGACTGGTGTCAGGAGGGTAAGGACAGGAGAACTTATGTAGGTGTAGGTCCTGCATAAGGAGAAGAGTTGGAACTGAGAGCATTTCATAGATCCAAGATTCCTCAATGGGTTTCCCAATCTATGAAAATTAGTCTAGAACCACACTATCTAGTATGCTAGCTACTAGCCATATATGATTACTTACATTTAAATTACTTCAAATTAAATAAAATTCAATTCCTCAGTCACACATTTCAAGTACTTAATAACTACATGTGGCCAGTGGCTACCATGTGGGAAGCCACTTGTTGGATATCAAACACTTTCATCATCACAGAAAGTTCTACTGGACAGCATAAATCTAGAAAATCTCTGGACACTGTCTCAAAGAAGCAGCATGGAAATACGCTGTCTGTCTCAATCTTTGGATGAAAGCAAACAGCTCTCCTTATAAGATACTGATACAGCAAGCCAAGCATGTGGCCCTTCCAGGTGGGAGATCCAAATTTCTACTACCCATATGAGCTGGAATCCCAAGCCAAAACTCTAACACTTAGAGTCCCAGCATAGAAGCAAGGGCAGAATATAAACAAAACCCTCTAGAGTACACGTTCTCAATCTAAGACCCACAGGAAAAAGCAATCCAATCTAAAAATGAGCTCATAATCAAGAAGTACAAACCACAGACAGAATTTGAACAGGCACTTCACAAAAACAGATATCCAAATGACCAATAAACATAAGAAAAGGTGATCAAACTCATTTGTCATTAGCAAATAACTAATAAATAAAAAATGAAAAATAAATCCATGGGATACCATGACACAGCCTTCAGTATGGCTAAAATTAAAAAGACTAACAATACCAAGCATTGGTTAGAATGTGGAGCAACTGAAACTCTCATACACTATTGGTGAGTGTGTAAATCGTATAACTTATGACTCAGCAATTCCACTACTAGGTGTACCCAACAAAAATGTATACATATAAGGGCCAGCCGAGTGGCTCAGTTGGTTAAGAGCTCGCTCAAGAGTTTGAGCTCTGAGCAACAGCAGTTCAAGTCCCGGCCTGAGCTGAGCAGCTGCTGAGCTGCCAACAGGTGGCAGGATGGCTCACAAAAAAAAAAAAAAAAAGTATACATATAAGCATATACTAAAATCATGTACCCCAAAAAGTATACAAAAGACATGTACATATGTTCATAGTTGACTATTTATAATAAAAAAAACTATCTAATCATCTATCAAGGACACTTCGGTTGTTTCCATGTCTTGGGCACCATGAATAATGCTGCAATGAACATGAGGGTACATATATCTTCACAGATAAATGTTTTCAGATTTTTTCAGCAGATACCCAGAAAGAGAGATTGCTGGGTCATGTGGTAATGATAAAGAAGATGTGGTACATATATACAATGGAATATTACTTAGCCATAAGAAAAGATGAAATACACAGGGCTGGCTGAGTGGCTCAGTTGGTTAAGAGCTCGCTCAAGAGTTTGAGCTCTGAGCAACAGCGGTTCAATGCCCGGCCGAGCTGAGCTGCCGCTGAGCTGCCAACAGGTGGCAGGATGGCTCAGCTAAAAAAAAAAAAGAAAAGTAAAGATGAAATACTGCATTTGTGACAATAGAGATGGATCTTGAGATTATTATGCTAAGCGAAACAAGTCAGACAGACAAAAATCGAGAACCATATGATTTCACTCATATGTGGGATACATGAGATCGGACAACTAAGTTCGCGAACTCATCCTAGAAAAAGTGCTACATACCTCATTGCTGAATATCACCAGAGTCACCTTTAAATACTCCCCTTGGGAAACCATGCATTGATATCAGCGCCTAGTTCACCCTTCAAAGCAATTTTGGAACTTTTTCTGAAATGGCCATTAGAGCTATCATTGTATTACCCTTGATGTCCTAAATGTCATCAAAATGTCTTCCTTTCAATATTTCCTTTATCTTCAGGTAAAGAAAGAAGTCATTAGGGGCCAGATCAGGTGGGTAGGGAGGGTGTTACAATGCAGTTATTTGTTTAGTGGCTAAAAACTTTCTCACAAACAGTGCCGTGTGAGCTGGTGCATTGTCATGATGCAAGTGCCATGATTTGTTAGCGAAAAGTTCAAGTCATCTAACTTTTTGACACAGCTTTTTCAGCATTTCCAAATAGTAAACTTGGTTAACTGTCCAGTTGGTACAAATTCATAATGAATAATCCTTCTGATATCAAAAAAATGTTAGCAACATTGTTTTAACAAGTTTGCAAACTCAATTGTCAGAGCTTGTATATTCAAAGTAAAAGGATAAAGATGTCTAGTCAGATGTTAGATTGATCTAGAGTTGAGAATTTGGTGAGTGACTGCAATGGAAGAACAAAGTATCAGAAAAGTAGAATAAAATGGCAACAGTGGTCAAAGGGTAGGCTACAGAGTCTAGTTTGGCTCATAAGGAAATGATATCAGAAGATTGCTGATGGGGAGGAAATGTTACAGTTGAAGAAATAGAACAGCCAAGGAAATGATAGTCTAGTGGAGCCTCAAAGCAAGTGTTATGGCACTGAGAGCAAAAAAAACAAGTTTGATTTCTATCAAGTTTAAATTTAGATCTGCACAGGCCATTAGTTTTGTATTTAATTGTCCAACGTTTTTACTATAAATAATATATAGGTCTCTGCAAGATGTAAAAACATAAACCACAGCTATTTCCTCCAAAACTGAAGTGTGTCTTAGGAAGTTATCAGTCTTTGAACTATAGTCAGCTTTGAATTCTATTTTAGAGTTGTGTAGATGGGGCCAACAGAAAAACTAATCATCTGGTCAACAACCAAAATCTCATTGGCTTTCAGGGCAATCAGGACACAGAAATCTAAAAACTATCTAAACAACCACTGACTTTTCATATAACAAAACGTAATACACATTTCCCTTAGTAAAGTTCACTTCTGTTTTTCTGCATTATATACCACTGATTTGAGGAAAAATAACCCTTACAATGTTTGCAAGGCACAATGAGTGGAAACTTTAGTTCTAGGTTCAGTATGGTAAGTATATAGCTATGAATCCCTTAACAGGCCTCTGTCTACTGAAATGCTTTTAATTTTTAAAGTCTCAGTTCACCTGCTATATCCTCCTTAAGGCTTCTCCAACTACCGCAAGCCGACTGTATCATTGATTCCTCTGCATTCCTTCTTCACATTGGTAGTATGGTTAATATATCAGTTATTCTATTCTACTTATATTGTTTACACAAAGCCTCATCTCTCTTAAGATTATACACATCTTGGAGACAAGAACCACTCCTGAGCTCTCCCAGAATATAGTACTCTATCCTGTATAAAAGAAGGGTTCATTTTCAATATAAGGAAGCATGATTTTGTTCCACAGGAATTTTATTTTTCTCCTTTAAACTAAAGGGGTTGCTTGACCTAAGAGTACCAGGCTGACAATTGATCTTCTAGAATGTGCAAGCAATGTCTCTCTACTCCAAACAGCTAGAGTACCAACAAACACAGGATGATTCAGTTCAGTATATTTTGATATTGCATGTTTCTAATTTTTCTTTAGTTAGAAACGGTTTTGACCACTCCTCCCTCTTATTTAATGATTTGCTATGAGTAAATCCTTGAAGAGTCATGTAACCCATGCCTGTCCTCAAGTGTACCAACCCTTCCATTAAGTCCAGGAAGAGAACCCATTATCCTAGTGTACTTGTTTATTATGGCAAAGGCTATGAAAACATGGGCCAGTGTTCACAATGCCTAATGAGAACCTTACTAAAATATTTTCTTCTCTTTTGCTCCTTCATGTGAGAGAGAGGACATCTGGTAAGGAGCCAAAATCTCATTGGCTCTCAGAGCAATCCTTGTCAGGGGTCCCAGGTCAGGAAAGGATTATTACTGCTACAGCTGTGACAGGGATTAGATAACACAAAGCCATAAGGACAGATTAGTGCCAATTATTATTTTTTTTAAATAATACTAAATGCATTTAGGCACCAGAACTAAAATCTAAGAGTCAGAGTCTGTCTTACGTCTCCAATTCCTGGTTTCTGGAACATAGCTAAGTAATTTACTCTCCAAGTAAAACAATCTTCTGTTTTCTGGATCAGTGGCTCTCAAAGTATAAAGTTCCCAGATTAGCAGCATTAACTTCACCTGGGAACTGGTTAGAAATGCAAATTATCAGGTCCAATCCAAGACCTACTGTTGCAGAAACTGGGGGTGGGGCCCAGCAATCAAGTTTTAACAAGCCCTCCAGGAGATTCTGGTGCATAATAAAGTTTGAGAACCACTACTCTACGCTAGACCCAAGTGTGCTTTGTGGACCAGGGCATTGGCATCCCCTGGTAGCTTGTTAGAATTGCGGAGTCTTGGGCCCCGCCCCAGACCTACTGAATCAGACACTGCATTTCAACAGGATCCCCAAGTGATTTGTATATACATTAAAGCTTGAGAAGCATGATCAAAGATGAAATTGAGAAAAGTAATAATCTGAAAAATAAATTAATAAATACTGCACTGTAGGGCCGGCCGAGTGACGCGTTGGTTAAGAACTGGCTTGGGATGCCAGAGGGCCCCAGTTCGGATCCCACATATGAGGGCCAGTGACACTGCCCTCTACAGCTAAGATGCTGAACAACAGCTCGACCTGGAGCTGGGCTGCCGTGAGTCGCCGGCGATGGTGTAGGCTGCAGCCCCTGTGGCAGTGGGTTGCCATGGGCTACCGTGTGTAGCCAGCAGCCAGCGTGAGCGGCCAGCAGCCGCAGTGAGCGGCCGTCCAGAAGCCGGAGACTGATCTGCCTCACCCAGGAAGAGCGCAATGATGGTACCAGCTTGGGCCAGTGAAGTAACGTCCTCCACAATTAGTGACGAACAAAACAACAGCAATAAAAATCTTAAAAAAAAAATACTACACTGTAGAGCTTACAATGCACTCCTTCCTCATTTGGTTGTACCTTTCTCACTTACTGCTCTCAATAACCTGGTGGACGAGGTATTGCAATGACTTCCATATTACATGTGAGACACCAGAAAACTGGATGATTGACCTGATGTCACAAAGCCAGCAAGCAGAAGAGCCAGGATTTGAATGCAGGTAGTTTGAAATCCAGGCTCTTAGCCACTACCAATTGGTATTGTGCTTGTAACTCCAGTGGGGACTTTTTTTTTTTCTTTTTACCGCATCACATTGCCTCTGTAATGGTAATTTCATTCATGAGTAACCAATTAAGCCTTTTCCTAAAACTAAAAATAATATATATCCATTTTAGTTGAACAAATATTTATTGAAGTCTGTTTTATAACAAACAACCCTGACCTGGTGGAGTGGTAGGCCAATAAGATTAAGTGCTCAATAAATATTTGTAAACCAATGAATCAGTGAATTACTTTATTATAATATGCTAAGTGATTCAGGAGCAAAGATGAAGCATGTGCATACACATCCTAGGGCCTGAAAATATTTCCTGTAAATGATGTATGTTGAGATGAACCTATAAAGAGAGGAAGGGTCAACCAGATAAAGAATGAGGGTAGGAGATTCCAGACATGCTAAGAGCTTGGGCTTTATCTCAGGATGATGAGATTCACTAAAGTATTTAAAGTAGCAATATGGACTCAAACTGATATGTATGAGCACATATATACATAAATAGTCATGCATAATAAATTCAAAATATCAAGAATGAAGCCCCTGAAGTCATCAGACCTTGAAGTCTGAAACTAAACCATAAGGTTTAGCTTGCTAATGATCATATCCTGTTGGAGGATACGACTATGTGGTCTGTAATTGAGGTCTTATCTCGCTATACATGGGAACGGAGAGAAGGGATTCTTACCCTTAGTGGTCTGCAGGAGAGAGAAGGGCCAAAAGGGGCTGGAAGAAATGGAAACTTGACCTGGGAATCTTCAGAAAAAGAAAATGGAAAGCCCTCCCTTTATTTCAGTTATCAGCTCTTAGAAAGAGTTCTAGAAAATAGGAGCAGGAGAGCTCAATTTGAGTGACACACACCAATTTTTTCTTTGACACCTAAGTAATACCCCATTAAGTTGTCTGCCCCTGAGAATTCCCCGGAAAGTGGAGTTCGTCTTCTCTTTAATTTTGTGCACACTTTTTTAAAAGTAGACTTTATTTTGAACTTTTATTAAGAATTACAGACATCCTAGGAATAATTTCCATATTTTAGTGTCTCTCAACAGTAATGGGGGAAAAAAACTATCATTTTTCTTTCTTTATTATTTTTGCTTACATCTTGCTTTATTTCCAAGAATTCTAAAGGTATTAAATAAATTAAGTAACAGCATTTAGGGAGACAAGGTTACTTGTATCATCTGTTTTATGCATCAAGGTTTTTCTTCATCAAAGAAACCACATTTTCCTGTGTTCTTTATTAGGGCTCCAGTATTAAAGCTTTCTCCCTTGAGGTGTTTTGTAAAGCACAAATGGTTCAAAAGAAAAATGCTTTCATTCTCAGTTGCCCAAACCGACGTTCAGACTTTCTAAGGCTTCCTCTTCAATAGGGTGTGTTGGAATCTGAACTGGGACAAGCAGTCAAGCACCCCACAGTCGGGAGGGCAAGGACAGCATTTCATCCTTGTCCAGACACCACCATGAACTAGGAATCCTCAAACAGAGACATGATCTTACCCAAAAAAAGACAGACATGACCCAAGAGATCAGGGTCGCTTGTAGGTCCAGCAGAGATCAAAGCATTCCTCCTTCCCAGGGACCCCTCCACTCCCTCACTTGTCCTTACAGCACATCAGCAATGGTCTGTGCGAGGGCAGAAGGGAAGGAGGAGCCCAGTGAGGCGGGATGGCCAGTTCGGTTCCTGTCAAATGACATGAAAGGAACTAGCCAGAATGTCCCCCCACCTGCAACAGCCTTGTTTGCCCTGAGTCTTTTTCACCCATATCTTGGCATCCCTAGTGAAAGAAATAATAGGTCACCCAAATGTTTTAATAGAATGTTTTCTAAGAGCATTCAGAGTACTGGAATGACCTTAAACCAAACCAACACAGCAATGAGAAACTCCACTTCAAACTCTCCTTATATAAAGCCTTGGTTTAAAGATCAATTCTTGACATTCTTTTTTTTGTTTTGTTATTATTATAGAAGAATTAGCCACATTGAGAAAAATTTTGATTAGTACATTTTTTAATTATCTATAAATTTCTACCATTTTAGTACAAATATTTTGATGTGTATGTATTTACTTATATAAGCAGGTGAATATTTACATACATAGTTAAGGGTTTATTTTTTAAACTACCTATAAAAATGGTTTTCTGTTTTACAAAGTACAAAGTAATAAAGTGGTAATAAGCTTAAAGAGCACATAGAGGTTGTATCTACATTATACCCAAATTATTATCTATTCTCATTACCCCCAATTTTGGAGACAGAGCAAAACTGGTTATTAAGGGTAAACAAGCATTTGATAAAGATCACCTACTTGGCTCCCTACCTTTCAAAAAACCAGGTGCTTTGGGTTTTGGGGTTACTTTTACCTTTTAGCAGTTTAACATTTCTTGGTCATTTAAACAAAGGGTTATCGAAGATGCTAATATGTTCACATTAAATTTTTTAATGCTTTAGATCTCTAAGATAAGAAGTTAAGAAATTACAATTGCCATACTATGTCAAGTGGTTGAACATGCGCTGTGATATTTTATCTCTGTGAGTGTGGCCCAAAAATGGATTGTGTGAAGCCATGGTTGACCCCATAATGGTGAAGAATAAAATGCTCCTCTTCTATTTCCTGTCTCAGAAAAAGAAATGTGGTTTTCCCTACTAAAGGCAAACCTCTCCTACGTGCTCTCATTTCTACATTTTCCCCATCTTCTCTGGAAGCTTTTGAGACATCCCTGATTCCAACCTCACCGCCACCCCCACTGCTTGTTAGAGATTCCCACCCATATACATCTCAAACCCAGTATGTTCAAACCTTCCTGTCAAGCCTGTTTCTCTTTCCCCAGTACTAGAAGAGAAAGCTAGAAGTAATTTCCGATTCTCTTCCCTTTCCCAACCCCTAAACTTAGTCACCATGTTTTATATATTCTTACCCATTTCCACTATCACCATTGCCTTTTGTCTAAATTTTTCCAAAAGCCCACAGATGGCTCTATGTATCTAGTCTCTTTCTCTTCTGACCCACAATATACCTTATACTCTGCTTCCCAAGTACCCCATCTAAGTATGGTTCTTATGGTATCACTCCCCTGCAAAATGAAGCCCACATACCTTAACATGCTATCCAAGCCCCCACAAAATACTCCCATCCCTCACTGTACTTGCTCATGAACCCTCCACTACAATAATACTGGACACTTCAACTACCAGGGAACCACTTTGCCATTGTTCATGGCTGTTGCCGCTGCCTGAAATGTTCTCTACCTCCCAAACCCTGTCCGCCATTAAATCTATGGAGCATTTCAATTTCTACATCTTCTATGAAGCTTTCTCTATTCTCTTAGTAATTTCTTCTATATGAGACTTAGAATTCTGTTGCATTATGGTAAATACATGTTTTTAATAAGCTTACGCATTTGTGTGGAGATTCTATTTTGTGCCAAACACTATATTCAAGATACAAAGAATACACAATCTCTGCCTTGGGGAAGCTTCTGCTTATGGGGGAGAGAGAAAGCTTAGCATACTAAATTGTAATCATGTGTGTGCCTTTCTATGCTAGAGATGCTCACACAGGCATGAGGAAGGAGTCCTGAACTCAGCCTGAGGCGTCCGGATGACTTTCCCGAGGAATAACACCTGAGCTGAACCTTAAAGGAAGGATAGTTA
The DNA here is from genome assembly GCF_001890085.2 of Hipposideros armiger. Lineage (NCBI taxonomy): Eukaryota > Metazoa > Chordata > Mammalia > Chiroptera > Hipposideridae > Hipposideros > Hipposideros armiger. The sequence continues at coordinate 1,505,574 of NW_017731749.1, forward strand.
GTTGTCCAGGCAGATCTGCTCATGAAGTGCATTTCAGAAATAGAGAATAGCATATCAAAGAGCCTGAGAGACCATGTCCCATTTCAGGAATTCAGGTAAATCCGGTGCCTGGAGCATAAAGTGCATTGGGGTGACAGACCACGAAGCGAAACGGTAGGCAGGGGCCACATTTTGAAGAACCTTGAGTGCCTGTATCAGTCATTGATTGCTACCATGATGCTGCATAACAAATCATCCCCAAACTGTGTGGCTTACAACGACAGCCATTTATGATTGCTCATAAGTCTATGAGTCGGCAGGGTTGGTCTCCTGGTCTCAACTGGTGTCACTTACATGTCTGCAGTCAGAGTGTGCATTGGGGAGGCAACAGAGCTAATCTTAGCTGAGCGTTCTCACATATTTGGGAGTTGACCATCAGCTGGTATAATATGGCCTTGGCTCTTCTCCATGTGTTTTTTCACACATCTCAAGTAGGTTAGCCTGGGCGTGCTCCCATGACAGGCAGAAATGAAAAAGAGAATGCACCCAATCACATAAGAGGAGAAGCGGAAACATGGGTGCTTTTCAAGCCTCTGCTTGCCGTCACATTTGCTAACATTCCATGGGCCAAGTCACATGGATGAACCCATAGTCAGAATAAAATATTGTCTCAAGTTCTTTGCCTTTGATGTTCTTCAGCCTAGAACATGATTGCCACAGATACCTACACGGTTCATCAGTCCTCTTTTCAAATGTCACCTTATCAGAAATCCTTCCCTAATTACCTGTTATAGATTGGCACTGGTAGCCCGCTTCTTATCCCATAACTCTCTATTCCTTCCTATCTGACATGCTATATATTTATTTGTATACATGTTATCATTTGCCCCTCCCACTAAAATTTAAGAGCAATGTCAAGAACTTGTCTGTCTTGTTCACTGTTTTATCCCCAGAGCCTAGAATATAGATTTGGTACAGGGTAACCATCAACGAGTATTTGAACCTAGCCACTCTGCATATAAGCATTAAACACATTGTTCATTCTAAATGAAATTTGTAGGATTTTTTTTTTATTGGGGAATTGGGGGGCTGGGAACAGTGCTGAGGGATTGGGGAAGGGGAACAGACAAGTTGCTGTCGTTTTTGGTCTTCAATCTAGTTGTGGAGGACGTTACTTCACTTGCCCAAGTTGGCACCATCACTGCGCTCTTCCAGGGCGAGGCAGATCAGTCGCCGGCTTCTGGACGGCTGCTCACTGTGGCTGCTGGCCGCTCACGCTGGCTGCCGGCTACACACGGTAGCCCATGGCAACCCACTGCCACAGGGGCTGCAGCCACGTCGCTGGCGACTCACGGCAGCCCAGCTCCAGGTTGAGCTGTTGTTCAGCATCTTAGCTGTAGAGGGCAGTGTCACTGGCCCTCATATGTGGGATCCGAACTGGGGCCCTCTGGCATCCCAAGCGAGTTCTTAACCATCGCGCCACTCGGCTGGCCCGAAATTTGTAGGATTTTTATTCATCCCTTCTCTTTCAGGTTCATTTCTCAAAACTACTCAGGATTTAATTTGGCTATGATATTAAGAAAGTTGAGGAAAATGAATTCTGCAATATTTAAAGAGAATCAACTTTAGATATTTGCTTTAAGAAAAAGGAAAAGAAAGTTTCCCAGCCAAATTCCTAAATTAATGTGCATAAGAATAAAATAAACTTATCTAATCTTTCTCAAATCATTTGAGTAATTCTGAACATGGCGTGATAACACCACAAGCTTCTCTAAATGCATGGCAAGCGCTTGCCAACCTGATCCTTTAATACCAAACAAGTGCCAGCTTTCAAGTACATATATTTAAAGCTATTTTCCATGTATCTATCTCCAAACCATCAAACTATAAGAATTCATTGAAATTCTCGACTCTTTATCCAGGCTTCACCAAGCTACCTCATGTCCATATGTTCCCCAAAGCAGAGGCATTGTTTTATTGTCATGGGGGTGGTGGTGTTGTTTCGGTTCTTTAAAGCCCTTTATTTGTGTTGCCAATAATTCTAGTAGTTGAAAGTATACTACAAACATAGAAGATTGAGAGCCTCCAATATAACAGAATGTTTTATACTTTTACGGAAGATCAGGGGAAGTACATAGAGATTTTGGTTGTCTGAGCACACTCCTTCACATGGAACATGGAATTCAGGGAAGTCTTCCTTTAAGGACAGATTTTGCATCCAGAGGCAATTTTCAGAAACGAGTGGTCAAAGTAAATTAGACCAACCCTAAATCTGGCATGTCTATCAGAGGACATTATGTAAACTCAAAAGTCCTCTTTACTCTAATTTGTGCTTTGAGATGAAACTATCCCTCAGGGTGCCAAAAATAGGAGAGTGCTTAAAATTCCTCCTCCTTCTGCCTATCTATCTTCCAACTAAATTGTATTGGCAGCATTTTTCTCCTGTGAAGATCTGTGTCTGAACCAGATACTATACTGGAGCCTCTTTTGGAGAAGCTTTTGCTTCAATAAATTTTATAAGAGAAATAAATATGAGAGTTTCCCATCTCTGTCAATCATATTCATTCAAAATAATAGTGCTTGCCAGGACCGGAGGTTGTGGGGAGAGAAAAAAGAGAGGGGAGAGGCAGTAATGTCATGAATTGTTTTCCTGCAGCTGGTATTGCTCAGTAACAACTGTTCATGCAAAACAAAAGATCACTTCAGAAAAACCAGAGACAGACAGACAGAGGCCAACAGAAAGAGATCATTATAATCATATTTTAGAGATCAAACAGCTTGAATTATGTTTGCTGGGGCCTATTTCAATTTCCCAGTTGTTATGTATAAACATAGCAATTTAACATACCACTCTATAATAATATAGTATTAATATAATGACAAACATGTATAACAGTACCTGCGGGCATCTAGTAGGTTTCTTATCTTTTCCTCCCACAGTGCTGGGGAGAAAAGATAAAAGATGTTAACACAGGGAGGCAGTATAAGACAGTGGTTACGAGCGCAGCCTTGGCATCATGTCAGGATAAAATCCCAGCTTTGCTTCTTACTGGGTGAGCTTGGGTGAGTTTCTGAACCTCTCCAAAGGCTCGGTCTCCTCAACTGCTAAATGAAGATTGAAATTTAACTATGTGATGGTTATTGTGAAAATTAAGAGAGAAAATGCAGGTAAGACATTGAGCCCAGTGCCTGACCCATAAAGAGCATTTAGTAAATGTTTGCATTTATAGTCAGTACACGGATGAAGAAACAAATACTTTGTTTTTCCTTGGAGGCCTCTCATCTTCTACCCTTATCCCACCCCCAATCGAAGCAGAAAGGAAGGAAGTGTTTGGAAATATTTGCAGCACGCTTGTCATGTCAGATTGCTAAAGGAGAATGAGATGACTGTGACACGCTGGACTCAGCCTTGCTGTTGGATCAAAGGCCTGCTCCACAGCTGTGCTTGCCGCAGAGGGTTCCTCCCCTTACCCCCTCTATCATGTCCCCTGTTGGGCTATGGACTCTAATTACATCATACCTGTCCACATGGGAGGTGAGTATTATGTGTAAGCACTCAGGGAGTTCTCATTCAGGAAGTAGGGGTTACATAACTTGTATGTAGAGACAGTCTCCTGTGGCAAAAATCCAATGATAACAAGAGACAGGCGTGGGGGGCAAGGCATAAGCCTTCTGAAAAATCTTGGTCTTTTTAACAGACAGAAGTATGAAGTGTTCCTAGCTTTAGAGCTCAGCTAGTTCCTTAAGATATTTACTTAACTCTCTAAAACTTCTTCAAAATAATGGGGCCGGCCGAGTGGCTCAGTTGGTTAAGAGCTCGCTCAAGAGTTTGAGCTCTGAGCAACAGCGGTTCGAGTCCAGCCCGAGCTGAGCAGCCGCTGAGCTGCCAACAGGTAGCAGGATGGCTCAGCTAAATAAAAAAAAATAAAAAAATAAAAAAAAAAAGAATGACCACACACCGCATACCCCGAAAAAAAGACAAGGGAACATTACTTAGGTCTATGTGAATGATGAAACCCAGGAGGAATTTTACAATTGCAGGTTTCCTTTAACAAAAGAACCAAAAGACTCTGCACACACACTGATTTTACGACTGTTTTGGCCTCAAGAAGTGGGTGGTACCATCACTGGCAATGTCCACACCAGGGAAAAATCATCTGCTCACATGCAAAATCCGATGGCTGCTTCTAATGAGATGCTGTTACAATGTTTTAAAAATGCTTCCTAAAAGAATCCAGAATGTATAAACATGAAGGTATTTGCCTGTGTCAAAAGGTACAGAACTGCTAAAAGACACTGCTACAGGAGCTTAGCTGGCCTAAAGCCAAGTGAAGCGCTTCACCCTGGAGGAAATTATAGTGCTGTCATTGTGCTGTAATAAGCCTCTATAAAATGAAGCATTGTGTTTCTGCTGAGTCTTGAGCAAAAAAAAAAAAAAAATGAATCAGGATCTGGCTTCCTTAAAGGAAGGGGAAGAAGTGTGTCTTTGCTTCCATGGAAAAGGACGCTCACTTGGCCTCAGGAAGTATATACATTTGCTCATCTTTTTTAAAAATTCTGCTTTCCAAAGGGAGCTATATATTTGACCTGATTTGAAAATGCTTATTATGTGCAGGAGACATTACCGTCTTTAGCTCCATAGATTTTTAGAAGTTCATTTGCTGTTGATAACTGGCTTAATATACAAGAAATCCAGGTGGAGGGAAGAAGTATTGGAAACACGATGCATTACCCTGAGCACTCCCCAGCAGTAAATGCAGGAACCTGGTTAAAATTTAATGAGCAGGTCCATGAGATGTTCCCGCATATGTTTTTTTTTTTAATTAAAATTTATTGGGATGACATCGGTTAGTGAAATTACATAGGTTTCAAGTGCACAATTCTGTAATGCATCATCTATATATCACATTGTTGGCGCACCACCCAGAGTCAGTTCTCCATTTATAAGACTCAACTTAAAATGGAAAATAAACTCAGGCTCATGTGCTCAAGGACAGTAAGGTAACTCTGGTGAAAACCAGTAATGGTCTTAGTGCAAAAAAAATAAACAAAGTAGGCTGTCATTCTCAAGGGGTGGTTGCTAGTTAGGAAAGAGCAAAGGTCACTATAGTTCAACTTTAACATTTTCTCTTTTTTTTTTTGCTTTTTACTCCCTAGAGTTGTATAATGTGGTACTTTAGGCTAAAGACTGCCTCAAGTTATTTTAGACCATAATAAAATATTCTTATAGTTACTACTCCTAGACTAACCCTATTTTTCTCTTACTTCATACTCCAAGTGCCTCTTTCAATTTTGAAAACATAAAAACTAATTTTTACCAATGGACATATGTTCCAGATTGATTTTATTAAGAGTCTCAGACTTAATCTCTCTTAACACTTAGCTTCTGGTTGCCTCCAATCTGGAAGCCAAAGTGGCCACTAGAAGGAAAGGCAAAAAATAGCCAATGATGTCTTTTCTGTTTTTTTGGTTTTTGAGTTTTTTGTTTTGTTTTGTTGTTGTTGTTTTAGATTTTTGTTTTTGTTTGTTTGCTTGTTTTTGGTATATTGGTACCTTTGAGGAAATAATAATAGTTACAGCTACTATTTAGCAAATGTTACACTAGGCACCTTGCAAAAGGCTTTAAAACATGACCTCCTTTCATCTGTACACTTTTTGAAGTAGAAACTATTATCTTCATTTCACAGAGAAGGAATAAGAGGAGTTAAGCAATTTGTCCAGGGTCAGAGAACTAATAAATCAGAGAGTAAAGAGTTAAACCAGGCCAATTTTATATCCATTATGCAATGCTGCCTCCCAAGCTCCCAGTCTGTTTGCTTTGGGCAAATATTACACTTAAATTTCAAAAGCCAAGGAAAAAGAGGGAGGTGGAAGCTGCTAAATGGGGGAGAAGCAAATGGAAATTTTTGTGGCTATTTTTTTATTCACAAAGTTTACTGAGGGACATACATACTTTGTGAGATCCTCAGAGTTGCAGTAGAGTCCCTGCCCTCAGGAAGCTAACATTTTAACTGAAAAGACACCTAAGAATATAAGTCCCTTTTACCCTCATCTACCAGCCCCCTCTCCCCTAACCCTCTGGTATCCACTAAACTATTGTCTGTGTCTATGAGTTTTTGTTTCTTCATTTGTTTGTCATGTTCTCTTGTTGTTTTCAGTTGTATTATCCCACATATCAGTGAAATCATATGATCCTCGACTTTTTCTGTCTGTGTTATAGAATTGTACACCTGAAACTTATGTAACTTTACTAGCAATTGTCACCCCAATAAACTTTAATTTTTTAAAAAAAGAGAATGTAAGTCAAAACCAAATAAGTCCTGCAGTAGAGTTATACACAAATTATTGTGTAAAAGCGTGGAAGAAGGACATTTTTCTGACGGTTTGGCAAACAGTTGGAAAGACTTGTTTTGCCTACTAATCATTAATATCACATCAGTTTTAATCTACTCATTAAGAACATTTGACATATGTTTGCCAAAATTAATGAATATTAATATTGAATATTGGAAGGCTCTCAAGTCAGCGAACTGAAAAATCTGCCTCGATATTCCTTAATGCTGTTGATAACAATGAAAACTGAAAAAATTTACAAAGAAAACAGAGGCTATAATATTGGAGGTAAATCACAGAGGCTGAGTGAATTATCCAAGCTTATGCCATGGGAAAGTGGCAAATTCACTGGTAGCCTAGCCCACTGACCTTTCATGCAACAATGTACTTTTTCTCTGTTTAATTTTCAGTGTTTCACAAAGTTATTCATTTTTATATGCTGGACAAAAACGCATTAGGTGAGGATTTGATAATGGAGAAACTTCTAGAAATTTCCTACTGTCAAAGATGCAAACATTTAAACTTTATGAAAGGATGAACTGAACCACTTGAGCATGTGAGAACTTTCTTTTCATTTCAGTCTTGGCGAAACTTGAAAATTATATGCTTTTGTAGAAAATGATTTGGTTTTTAACCTAAGAAATGTGTATATGAGAGTTAAAGTTTTTTCTTGTTTTTGGTAGTAAGAATAGTTTAAATGACAAAGGAGAGGATCTGGGGCAATTTAGGAAAATTCATATAAAAGTATAAATTTTATAAATCTCTGTATCATTTTGATTATAGATACTGGTTTTCTTTTTTCTGGCTATTTCCCCTCAGTTTAATTCATTAAACTTTTTAAAACCTCCTTTTCCTATACTTTTCATTATTAAAAACACTTTTTTCCTTCATTCTCCTCCTGTTGATAATTTTTTCCACTTCTCATTACTGAGTTATATAATGTTTTCATTACATCTCAGCACTTGGCATGAGGTTGTTTACATCAAATCCACTTACCCATACTTCAGAGATTGATAATTGTGCTCTTTTAGTAATGACAGGAATGCAGCAAGAACACATACTCCTTATATAATCAGTTCACTCCCATAATTGGAATAAATTCTATTCTGAAATGTTATATATTGAGAACCAGACAACTTTTAAACCCTAAAGAGCACATTTGCTAGAGCTGCAAACAATGAAATCTTAGAATGCTCACCATGGAAGAGGTCTAATTTTGCACTAGGGGCAAACAAAAGTCTGGAGATCTTTGTGCAAATTGGTTTCTTTCATCAGTAAGCAATCTGACTCATAGTCTAAAGCAATGATCTGGTTTCTTTATGTTATTGATTAAATGAGTCCATACTGCAGGCTTCCTTCATTGATTTGGTTTTGCAGGTTATATTATAATGAATGCAAAGCTGAGAATGCTTTTTGGCCTGTTTGTCATTTAGTTTATAAACACAGAATCACTGGTAAAAAAAAAAAAAAAAAAAAAAAAAAAAAAAAA
>NW_017731749.1:1515034-1521400 GCF_001890085.2 Hipposideros armiger
CTTACCAAGTGTAGCCTCAATAGCAGAGGAAGCATCCAAACTGAAGTCGGCCACCAGCCACCTAAATTAGATGACAAGAAGCCTTGACAGACCACATATTTACTGAAGCAAATGTACTCCTCTCCCTCTAACTAGGCCACTACCACATCCTGAGCTGAGACTCCTCACAATACTAGCAGGGCCCCACCTTCCCTATCTCCATCCAAAGAACTTAAATGAAAGGCAGAGAACCCTTTGTTGCAGTGTTGCTATGCAATAATATGGACATCACACTGGGGTTTATCAGGCTCTTCCTGAAAGTCACAAGCAAATGTTGTTTCTTCCGAGATGTGGTGAATAAACATAGCCTCAAAGAGCATTTTAGATGGTGTTAGCCAAAATCGATAGAATGGGGCAAGGCTTTGTCACAGAAAATCCTGAACCCATCTAATTTGCATCTATATCTCCAAACTGACTTTTAATTAATAACTAGATTTAGATAGTAAACAACTAAATGATTTCAAACAAAGCGTAACTGGTTTGTTTTCAAAACAATCCAAAAGCTAGTATTTAAACAGCACCTTCATTCTTCCTTTGCAGGTAAATGTGAATGAGTGGACACACCCAATGTTGTACATTAATCTTTTTCTCTTCAATCACCAGCAAAAGCCTTTGAGAGCCTCCTTATTAATAATTCTCACAGCCCAAAACCTTTTAGAGCATGATGTAAGCTTCTTTCCTCAGGTTCTGTTATTTATGAAGATGGCAAACAACCAATGCCTTTCTTATAATGACCCTTCAAATCTGTGAGACCTTTATTCTCTAAACTAAATAACCCCACAGCTTTTTGGCCTTTCCTCTTAGCCCTTATTTTCTAAGCCTTAATTACATTTTTGCTCTTCGCTGGAGTTGTGCCTGCCAGTTCTCCACATACTCCTTAAAGGGGAGACACAAAGTAGCCACAGTTGGGGTCAGACCAGTGCTGGGAAAAGCTGACAGGCCACTTCCTGCCCTTGCCCTTCATGCATCTCCCTATCTTATTGGTTTTATAAATAAACAGCACTTATTTAGCTAATTCTATCAAGGCTGCTATACCGGGTTAAAATCCACCTTTCCCCATCTTGCACGGCAGCATTTTGTCCTGTAAACTTTTTTCGCTTACCCCTCAAAATATCTTACCCAGTGAATTGTCTGGGTCACTTTACATTGGATCCCTACTTTCTCCACTCCCTCACAAAAGATTTTGCAAATTCAGGAAGTGCCATCCCAGAAGCTAAGCCACTGATCAAGATTTACTGAGATTTTTTCTTATCTTCCCCAGCCATCCACCAGGCAAGTGCTGTCACTGTAGTGATAATAACCATCATTTATTGAGAGATTAAGCTAGGAAATTTTACATACATTATTTCATTATTTCCTCACAACAGCCATATTAGGCAGATCTTCTTTACCCCATTTTATTGAAGGGAAGTCTGAGGGTAGCTAGATTAAGGAATTTACATTAAGGGCCACAGAACAAATGAGTCCTGGATTCAAACTTGGGTCTCTCTGACAACAGAATTCACTTTGCCACAATGCCAGGAAGTCAGCGCTCACTGGCTTTTGGGTGTAACCCACTAGGCAAATGTGCCTCCGCTTGGGAAGTATCTGTATGGTTTATCCCCCAAATCAACAATAAGGATCGATACCTGACCGATTTAGGAAAAGGAAAAAGGTTGAAAGTAAAAGAGAGGGCAAGAATGACAGGAAGAGAAAGAAAAGAGGGCATCACTGAAACTCATCAAAATCTGTTTCAGGTGACCCTTTGTGAGGCTTTCAAGCACTCTGTTCTTTCTGATCATAAAAGTAATAATGTGGGACAGAAACAAATTGTTTAATGGTCCTGACAGAGTGTGGCACAGCTCCTATATTCCCCTGGACACGAACGAAGAGTTACCCAACTGTGAACAGGAGAAATAGGGCCAAAGAAAAGCTTTCCTAATGAGATGCATTTATTAAATCGGTTCTTTCCACTGTTAATTTACTACTAATTATTTGGAAGAGAAAAACATTATTTGTCCTATTAAGTCTGTTACCGCTTTATCAACAAAATGAATTTTATGAAAATGAAATAGAAATCTTGGGGGGAAACTTGAGAGCGCCAAATCCTGACCACTAGACCACCAGGGAACGGCTTGGGGGGAAACTTGAAAGTTGTGTGTCTATTGTATATGTGCCAATATAGCTGTACAAGTATGTGAACATCTAGGAAGAGAATTGTCACAGAACTGCAGCCAGAGGTAGTATGTTGTCTTTCAAACAATACCATCTGAATGTTTTATTACAAGATGTTTGCATGCTATATAGATTTTTTTTAAAACAGATTATATTTAACAAGTCATCTGCCCAAAACCCATTTTAAGAAATTTTATTGTTTAAATAGAAAAAACAACAAAACACCTCAGTTCTATGGGAAAAATATTAAATAAAATACAGTAAAGTAAAATTTAATAAGAAATGTTGATTTGGGGAAGGTTATCTTTTAAAAATTGATTCTCTGAATTCAATTTTTAAAGCTCCTAAGCAAAAATAGAATTCTTAGTTCTTGATCGATATCAATTCTACAAACCAATATTATTAGGAAGAGGGGCCAAATGTTAAACTTCGCCTCAAGGATTTGATGAACTTTCTTTACTGAAAAAAAAAAAAAAAGTCCTACGTTTCATTACCAATTCTGACTAAAGCTGGACCCACACCAAATCAAATAAAAATTACTTTAAAAATTTAAAACTACTTTCAAAATGAGTTTTCTAATAACCTTAACCTTACATATCTCAGTAACATATTTTTACAGAGACCTGGCAAGTTTATCAACACACATTTAAATGTTGACAATCAGAGAACCTCTGTTGTGCAGCTATTCTGATTTAGATATTTATTTTATGGAATGAAGACATTTGTTTAACTTTCTAATCAAAATCATTTCAAGATTTCTCAAGAGTCCTTCTAAATCTGCTTGCTTCTGTAATCTGCTTGTTTGCAAAAATAATTTCATTTCCATCACTGCCTGGCCAAAGTTTAAACTTAAAAATAGACTCAACAGTTAATCAATAGGTTGATCTGCTGCTGATACAGTAGAATGTTGCTAGGCCTGACCAGAGGGCATCCTGTTGAAACAGTAAACAACTTATTCTTGATAGAATTCATCACAGAGGATCCAACCTAGCAATAAAACTGCATCACATGGACTAAGAGATATGCAGGTCCTCGATAAATGTGTGTTGAAATTGATATTGAATCAAGTCTGCGTCTAAGTTCCTCCATTATGTGATGTGATGGCAGCCTTTTGGAAATAGTTTAGGTTTACAATTAAGGTATAGTCTGTTTTTCTACAACAGAATTCCTTTAACACTGCAGAGTTTATTTTATTATTAGGTAGTATTTAAAAAAAATGTAAATACATAAATTTAGAGCCTTAGCCAAAATTAGTGTTCTCTGAGTTAATGGCTGTCTCTACATAGAAAAGTTTCATAGTGAGAAAAACATATAAATTGTTCTATGCAGCCTATATGGAATTACCTTAATTTAAACATGATCTAATTAGGCCACCTTCTGGTAGACTGCATCAGGCTTTTAATTTGTAAGAATGGTGTTAGAAGGAACTTAAATAGCAAACATCTATTCTTGGTTTGTTCTGTATTGACCTGGATCATCTATAGGCTCAAAATGTTTGGGGACTTTTCGCAGGGGCTTTGAGAAAAAACTGAATGTCATCAGTTTGAGTTCACAGTACATTTTCTTCAGCTGATGGTGACTGAAGGATGCCAGTAAAACCCTGAACAATTTGACATCGCTTGAGTTCCAAAACTCCCATTTTGGAATTAAATGCATCCTAAAACTACTGAATCAAGGCCGAGAAGGCCAGGCAAGCAACATGTAATAGAAAGCAACAGGGCAGAAAGAACTGAATTTCCTTCCTTTGTGTAATGTGATGACCAGCAGTCAAAGTGGACGTTTTTATAGTATTTGTGTCTTATCTTCCCCTTCTTTCTCACAAGTATTCTTTGAAATAGATGGAAGCAAGTGTTTGGCAAGTATTTGGGGTGTCTTGAAATCAACGCCAGAGCAAGCATGCCACCTGGGGTACAGACATAATAGACAATAAGGCAGAGTGATACCAATGGTCCCAGGCTGGGTCCCAGCCTCACCACAATGGCAAAAGTAAGGCCAGGGACCGAGAAGCTCAGCCACAACGTGCTGAAAGGCAGTGTAAAGCATGGTTGAAGGTGAGGGCCCTGCAAGCAGACCACCTTGGTTTATATCTCAGTTCTGACACTTCCTAACCAGGTAACACCAAGTAACTTTCTTTACTGTTCTAAGACTCAGTTCCCTTGTCTGTAAAAGAGTGACATTTAATAACATCCACCTCAAAGTGTTGTTGCAAATATTAATTAATGCTTTTAAAGTACACACAACAGTAGTTGGCACATAGAAAGCACACAGCTCATGTTAGCTATTCATCATTATAATTCAGTATCCCCTTGTCACTATAACTCTCTAAGTGGTTTAATACTTGGACTTATAATGCTTGCTTTCCAAGCCTCTAGTCTTTCCCTCCTCTGAACCACCTTACAGATATCTGCCATGTTAAGCTTTCTGGAAAGTCTCTTCCGCTATTTCAGATTCCTGCTCAAAAACTTTCAAGGTCTCCCTACATCCAAGGAAATGTCTGAACTCAGCCTAGTGAGCAAAGCTGCCTATATTGTCTGGCTCCAATCTACTTTTCCAACCTTCTACTCCAGCTAGACTGATAGCCTTTCTTGGTATCAGTCATCTGATACACATTTCTATTTCACTTTTCATGTACACGCTGCTAATTACACAATATGTGGTTAGTAACTATTTGTTAGTCTTTTTTGTTGTTGTTGTTAGATTTTTAAAAGATTTTTATTGGGGAATTGGGGGATGGGAACAGCGCTGGGAAATTGGGGGAAGGGGAACAGACAAGTTGCTGTCCTTTTGTTCTTGTGTAGTTGTGGAGGACGTTGCTTCTTCACTGGCCCAAGTTGGCACCATCATTGNAAGAAGAAGAAGAAGAAGGGGGAAAGGAGAAGGAGGAGAAAGAAAAAGAAGGAGAAGGAGAAGGAGAAAGAGAAGGAAAAAGGAGAAGAAGAAAAGAACAAAAATATAGCATTTTTCTTCAGCTACTTGGGCTTTTCTACATGCAGAAAGGTTACAGGTCAGCAGAATCACCTTAGAAAGGATCCCCAAAGTTAGTGATATTTTATTCTTTGTTGCCTCTATAGTGGACATGAATAAAAGGCATAGACCTATGTGGTCTCTGCAAGAATATACATCATATGCTAAATGAAACCTTGGGCTCTTTTTTAACTATGTCTTCATTGAAGAACAAACCAGCCAAGTCCAAGCTCATGTCCACTGTCTTGGACGTGGTCATGGTTTCCTGATGATGACAAATTCACAAAGCAAGTTCAGATCTATAATTTGACAGAGAAAGGCATTTTTTTTAGGTAAATTATGACTACTTCAATAGAAATATTTGCAACATTAGTCTTGGAATATACTATACCATATCATCTTATGATATGTAAGTCTAGAAAAAGATACTTTCCCCTTTTCCCCAAATAAGGAAATCTTCTTGTCTTTCTTCCCTGACTCTGGTACTTACCAAGTACGTGTATGTGTGTATATTTGAGCAATTTCCTTATCCTTTGAGTCTGTTCCCTTATCTACAAAAATGCAATATGAATACTCACTTCACAGAGTTGTTGTTGATAATTAAATGAGAAATTATGCAATATGCTTACACAATAGAAGGTACAGGATAATGTTAGCTCCCTTTTTTCTCAACTCTCCTTTTCTACATCCTTATTCTATTTCTTCAGAAATATAAGTTAATATTTTATAATATCTTTAAAGTATAGTGACTTCAATCCTATTTGTAAAATTTTTATTGAGCTGTAATTTACACATGAGTACAATACAGTAAATAAAGCACACAAGCGAGACTATCTTTATGTGTATACAGCCATGTAATTAGCACCCAGGGCCCCAGATATAGAACATTTACAGACACCAAGAGCATTCCTACATGCCACCTCCAATCAATACCCATCCAGAGGTTAACAATTATTCTGACTTCCACCATTATCACTAATCTTAAACATTTTTAAATAATAGAAAAAATAAATGACAATATATCCATACCCGGGGTGAGGAAAGTAGTTCATATATTCTAACATGGAAAGGTCGCAAAATACAGAGGATGCCAAAAAAATGTATACACATTTTAAGAAAGGAAAACTATATTAAAATTGTAATACTCAATATATACCGATAACAAAAGATGAATACAAGTCACATTTGACTTCTGCAATTAGAAGAGGT
>NW_017731749.1:1526250-1532394 GCF_001890085.2 Hipposideros armiger
GACTCACGGGAGCCCAGCTCCAGGTTGAGCTGTTGTTCAGCATCTTAGCTGTAAAGGGCAGTGTCACTGGCCCTCATATGTGGGATCCGAACTGGGGTCCTCTGGCGTCCCAAGCCAGCTCTTAACCAACACGCCACTCAACCGGCCCTGCTAGTCTTATTTTCACTCCTGCAGCCTGGAGTATGAATATTTATATCTGACTGCGGCAGAGGATCCTGAGGCTGTGGTCTAACCAGAGAAAGATTTTCACAGAAACTCTAGCCTGACCACAGTGCATCCTGGGGAAACTCTGCAACAGTAACAAGGGTAAGCTAAGGCCAGTAGCATAGAGCTACCATAATGTTTAGCCTCAGAAGTGCTCAAGAAACACATAGTGTATATCAAAGCTTTTTTTTTTTTTTTTAATTGGAGAACAGTGTATTTTTCCAGGACCCTTCAGCTCCAAGTCAACTAGTTGTTTCATTCTACTTGTGGAGGGCACAACTCAGTGGCCCATGTGGGGACCGAACCAGCAGCCTTGGTGTTATGAACTGCGCTCTAACCAACTAAGCTAACTGGCTACCCCAAAAGTTATTTTTTAAATAATATTCCTATTGAAGAGTTTAGAGAGAAATTCTCAGATGAGAAATCTACAAGTAAGTCTCTGGAGTCCTAGAGGATTGAAAAAGCCATAGTTGTATCCTTGTATGGGCTAAATATTATTATCCCAACTGTAAATCTTATCCATTCAAGCTTCTCCCCATAGGGGCACCCACTTTAAGAATAATTTGTTTTAGTCTATTTATACAAAGCAACAAAGTAATCTCTTCTTTTAATCAATAAAAACTTCCGGTCCCATTCACAAAACTGACTTAAAACTCACTGCTATGATGGCTTGCTTCCTTTATGGTGCCACTGGGGTTTGGGGAGGTTATAGCAGTGAGCAGAGTGTGCCTGGGATTAAGGAGAGGCCTAGGGCGATGTGCGGATAACCCCTGAGGTTGGGGTGTATTGAGGGAGGGGGATTCTCAAGTGTTTACCCCTAGCTATTCATTGGGGAAGTGAAGGGCAGCCCCTCTCACAATTTCCAAGATGAACATCTTTTTTCCAAGGATGTGTTTTTGCATTTCATGGCAATAGAAAAAGGACAGAAGAAAAATTTTTACATAATTTTAAATCGTGACAGAAAATTTGGACAATAGCTTTCTATCACATAAAAAAGTTTTGTAAGCCACTTTCAACAAATAAATACAGCCCCAAACACTCAAGCCTTCCGCGTTGAGCTCTCGAAACATAGCAGTCACAAATTGGTGGCCCCTTGAGCAAAATACAGCTCACAAATGTTTTGTTTGGTCAGTGTTTTTAACTTTTTTTAATTTAAACGCTTTTATATCAGACATGCGCTTTGTAGTTTGGCACAGTCCCCACCATCCCCTGTGGTCTTATACTCTCTAACATTTATATTGTCCACTAGTCCCTGTCTGGAGGCATTTGAGTTTGCCGTTCCTATTAGAGTCTTTGATAAGCCTCCTATGAATGGCGTTAGGTGATACGGCCAGCCTACGCCCCTCACACATGCCCTCATTTCCTTTCTACCTCTGTACATCATTCACTTCAAGTCTCTATCAGTTTTATACTTTGTTCCTCTTCTGAGCAATCCACCTCAGAACTTCCTGGATGCTTTTTTTTTTTTTTAAATCATGCAATGAGAAGAGGCCACCACCTACTTCACACTCATCAACTCCGCTTACCTTACTCTCATTTTACCCACAGGGCCCAGCTAGGCAGATGGGGCTATGAGAAGTCGGTTTCTGCTTTTATACTGAAAAACCTAGCCTTGAATGTGCCATCAGTAGCTTTTGGCTTCACAAAAATATCGTAAGGAAAAGAAATTACCCTCTCTAAAAGGAGATGGAGAGGATGGTAAACTGGAATCTTAGTTGTTCATAAATTTCAGCCTGTCCCAAAACCGTCCCCACAGCTGCTTCTTAGTACCACCTGCCCTGTCTGGCCCACCAAGGGAATGAAGCAGGCATTGTTGCTCCGGGTTTCACTAGGACATTTCACGTTAAGTCAAATGCATGGCATTTCATTTCTTGGCCATGAAAGAGGGTAAAGAACAGAGTCCGCTTTTGACATAAACAGGACTCATCCAGTAAGTAGCCACAGGGAAGTGTTGGCAACGTGTAATTAGCCAGCTGGTCATCCTCTATTTAAATCCACCCTCTTCTCTAAATGCCAAGTTTTCAAGAATTAAATGTTTTAGCATACCAGGCATAGTTTGAAACCAGATTTTTTTAAATCTTTTTTTCATGATGCCCCCTTTCTCTTTAGCCAGTTTCGCAAACAAACTAAGGATCAAGTAAATTAATACCTAAAAATAAAAGGGTGCTGAAACTCTTGGTTGGAGCCAATTGTGAAGTCAGTGTAAACTTTTCTTGAACTCTTGCTCAAGAAGGAAACTTCTTGAGTCTTAATTATCTTTGAGGCCGGAATGCTCAGAGCCCATCTCACAACCCAGTCCAGTGCCTTCAGTAAGACAAATATTTCCTTTTTGCCTGAGTTTCAAAAGATATGCTTAGTTATCAAAACAGACCCAAAGCATGCATAAAGTAACTGAAAACCCTGGTTGCACTTGACAAGGCCCAGCTCTCATGTTTTTTTGCCTTTGCAAATCCCAGTCTCCTGTTCAGGAGCTGGGAAGTAAACAATCTTTACTGGAATTTGGATAGATTTCCATCCAAGGCTTCCCCCTTCTTTGGGGTCAGCATTCCCACGTGCCACCTTCTCCTTGTCTTTCTCCTCCACTTATAATAACGTTTACTTTAACTGAACTCAACTCAAATGACTTGGTCCTAATCAAAGGAAGAGCATTTCAGCTCATTAAGTTTTCCTTTCACCTTCTGATATTCAAGTCTTAAAATCTCCATAAGTTTAGATGTCCTTGGACCAGAAATGTATAGTAAGGGATCACAAACCTAAGGGTTGAAGTCTCTTATCATAGAAATGTTAACATTCTGTCCTACATTTTTCTCAGGTAAACAGTGAATAGCTCACTTGAAATTTCAGGAAAAATGACTCTCATGAAAGAATAGCTTATGGGAACCATTTCACTTTAGGGTATTCATTTACTGAGATAATTTCCAATTTTGTTATTATTAATTGCTCTTTTACGATGAATAATAAACATGTTTTAAATTCCAGTGTCAAAGAGAAACAACAGCATATCTTCTTCTGCTCTTCAAACTCCAGCGCTATACATTGCACATAAAATTTACCACATAGCCACTTATGAGAATTTGTGTCAAAATATACTACCAATTCTTATGGGCTTTATTTGACAGAAGATACATGATTAGGACAATTGCAGACCATAGTTCAGTATGTTATGATACACAGAGCCAAAACTTTTTCTTTTTTCTTTTATGACTCCTAGGAGAACAATGCTTGACTTTTTTCTACCTACGTCATTTGGTGCCAAAACCCCTGATGTGTATCTGGGGTCAGATGCTAAGTAAGATATCATGAGCCAAAGACCACCAGATATGCAGGTGATAAACAGCCTAAGAAAAGATGGAAGTTGTTTGGTAGACTTCAACAAATTGCTCTTCTCCCCCACTCACCCCAAATTCCTGTGGATGAAAAAAGGGTTCTACAAAAAGTAACCTCTCAGAGTGATCCGATCAAAAATTCCTAACTGGGCAGGTCATGGTGGGTAGTCATGCCCCAGGCATAGAACTTCTTTAGTAAAAGGTTTATCTTTGTCTTAAGCAAGCCCTGTCCATTGTTCCTGTGCATCTTGGTTAACACAACTTTTAAATGCCTCTTTTCAAACTTCTCAGACCACCCTCAACAGAGCACATAATCTTAACAAATCCTATAATCTAGTTTTCGCCTTGCTTTCTCCCACCTTCATGTGATCTTCCTTACATTCCCCCCTTAATTCCAAAAGCATAAAAGAAGCTACAAAGTGCCATTCAGAGGAGCATTTGAAATCTTGCTTCCTGGCATATGTTGTCAGTTTGGGTTCAAATAAAATCTTATAAAAATTTTTTACAGGTTTGGACGTTCTTACGTCGACATTCCTGTCTCCCCATGCTTGACGTTCCTGTCTCCCCATGTCCAATTTCTAAACTCAGTTTCTCCCTTTCTTGTTTTCAGTACCCACCTGCTTGGCTCCCCATGTTCCTGCCCAGTTGTTCCTTATGGGTCACTGGCTGACCCAGCCCCTCTACCCCTGCCTAACTAGGGCTAATAGCATCTCAGGTGGCTTCTCTACCCAGTCATTATGTTATATGGGTTCATCAACTGGTAATTGCCACTTCACTCAATACCAAATCTTCTATAGCTTCTGTTGTGGATTGACCTGTGTTCACAAAACAGATGTTCAAGTCCTAACTCCAGGACCTATGAATGTGGCTTATTTAGAAAGAGGGTCTTTACAGATATAATCAAGTTAAGATACTGAATTAGGGTTATACCAAATCCAATATGACTCATGTCCTTATAAGAAGAGGGAAATTTGGACACAGGGGCACAGCCACACAGAGGAGACACACAGATGGAAAACACCATGTAAAGATGGCAGCAGAGAGTGGATGACACAGCTGCAAATCAAGGAAAACCCAGGACAGCTGGAAAACACCAGAGGCTAGGAGAGAGGCATGGAACAAACCCTCACTCAGAGCCTTCCAGAAGGAACCAACTTTGCCAACTTGATTTTAGATTTCTGGCTTCCAGAACTGTGAAAAAATAAATTTGTGTTGTTTCAAGCCACCTTGTTTGTTGTACTTTGCCATGGCAGCCGTAGGAAGCTAATACAGTTTCTCTCACACTTTTGGAGACTTGCTCAGTTCCTTCCACAAACATCGATTCAGCACCTACTATCTGCCAGGGCTTTTCCAAGGTGTTATGCAGACCACCATAAGTGAAATCCAATCTGCCACCCCGAGGATTTTATGCAGCCTTGTCAGTGAAATGATGTCACATGATAAGCATGATGATGGAGGCAAGCCCAGGGTATTGAGAGGCAGGAAGGGCACTTAACTCCAGCTGAGGGTTACAGGAGGGCATCCTGGAAGAGATAATGCCTCAGAAGGATTGTGAAGGATTCACTCCCTAGAGGAAATCTTCGGGCTGGGATGGAAGAGACAGCTTCTCCTCGACCACACCCACCTCTAAAAGCAGCCTCTTCCTGTAGCAAAAGAGTTTAAATGGCAAAATTAGAGCCATGTTGCACCACATTATGATCTTCTCCAAGTGCTTTTCCACAGCCTGACGTTTCTTGCCAGTTTCGTTTTATGGGAAAAGAAAATAAGACCGTTTCTCCGTAGGCTTGATTTGGAGGGGGTGGGGACGGTGGAGAAGAATCTGTCTATTTGTTTGCATTTTGTATCTAAACTTTATATAATGGGAAATTTTAATGCAATAGCATTTTTCTCTGCAGATATTATTGCCCTTTGAAACACAAAATGCTTTGGACTAAATTAAAGAAAGTGAAGTGTAAGCTTGTTCAGAAAGGAGAGTTTACTAGGTTCTTCTTATTACAAAAGTGTGTATGGGTATATAAAAATAGTAAAACAGTTAAAACAAAAGGTGATGCACAATTTGGAAAATAGAAAACTAGAAAGATGGTTTCTTAAAAGTACTCTCAGCCCCACTATCCAGAAGCTATCGTTGTATTAATATTTCGATGGATTTCCTAACTACATTGTTTTTCATGCATAGTTTTTGTTTCTTTGTACTCTATAAACAACCTTGTATCCTGCCTTTTTCACACACCATTATGGCATAAACATTTCCCCAGGCCTTTAGAAACTCTTTATAAACATGATTTTAATGGCTGTAAAATGTTTGACTGCATAGATGCCCGTGGTTTACTTAACCAGACCCTGTGTTGACCATTTAGGTTAGATCATGACTTTTTGAATAGTCTGCAGATAAACTTAAGTTTTCAAATGGAGATTTTAAGTAATTGCCTCATAGGCTGACAACTATGTCATGATACAAGGACCATTTTATCATCAGGAAGTTAAAAATTTTAAAACAAACAAACAAAAAAAGACAAAGATGTTGACAATATCAGCAGCTGTTCTCCCCATCCCCCAAGCCCGCCCCGCCACCGGGGATTTTCCCTTTATTGGCCCTGTGGCTCTCTACTGCTTG
>NW_017731749.1:1533009-1545563 GCF_001890085.2 Hipposideros armiger
GGGGAAGGGGAACAGACAAGTTGCTGTCGTTTTGTTCTTCAGTCTAGTTGTGGAGGACGTTGCTTCACTGGCCCATGTTGATATTATCATTGTGCTCCTCCCTGGCGAGGCAGATCAGTCGCCGGCTTCTGGACGGCCGCTCACTGCTGGACGGCCGCTCACTGCGGCTGCTGGCCGCTCACGCTGGCTGCTGGCTGCACACGGTAGCCCATGGCAACCCACTGCCACAGGGGCTGCAGCCTACGCCGTCACCGGCAACTCAAGGCAGCCCAGCTCCAGGTTGAGCTGTTGTTCAGCATCTTAGCTGTGGAGGGCAGTGTCACTGGCCCATGTGGGATCCGAACCGGGGCCCTCTGGCGTCTCAAGCGAGTTCTTAACCATCGCGCCACTCGGCCGGCCCCAGTCTTGTTTTAGTTTCTATTATAATAATCCATGTCCCTTAATGCCCTAGCCCTTGCCCTGACCCTTACCTTATACCCGAATTCCCATACCTGTGCCTATTTACCTGGGCTTTTGAGAATCACCTTCCCGGGGGACACCCTACTGCTTCTTGAATCCCTGAAGCCAGCCACTTGCCTGATTTATGGTGAGATATTGCTGTGCCCTTTCAGTGAAATACCTTATTCTCCCAGCTCAAACTTTGCTATTGGATAGGCCCACCCTGCCCTCCTCCCCAACATACTTCAAGGCCAGTGAGCCATGCAGTGGTTCCAGGCCCCTCCCCATCATTCTGACCAGCTGTGAATGAACAAGATAGCATAACAACCACCTTGAAAGATACTTGAGTACCAGTCCTAGATACAGGCCCACATACTCTTTTTTGCAATTCTCAAATTCAAAAAACTGAAAACCCATAGTTTTTACAATACTGTTGACTAATATTCCCCATACTTTACTTTCCATCCCCGTGCTTTTTTATAACTACCAATTTGTATAGTGTTAGATGGGTATTAGACTTATCAGGGGGACTACTTCATAAATTATATAAATGTCTAACCACAACGCTATACACCTGAAACCAATATAAAATAATATTGAATGTCAAAATAGTCACAGGGATATACAGTAGAGCATAGGGAATATAGTCAATATAAGTATAAGTACAAGCTAAGTACAGTGTCAGATGGGTAATAGACTTATTGGGGTTATTACTTTGTGAGGTATATAAATGTCTAATCACTATGTTGTTTTGTACACCTGAAACTAATAAAAAAAAAACTAAAAACACAGCATTTTTTTCGTAAGTCATTTGGCAGCAAAACCTGACTGTATTAGTTCCCTGTGGCTGCTATCACAGATTACCACAAACTTGGTGGCTTAAAACAACAGAAATTTATTCTCTCACAGTTTGGGAGGTCAGAGTCCAGAATCAGTTTCACCGGGTTAAAATCGAGGTGTCAGCAAAGCCACACTCCCTCCTGAGGCTCCAGGGGAGAATCTGCTTCTTGCTTCTTTGAGTTTCTTGTGGCTGCATGACTCCAATGTCTGCTTCCAGGGGCATACCTCCTTCTCCTCTTCCACTTGTATCAAACCACCCCGTGCCTTCCTCTTAGATAGATACATCTGATGGAATTTAAGGCCCACCCAGATAGTCCAGAATAATCTCACATTATCCTTAGTCCAACCATATCTGCAAAGATCCTTTTTCCTTGTAAGGTAACATTTACAGCTTACAAGGATTAGGACCTGCTATCTTTGGGTAGCCATTATTCAATCTATTATACTGACTTAAATGAAAACAAAGCCATTTATGATCTTTATTTATCCCTCTTAATATGAATAGTCATATCTTGTTAAAGAAAGTTTCATGTGTGAAATTAAAGGGTACTCTCCTAGACGTCAATGGGGGTGTTAGGTAATATGCAAGATAGCACTGTATTTCCTTTCTAAAATGATAAAAACTCTGCTTCATTCTGAAACACATTTAGCCACAAAGATATCAGATAAAGGTTTGTGGGCCTGTTTCACTGTGTTGCGCACGGTCTAAGGCATGACATAAAGTAGAGGTGGTCCTGAAATCCCCTGCCTCAGGAACACCAGTCTTTGTCATCTGCGTAGCATGTTATCACCCTTTCATATACACCACCTCAGTGAACCTACACATCACTTTTATACTGTAAGCAGTGCAGGTATCATTATCCCTGTTTTAAAGATGGGAATTCAAAAGGTTGAGTGTCTTTCCCAGGGTTCCATGGTTTTTCAGGAGCAAGGACCAGAACCAGAGTTCATGGTTCTTATTCTCTGTGTTTTGTTTTTTGGTTTTGTTTCTTAATTGTTGTGTCATGGTTCTCATTCTCAATCTAGTGTTTCCAGTACATCACAACTGCCTCCCCAGAGAGAGACAATCTGAAATTACCCTTTAAAGCGTGCAATTTAAATATTTTTATTGGCGAAGGTTAGAAATAGCACTTTGAATTCTGTCAAATGATAAAAACAGAGAGTCCTGAGCCAGGCTTAAACAAAGGAAACAGTAAAGGTACAAGAAAATATTGTCTAGAAACTGAGGGCAGCTATGTTGCTTGTTGACTTGCCATTTTATTTCTCTATATTCTTGAACTTTCTATTCCTGCATGTCTGGTTTTGGAATTCGAGAAGAAAAATATGAAATTCATAAAGAAATTTACATCACAGCAATCTGACATATTTTTAAAATGAGGATAATCACACTTCTTTTGCAGAATTATCATGAGAATTAAATGGAAGTATGAGAAGTGCCGACCACAGAGCCTTAATAAACATGAATTCCCTCCCTTCCTCCCTTTCCCATTCTCCCCCAAATCCCAGTTCAAGGAACCAATGTCATAAAACTGAGCCTTCCAAGCCTGCCCATCTCAACATCTCCAACTCCCAGATTGCTGAATGGTGTGGAACCAGCCAGCCTAGCTTCCCCAACCTGATCAAGTCCTGACCAGCACCACCAAGCACACCATCCCATTTGGAACCTACATGCATCCCTGCCAGCCTCAAGCAGGAGCCAAAGTGTAATCCTTTCACTCCATCCCTCTCCTCCTTGTACTTTCATCCCCACAGCCTCATGGTGTTCCACTTCTTCTGTAATTACAGAAATGAAAAGGTAGAGTGGATCGCATACCCAGAGGGCTTGTATCTTAAATAAGGAGACAATTTTACATGTTGTTTTCAGCTTTCCTCTTTTCTTCAAGCCCTGTGTTATCCTTTAATTACAATGTGTAAAATCTAATCGACCTTGGCATCAAATTTCCATGATCTCCTCAACTCTACTCTGCACTTCCATTCCACTTAAGTCACTCATCCTGAAAGTCTTATCCAGGGTCTTGGCATCAACCTGCAACTACTTCACCTCTGAAATCTTGAGCAAGCATATCTAGGATTCTCCTTATTATCCAGATCTCTCATACCTGTGCTCCAGTTCTGTATGCTCTTCCATGACTGCAACCTATCAGAGTTGGTTGACCCCTTGCTGGCATTACTTCCCTCCTGACCTAGCCTCCAAGCCTACAGCCCATAGTGGATTGCCGACTCTGTTATCTGCACCCCTCACTCCCTTCCACATCTGTTTCTTCTAATAATTTTGTCCATAAGCACGAAAACTCTTACCCTGGGTCATTCCCACAGACTATCTCCTCTGTCCACTACCTGGGGTGTTAACGTTTTCTGGGGGGGGAAAAAATCACACACAACCCTGCAGATCTTTGCCACTCAGTTTTCATGTTCAACACATTCAGCTTTGCCCTTGTGCCACCGGACTGTTCTTCTACCTGTCTTTCTCAGCAACCTCCTGCCTTCTCTCCTAAGCAGTTACTCCAAAGTTTCAACTCTCTCCTTAAATCTTTAAGCCACATTTTCTTTCTTCACTCTCATGAGGCTTAATCTCCTCATTAAAGAAAAAAAAAATTAAAGCAATCACAACGTGCCTCAACATCCCAATGGCAGATTTGTCCATGTTTGTTACTATCTCCATCTTCAGAACATGATTCATCTCACATCTGTTTCAAGGGCAATCCCTTCACCTGAGCCCTTGACCCTGATACTCTGCTTGCTCCTTAACTGATCCCTTCTCTCTTATACGTCTCACGTTTCCCTTTCTAGTAGCTCCTTCTCTCAGTCCATAAACATTCTCTAATGCTTTCAATTAAAAATATATATATATTTGACCCTAAGTCCCATTCTAGCTACTGCCCTTTCTCTTCCTTTCCCTTCTCAGCTAATGTTCTTCAAAAAGTCATTATACTCTTCACCCTCTACCTCTACATCCTGACCTTTCATCACCTTTCAACTCTCTTGACTAGGCACCTGTTCTGTCTGAAGCCACCAATGACCTCCGTATTTCCAGTCCCGATGGGCACATTCCAGCCCTTAGCTTACTGGACTTCACAGCTGCATTTGACGCTCTAGACCACTGCACCTTTGTGAAACTCTTTACTCCCTTGATTTCTCTGGAAATATAAATTTGGAAGGTGATATATGACCAGTGATGAAAACGATCAGTTCACTCTTGTGGTGTCTGGAGGACAAGAACGCTCGGGTCAGAGCAAACTTGCACTTTAGAGTGCCCACTCTAGCCCTTTTTCAGCGATGCCCCTTTCTCACAAGGTGAGGCATCTGCAGGACCTATAGGATGTATCAACTTGAAATCCATAACCTGCCCAAGACCAGGATCCCAGCATACCCTGTCCAAATAGCCTTCCAAGGTTTGTACAGTCTTTTGCCCAAATCCTGAAAGTGAACTTGTACCACCAGGGTACTCACACCGAGGCCTGAGGGGCAGTAGGGGTCGGGGGCAGGGCTGTTCCCAGCAGTGTGGGCGGAGCTTGGATATGCAGGTTTGGGTGACCACACACTTGCACACGAAGTCCTTCATAATTCAACTGCAGGTATTAGAAGAAAAGCGGTAAGCCATGGCCAGCAACTGTTTCTCCCCATGCTGCCACATTCCAACATGGAACCCTGAGGAACAGAAGAATTTCAAGTTATGATGAAGCTATATTTTTCAAAGTAGGAGAGTAAAACATATATAATCTAGCGTTTGGTTAGTTTGATTTATAACTTTAAAATATTTAGACACATGGTATGTGGCTTCCGTTTGTACTCTTGTCGCAGACCACAAATGTGAGGAGTAGGCTAGTGTGGAAGCTGAGCATTTGTAGTTATCAAAGACAGTGACTAGCATTCACCTTAGGTGCCACCTCCAGGGGATCCATAGAACCTGCTTAGAGAACGGCGTTGAGAATCAGCAGAATTCCCTGGAGGGGGATCAGTGATATCTGCCCAGTGCACACCTGACCCCTTCCCCGACCTAGTCACACCTCTTCATTTCATGGTGGAGAAAATTGAGTTTGAGAGCAGTTAAAATACTTACCCATTCTAGTGAGGGCCAGGATAGCAGGAGGTCTCAGGTCCTCTGACTCCAGGTTAAGGCATTTGCTCTTGCAATGCTGGAGACAGGACGTCTTCACCCTCACAAGGCAGGAGGAAGAAACTTTGTCCCAGGCTCCCCACAGGGCTGCTGGGCTTGTACTTAGAGAGAGGCTATAACAGAATGGAATAATTAATTCGAAAAGATGTTATGTGACAAAAAAATGCAAATATGGCATATTCTAACAAAGCCAATAGTGTTCTGAATTATGTAGAAATTGTTCTGGTTCAATTTTAATGAAAGGGACATGAACAATCAGTTTGGAGACTATTTTAATTTTGAGGAGTTCGAGGATCTAAATGGGGATAAACTAGCTAGGTGTTAGGTGGACGATTTTAAGGGGACATATGTATGCTAATACTTAGTGTTACTCTGGTAAGAGGTCACAGGTCATACTGTTAAGTGGAAGACATTAGGTGAACAGTAGAGCACAACTGATGTGATCTGGAACCTGCATCTGTGGTTGACTAGCTACATGACCTCGGATAGGATAAAGTCCTCAATTACTCTAAACTTCAGCTTCCTCATTTTTAATTCAGGGGAAATAATATCTAGCTTATACTGTTGCTGTGACAATTAAAGATAATAATGAGATAGAAAACATACATGCAGAAAACAGACATCTGTATCATTACCTATGTAAACTGTATCATTCAGTCAGTCATACAACTAACCTTTACTGAGCATGTATTATGCACCAAGCACAACTGTGCTGTGTGTCCCACTTCCCCATCAAAGGGAAGAGGAAAATAAAGCCAGATATCACCAATATGGAGCTGGTACCCACCCAGCTAAATCACTATCCTCTTTTTGCGTATTTGGGCCTGTCATCCCAAGAAATCAGGTTAGTTCTCAGAATGTTCCAGGTCTTCTTCATGCAAGAGTGACAAAACTTCTGAAGACAATTGCAAACAGATAGTTCTTTGTTTAGTGTCAGATGCAATTCTGTGCAATGGTTAGACACACATTATGCAGCCCAATGGCTTGGGTTCAACTTTTCAGCTGTGCCACTTAGTAGCTGAGTCAGTTATTTAACCTTTCTGTGCCTCAGGCCCATCATCTGTAAAATGGAAATAATAATAGTGCCTCTTCATAGCGTTGATGTGAGATTTAAATGAATTCATATATGTTAATGGAGCTGAGACAAGGTCTGGCACACACTCAGTCCTACATAATATTAACTATCATTATTTAAATCTCCACTGATCACTGTCATCTATGATTCTCTTATTTCCATGGAAAACATGAGACTTGTCCCTCTGCAATTGTTCCTGCACAGGGATTGCTTAGAAGAACTATAGTGTGAAGAACCTCAAGCTATTGGCACTAAGCAGGTAAGCAAATTATAGGTACCTAGAAAAATTCCAGCACCCACCCTGGCACCACTTAACACAGGGTCTAGTTTCCCCATAACAACCTGTTTCACCTGGAGTCAGCCCAGCCATCCCCCTACAGTCTCAAGGTTGGGAAAAACAACCATGAGTTTAGAATGAAAATGCTCTTTCCAAATCCTTTCAGCCAATAATTCCCCTTTTGGAAAACCAACATAAAGTAAATTACCATCCTATGAGAAATTCAGATATATGTACAAACTTCTTTGTAACAGGAATTAAAAGCGCAGCTTCAACTGAGGCACACAGGTATAAGAGTTGCTGCATTTTAAAGGAGGTGGGAGTCCAAATGCAAAATTTTGTAAGGATTTGGCTATATAGCTCTTTTGGATTCCTGGCTCACGTTGGAGATACAAAAGAGAAAGTGGGGAGAAGGAAGATTTTTTGGGAGACAATGTCTTGGGGGGAAATTGTGCTGTGAGTACCTCTTCCCTACCAAAGGTGGAGGTGGTGCTTCCCTTCACTTCAAGCCCCAGGAGGGAAATTCAAAGGCACCATTTAAATAGCTTGGGATGTGCCCCCCTGCAGTTCAGGGCAGAAGGCACTGGCTCCTAACTCACATCGAAGAAAGCTCCAGTGACTGGCAATGGAACAGAAGGTTTAGGGTGGGACATGATGCAATGGATTAAACATGCATATATCTCAGGAACCAGATACAGAATTCTTAGTAAAACTGTCTGCCTGAGGTCACCTGAACAGGGGATGCTATGCAAGATCACCTGGGTGGCAGTGATAGAACCCCAACAGAGAAAGTCTATGTGGAGTGGACTGCAGAAAACAGAAAGCCTGAGGGAAAGCTGCCCTTTGACTGCCTTCAGGAATTGAAACCTCAGAAGTTATGTTTGTGGGAACTAAGGGATTACGTCTGTACTTCAAGTGGCCAAAGCTTTATGGTGGCCTGCTACATAGGCCTAATGAACTCTTACTCTTCGATAATCAAGCCCAACGTCTATGTTGTGAGAAGCCCTAGGGAGAGGCCCATGTGTCAAGAAATGGTTGTCTCCAGTGAACAGCCAGAGAGGACCAGAGGCTGCCACCAGCCATGGAGTGAGCCTGGGAGCAGATCATCTCTCAGTTGAGCCTTGAGATGACTCTAGCCCTGGATGACACCTTGACTGCAGCCTTGTGAAGGACTCTAAATCAGAGGCATCTGGCTTAGCTATGTCCAGATTTTTGACCACAGAAACAGTGACATAATAGTAAATGTTGGTTTTGAGCCACTAACGCTAAAAAAAAAAAAAAAACCGACAACTTCCTTTGGGCAGAGTGGTGATTCCCCCTTGTTGACTAAACCATCTCTTCTTTTCATGTTGTACTTTCTTGGGCTGTAAACTGCCAGCCCATCTTATGAGAGTACCCAGTAAGTAAGAACTTTCCCATCCCATCTGCCTGATCTCTCATAATTCCCCCTGCCCCAGGTCAGAAACAGCAGCTATTGAGAAGGGGAGGAGGTAAGCAAGAAAAGAACTGACCACAATCTGCCGCTGGCCCACCTGGGGATAGGAACCATCTTACCTTTAAATGAAGACTAAAGTGTGGCTTCTTATTTCAAACTAGATACTTTAGTTTCTGAATGGAGAGCATGAGACTTAAAGCAATCGTAGGACGTTGTCATCAGAAAAGTCCTAGAGCTGCCCAAGTTTGTCATTCAAGGTCAGGGAAATAATTTCCCTCCCTGAATAAATGTTGCTCCATAGCAAGAGTTAGTGGTAAAGATTCTTACCCAAAAGGGCCCTCGATCCTACATACACAGGGGTCAGAAATCTAAGTCAATCAAGATCACACTACCACCTCACAGTTCTGTTTTATCCTACTTCCTTTCTCCCTTCTTCACACCTCTACCCCAGTCACACCTGGGGACATCCAGTGGCATTGCTTTACCGGTGGCAATCAAGAAGTCATGATGCCCACTGTCAGGCAACATAGGATGGGCTACTTTTCCACACATCCTCTTGTTTGTTTGATGTTTGCAAACTGTGCTCTGCAAACCATTAATTCCAAGATGTGATTCATATTAACACATGAAATATTTTTTAATGCCCTGCAGAAAGGTAATTCCTTGAAATTTGTTCAACCCAGGATTTCTCTCTCCCTTTTTTTTTTTTTTTTGACCATACACAATTATGGTCAAATTACGGTTAAAAAACAATCAAACAAACATATTCGCAATTTAAGCAACTAGTGTTCTGGGGAATACTGTTTGGAAAGTGCCACCCTGATTTCAACTGAAAGGTTATTGCTAAGGAACTGGGTGGTTCTGGGAGGCCACTCCATCCTTTTCAGCAAGTCTTCCTGACATAAATCTTACTGCTTTGCCCTTTAATGGAAAACAGGAGAGCCTCACCCTACCCATTTTAGCCAAAGACAGATAAGATGAAGGATAAGTAGGCCTTCAATTGCTGGATGCATCCAAGTCAGAGGACTTTTAGAAGCAAAGTTATATAGCTTAGAGAGTTTCTCTGGACTAGATGTTACATCTCAATGTTTTATCATCTTGAGGGTGATTTTGCCACTATGTCTCTGGTAGATGCCACCATTTGTCTTATTGAAGTCCAAAGTTGGATTGCCTTAAATGGGCCCTAAAACTGATATAAACCGACCACTACAAGGCAGGAAGAGCAAGTTGGGTCAGAGGAAGGAAAATGGATATTTATCTAATCTTATAAATTCAGGCACAAGGATCTCCCTGTTCCTTAAAGTTGACTGGAAGTGATGACTTCCTAATTTCTTTCCTGTTAGCAAGTCCCCAAGGAATCATCTCCAAGTCCAGGACACCTGTAGCAGCAGGAAAAATCTTCAGAGCCACTAACACAACGGTGCCTCTGGGGTGGGTCTGAAATACCTGATAGGTCCTTTTCTCTTTGCTGAACAGACATATCCCACGGGAATTCCACCCAGTAACCCAGAGTCCTTGGCAGGAATTGACATATCACTTGGGATTTAATCACACACAGCTATAATCTTAACCCTTCTGAATATACAACTTCATTACTCCTGATCACAAAATGACCAACCCTGTATTCTCTGACACGGTGAGACGTTTTTGTGATGATTATTTTACATTTGTTTGGGGGTATAATTTCACTATATAGTGATTAAAACTGTCTTCTCATACATATGTGATATTTATTTCACCAAATGTTATGTTTCTTCAATACTAATCTCTTAAAACGTTGACTTTATCTCCACGCTCCCACTTTCAAAATGGCGCAGAAAAAATCCCGAATGCTGAGCATTAGCAGATAAACACTTACATCCAGAGGGAATTGGAGGCACTTTTAAGGCCAGCTGGAAACCATTTAATAATTGTGTGGGAAGTGTTTCCTTTTATAATCTATATTTCACTTTAGAGCCATGTGACTGATAGTGGCAAAAAGTTTGTGGTTAAAACATAGTAAATGGGCAATAGAATACACTGACCAGAGGGGTAAAAAAAGATGTTGTATTAGAAAAAACAGAAAAGGCATAAATAATATATTGAGGAGGTCATTTGATATGAGCAACTAAGTCACTCAGAGTTGCTAAAATCACTTGTTATTTATGGACCCATTTTTACAAACCATTGTTCTTCCTTCCTCCCAAATATGCTCTGAATGAATGGCAGACATGCTGTCCCTCTGCGCTATTCTAATTATTCAGAGGTTTGGTACTTTTCCCAATGGAAAAAAATCAAATTCATAAAAAATGTTCATGGGCTACCTGGCAGAGGGCCTGAGACCATATTCAGGATGTGATACAACACATTCATTTGATTGCTTTCTTTTTCAACACACATTGGAACTCTCCAAAATTCGTTTTGCTTCCTTTCCAAACTGTTGACACGGCTCTTTCCTAGGTCCTCTGATGGAGTGAAAGAATCCACAATTGGAGTCTCATCCAAGGAAACATGATATAAGTGAAAAGATTCAAGTGGAAACAATTTATTACAGATGTCAGGTGGGAATTGACGGTGATGTGAAGGTAGCCTCCAAGATCACTACTGGGCAAATCATCCCTGAGGCCACAGAACAGAAAGGCTCAAGTCCTCAAAACTCAAATTGCATGGTTTAATAAACTAATTTAAAATACACCACAGAAGCAAAGGAAAAGAGATGGGGTAAGTACATCTACTTAGAATAAGACACAAGTAGGTGAAAGGACCACACTCATAGCGCTCTCTCTCTCTCTCCCTCTTTCTCTCTCCCTCCTGCCCCCCACATCAGCCTTTCCCACCAGTGGTGTGATGATGAGGACCAGAGATGAGGTTGCTGCAAGTGCAGGTGGGCCCACAGACAGAAGGTGCCCTGGGCTAATGTTACACACTTGCTCTATCAAGAGACACAGCTACAATTTCACCTGGCCAGAGCTGTAGCTTTCCAGTTAGCCTGCTGGACTAGCTCTGGTTTTATGTTTATTTCAAGGGGCAGAGGGCATGTGGGACCAAAATGGGCGTCACCAATGGGTGACCAATGTAGGGATGACATAGCTGTCAGCCCAGGCACAGCATGGTCATCACTTGATCTCTCCAACCCTTTCTAGCTCTAAGTAATGTTCTTGTCTTTTCCCATCATACACTTCATTTATTCTATCTTTCTTTAACATGTTTGATAGATTGCTACCGTATTAGCTCTATACAATACATCTTATGAATCTGTCTGTCTCACTAGCTATTTCCTTACTTGTTACCTATACCTAACATCCAGGAGTTTCACCAATATCTCATAAGCTGCTAGCTTACTTTCTATATATACTCATTTCTCATTTCTTGTGAGCTTTATCCCTCCCATTGGCTTCCTTGCCTTCTACGCAGCATAATCGCATATGCAGAATTGAATAGAAAGTGTAAAGCAGAACAGCAAATGTATATTACATCTGCACCTTCTCTGTTCCTTTCAACAGAACCCACAGAGAACATCATAAGAGGCCATGAAACAGCAAGGTCTTCAGGCTTTCTGTTTCTCTCTTTTTTTAAAGATTTTATTGGGAAATTGGGGAAGAACAGTGTTGAGAGAATTGGGGAAGGGGAACAGCCAAGTTGTTGTTCTTCAATATTAGTTGTGGAGGGCACAGCTAGCTCAGCTCCAAGTCCAGTCGCCATTCGGCCACCCGAAGGAAGCTCGTGCCGCTCAGCCCAATCTTAGTTGGGAAGATGGGGCAGCCCAACCATCCTATGTGAGAATCGAACCCACAACCTTGTTGCTAGGAGCATGTGCTCTCTCACCAGCTGAGCTATCCTGCCACCTGTTGGCAGCTCAGCAGCAGCTCAGCTCAGGCACAGCTCACTGGCCCACGTGGGAATCGAACCAGTGACACTGTTGCTCAGAGCTCACGCTCTTAACCAACTGAGCCACTCAGCTGGCCCCAGCCTTTCTCTTATATTGTATAAACTTTGACTCCTTCCAAGAGAGAAGGAATAACTACTTTAAGTATATTTTGAGCATCAGTCTTGGGCACTTGACCTGAAACAGGGAAGACTGATTATCCTATGAAATCTCTGAGACCATAAACTGTTTCAACTACAATTTAGGGTGTTTTAGTTGAGCACATACAAAATCCAATCCTCCTCTGCCTAATTCTCCTTAGAAAACTCACTTTGTATAAATCACCCATGTAGATAAAAAAAGGAGCCTGGGACTATCACCCCACTGAGACAAGGTACTGAATGAATAGTGTAGACTCTGGCTAAGCTAATGATCTTGTGATCACAGACTCAGCAGTCCTTACACTGGGATGCCAGAAGCAGAATCATTCCTTTGCTGCTTTCAGGAGATGGAGACTCAATCAAGACA
>NW_017735203.1:0-2195 GCF_001890085.2 Hipposideros armiger
GCTAGCAACATATGAAAGTTTTAGGTGTTCCATATCCTTAACAATGCTTGATATCAGAATTCCTTTTAATTTTAAGCATTCTGGTGGGAGTGTTTAGTATTGAATAGTTATTTTAATGTCACTGATATGGCTATTGATGGAGAACTTCTTTTCATATGCATGTTGACCATCAAGAGAACAACTGAAAATGAACCAATGTAATTCACATTAACATGTGAAAGAAAAATACATATGAACATTTTGAGGTAGGCATTTGATAATGAATGCTTTCCCCTGCCTGATGTTACAACCAAGAAAGGAAGTCCATTATCACTACTTCTATTCAACACTTGAGTAGATATCCTAGCCCATGACAGATGGCAAGAAAAAGAAATAAGGCATAATGATTGCACAGAAAGACATGAAACAATCTTGATTCACAGATGACAAAATTGTGATCACACAACTTCTAAGATAATCTATGAAATATTAGAAATAATAAGGGAACTTAGCAAGATGGCTGAATATAAGGTCAATATGTAAAAATCAGTAGTGTTTCTATATACTAGTAGAATATCAGTAGTGTTTCTATATACAAGTAGAATATAAAAAAATTTTAAAGCCATTTAAAATAGCATTAAAAAACCCCAAATGCCCAAGAATAAATCTAGTGAAAGCTATGTAAGATCTTTACACTGTTTTGTAGCAATCTACAAAACACTGCTAGGAGAAATTAAAGACCACTTAAATAAATGGAGTGTACAATATTCATGGATTGGAGGACTCAACATTTAAAATGTTGGTTTTCCCCAACCAGATCTATAGCTCCGATGCAAGCCCAACTAAAATCCCAGCAAGGTTTTGTTTGGTTTTGGATATTGACAAGCTCATAAAATTTATAAATAAATGGAAATAAATTTGCAAACTTTTAAGATAATGGAAATACAAAGGACTTAGAATAGCCAAGGCAATCTTGAAAAAAAAGTTATAGGACTTCTGGACTTTTTATAAAGGTACATGAATTAAGACACTGTGGTACTGGTACAAGGTTAGACAAATGGACCAATGGAATAAGAACCTGGAAACAGACCCACATATATGTGGTCATCTACTTTACACAGGTGCCATAAGAATTTAGTGGGGCAAATAACAAATGGCGTTCTTTTCCATAAGTAGGGCTGGGTCAATTGGGTATGCATATGGGTAGCGGGGGTAAATGAACCTTGATTCCAATTTCATACCTTTCACAAAAATTAATTTGAGATAAATCATAGACCTGAATAAATAGGGTAAAATAATAAAGCAGTTAGAAGAAAACACAAGAGAATATCTTCATGGCGTTGTCATAAGCAAAGCCTTATTATATATAACAAGCATTGATCATAAAAGATCAGCAAACCCAGACAGTTTTACCTCAAATGTTTTTGTAATTCTTACATTCCTCTCCATCCTTACAATCACTGGCCTATTTTAGAGTCACTTTGGCCTGTAAAACAGCAGTTGTCTCCCAACAGCTATTCATTCTCCTTTTCCCTTTAATCATTCTTCCATAGCAACGATAGAATAATATACTTTAAAATGCAAATTTGACTTATTGCCTTTTTTTTTAAATTAAAAATCCTATAATGGGTTAGCATCATTAAGAGAATCTCATCCAGGCTTCTCCGCAGACCACACACCTAGCTAGCCCTTCATGACCTGGCATTTACCTACATTTCCAGCAAGTCTTCTAACTTGAATTCTGGCTCTACCAATTTTTAGAGTTCACATTTTCCAACACATGGCCTACTCTGTCTGAATTACCATCTCCACTTCCATTGTCGATTGCTTCTACTTCATCTTTGGAGGCTGAGACTCAGGTATCACATCCCTGAGGAATCCAGTCTGATACCTTATATTCTGCTAAGTGCCCCTTCTTGCTATCACATGACTATTCACGATTTCATTTTAGCACTTAACAGCATAAGTTTCTGGAGGGCATTACATCTTTGAATCCCAGGGCTGAGTTTAGATTTTGGATGTAGTAGGCTCTCAGTTTATTTACTTGTTCACCTCTACTTGTAGTCAGTTGGCCTGGAGGCTGCCGCTGGGGGAGAACATGTTTGTGCCACATCCCCCAACCAATAAGAAACAATGAGCAGACAGACCCATAATCACAGGCGAGATAAGCCGGCCCAACGCAAGTTCCTAAAGTTGCGTATGCACAATAATTGAAA
>NW_017735204.1:0-3952 GCF_001890085.2 Hipposideros armiger
ACAGCACAGTGCTCTGTGGCTTTTAGTGCTAGCAGCTGGCTTCTGTAAAGGGAGAAAAAAGAATCTGGGAAATTAATTGATAAGAGATGGGGTTCTCTCTCTATAGTGCAGGATAATGGAGTATTTGCTTCAGCCTCTAGGCATTTAAAAGAACTCTCAATATTTGTAATATCGAATGAAACCAGGCCTGTTTTAAAGCATGCTGGTTCACATGTATTAGGCTCCCAAGGTTCAAACCATTTTCTCACAATGAGACAGTCTTGGACTGAGTTTTACTTAATTTACTAAAGTCAAAATATGATATGAGAGGCTGCCAAAGACATGTACAAATGTGCTGGGAGCTGGGACTTATTTACAGGGAGTAGCCTTCATCATGTTCTAGATCTGGGTGTGTGTGTGTGTGTGTGTGTGTGTGTGTGTGTGTGTGTGTGTGTGTGTGTGTGTGGTTGTTGTATTGGTATGTGATGAAATTATCCAAATTTAATTTTTGGTTCCTGACTTTTAGACAGATTACAGATTATTCTACATAGATAGACACACACACTACATGGGATATGTGTCAATGGATGCCAGTTTCCCACTAGTTCCACAATCTGATAATAATTGTCTAACTTTCATAAGGGAGGACAAGGGAGTGTGGGGAAGAGGAATTGAGAATATCCAGGCTAATGTGGATCCTCCTCAGAAACAGAGTCTAAGCTCCCTACTCTCTAAAGTAATGAAAGAAGGAGGTGGTAATTGTTCCCACCTCAACCCTCAGCATGACGCTGCAAGCAGTTAAACACATTCTGCTCATTGGAACGAAGAAAATGATATTTTAAATTCTTTTTGATGCTATGAATGTTCCATATTTTCAGTATTTGGAGAAAATACTTATAAACACAATTAACCTTTACCTATTTAAAATGAAACCTATATTTTAAAAAGTGTCATTCAACTTAAAAAAAATAAAATTTCACCTAGATACTTAGTAAAAGCTCTAAAATATATTGCAACCAAAATTGCTTATTTTAATAGACCTGTTCCAAATTACAATGTTATTAATTTTTTAAGTGATGTTGACAATGCATTATATCTTGAACTTCATTTTGTAGTTAACCTTGAAGTTAGATAACATACAGGTGGGTGTTACCATGGCACAAGAAAAGCGTGGGCATCCTGGAGCCTGGATTCTGTCCTGGTTCTTCAAAACTCTGGCTAAGTTATGTGATGTAAGGCATGTAAATATTTGGGTTTGAGTTTTATTGTTGTCATTTTGTTTTAAGTTTAAAAATAATGACTTGAAGATAATCTCTAAGGTCACTTCCAAATTTGGCACTTAGTTTGACATATGTGTCTTGATCAGTCTTATTATAAAGACAAAAAAAAAACAGTTCTTGATAATCAGACTTGTTCATTATTTTTTTTGCCAAGATTTAAGAAACATATAAAATAAAACTGTCTTCTTTCTGGACCTCCATTCTAGGAATTATGTAAATAGATTTATTCTAACTCGTATACCTATTATCACAGTAGATATGAGGAACTGCAATGAACTTTTTCACACTTACTAAAAAATGTGTATTTTTCCTTATCTATTTTATTATATGCATCCAAACATCATTTTATTTATGGATATTTTAGTTATTTCCAATTGTTTNATTGTTCACTCTAAGGCTTGGATTGTGCAGTGAGGTGGGGCCAGGACAATAGCGTTTCATTTTCTCTTAATATATGGGTTAATTATTTTAAGTAAGCAAAAACAATTAAATGATAAAAAAAAAAATGAGCATCTAGCACAGTACTAAACACTTGATGAGGACGTAATGAGTGCATGGTCACCCTCAAAGGGAAAACAAGAGAAAACACTTGTTCTCTAGGTTTGCTAAGTGGAGAATCTAGGCTGCGATTTTTGCAGCCGTGGTTGGGTTGCCCTGGATAGAGCCGCTGCTCTCAGTCGGCCTGGTCTGCTGCAAACCTTGTAGCTGATATCATGCCACGGGTCACATGGCAGCAACCTAATGACCCTGGCTTTGGCATATTAGGATAACCTGTGGAGAATTTGAAAGAGGTTCCAGGAAAGGTCCAAATCATTTGACAAAGTGATGATATTCCAAAATCAAATCCTCTAGGTTTCCTTTAGGTGATTGAAGATGATATGCCAAAGGAATTTCACATTCATTGTTTTTCTTTGAAGTGTGTGCTTAATGGATAAAATTTGGAAAACATTTTACTTTTTAAATGTAACAATGTTCATTTTCTTTCTTTAATCAATGATTACTGAAAGTTCATATTTAATAAGGATAAGTATATAAAGGGGATTAGATTAAAAGAAGGTTTGTGAAATTTTTCAAAGTGCCATACTTAATGATTTTTTTCAAAATTGTCATATTATGGAGATGTTTTTCAAACATTAATGTCCCAGTCACAATATTCCATTGGCAATATTGTCTAGATGTTTGAAAGTAGTTTGGCTCCAAATAATGTATTGTGGTCAATTTAAAGACTTTAAAAGCAGTTACTCAACTTTCTATTGAAGGTCACATGGATACAAATATATCAGTCATGAAAACGAAGCATACATATCAAATTGAGTTGGTGTTAAATCTGTAGCAAGCTTGTTTAAACATCAATCTACTTCTTTTTAGGGCAACTTGAAAATTTACACATCATTGAAGTATTTTTAAGGAAAAAAAAATAAGAAATTTATGTTTCAGAGAGTTTGACTTGGAAACTGCCAGTAACAAAGAAAGTTTATAACAAACTTCTTTAAAACTACCTTCTGTGGCTTCTTTTATTTATTACGTTTCCCTATTGACAGTATTANTGAGAAAATACAAAAAGTTGATCCAATAATGTTAATTTTTATAGCAAATAATGTTTACGTAATCATAATACTGTAAATGCTATTTATTGGGATTTGATTTTAGAGGCAACGTACAGAAAAGTTATGGGAGCACATTGTAGCTATATTTCAGGGACTTGTGCCAGTTTCAACTTGGTCTGTGTCCTGGTCTGTGAATCTCTACATACTTCATCCCTCACTCTCTGACTTCATGAAATTGAGTTTAACAAATGGAAAACACCAACAGGAAACAATAATATAGTTATGGAACAAAATGTAAATGTAACCTCAATTTAAAAGATAAAAAAATCACACATGTAGACAAAAAGAAAGAAAATTAATTATCCAAATGTCGTCCTGTTTTATATATTTGAAGCTCAAAATACTCTAACACTTATATAAATCAAAACATGGATGTAAAGATATTTAAACTAATGGAGAAAAACGTTAAAAGAGACAAAAATAACAAAGTGTGTCAAAATAAAAAAGTGAAGTGAGACAGTCAATGATATTCTGATAAGCGAAGGGACAAACTAAGGTATTTTATTTGCATTATAAGAATCACCACTTAACTAAAAGGATGTGTGTAATCTGGAACAATTTGTTGCCTCTCCTTTGTCTTCTTGACCTTGATGTGTTTGACGGATATAGCAAATTCTTAAGAATGCCTCTCAGTTTGGGTTCCTTTGATGTATCCTCATATTTATATTCAGGTTACATTTTTGGCAGGATTTCCGAGAAATGGTATTATGTCATCATTTCAGGAAGCACATAAGTCAGATTGGTGCACAATTCATTACAATATTAGTGATGCTAATTTTAATCAGTTATTTAGGGTGGTGCAATGTCAGGCTTCTCCACTGTCAAGTTTCTCTTTCACCATGTAATTAATCAGTAACTCGTGGGGAGATAGTTTGAGAATATGCACTGAGGATTAGATAATAATTTTGTATTGATGTTAAATTTTTGATAATTATATCTATATATGAAAATATGCTTATTCTTATAAAATGCATATAAAGTTTGAGAAGTAGAGGAGTACAATATCCCAAACTTTATGCCAAATACTTCAGAGAAAAATATATACATATGCAAATATATACGTAGAGACAGAGACAGAAGTATGTT
>NW_017735204.1:6382-7644 GCF_001890085.2 Hipposideros armiger
AGGAAAATGCCAGTAAAATTTTGAGAATGAAGATTCTTGCATGATTATTATCTAGAATATATTGAATATTGCTTTATTCCTTATTCCCTCCCTCATTCCAACAAATCAAAAGGCCATCTTCAGAACGCATGCTTAAACTTTTAAGAATAAAGAAAAAAGATCACTTTCTCAGTGTTATAGCCCTCATTCAATTAATGAATACTAGGTTCTAAAACTTAAGGGTGGAGGAAAAGAAAAGAAGGGCGGAGTATTATGTGATTTGTCAAAATTGGTGCAGAATCAGTCCCCCTTCGCCTCATAGGATTTTTACAAACTCAAAATGAGTATTAGAAGAGATTGTTAAGATACAACACTAGTGTTATTAACACGCCATGTAGAAGTCCCGTAACACTCAAGGTACAAGGGTTAACTGCTTAGAGCAAGATTCGGAAATGGAGTTTGGGATCCACACAAAAATGGAGCTTGCTTCTCTTTACCCTGCTCCCCGACCCCATCCACCAAATCCAGTGCATCCAAATTCCAGCATTCTGTTGTTGTGGAAATGGGGCCTGAGTAACAGACTCTTACCTGGACAACTGCATGGAGGATCACAGCAGCGAATCCGTGTAATAGAGCAGACAGCACAGAGGGCGAGAGAAGCCTGGATGGGCCTGTGGAAAACCTAGCGGGCTTCACAGAGTCAGATGCAAAGGATTTCTGGTCACCCTGGAGGGTAAGGGACAGTCTGGGCTGCCCCTGCTATTTATTTATTCCTTTGTTTGTTTATTTATGATGTTAGGTGTTGGTGACTACAGTAGGCTGTAGGGCTGTTGTTTTACTTCAGGCAGCTCTGTTGGCAGGCTGGTGTTATCAGAATTTAGGATGAGTACCCTAAACTTCAGAAGAAATTATATTAATTGAATATTATTTTTTATGTGGTCTATTCCTCAGTGAAGAGTAATAGTTTATATTCTTACTTAGAAATTGTCCCTTTGGGGTAGAAAATACAGGGTTTGCCCATATTATCTCCTGTATAACTGCCACAGCACAGTACTCTGTGGCTTTTAGTGCTAGCAGCTGGCTTCTGTAAAGGGAGAAAAAAGAATCTGGGAAATTAATTGATAAGAGATGGGGTTCTCTCTCTATAGTGCAGGATAATGGAGTATTTGCTTCAGCCTCTAGGCATTTAAAAGAACTCTCAATATTTGTAATATCGAATGAAACCAGGCCTGTTTTAAAGCATGCTGGTTCACATGTATTAGGCTCCCAAGGTTCAAACCATT
>NW_017735205.1:0-2421 GCF_001890085.2 Hipposideros armiger
CCAGCCCTCCTCTTCTACCACCAGCTTCTCCATTTCATCCTAAGCTTGATGTCTAGCAACAGACAGTACCGCTCCTTTTGGTGTTCTTCTGTGTGGTTATTATTACTGGAAGACTCT
Organism: Hipposideros armiger; assembly: GCF_001890085.2. NCBI lineage: Eukaryota > Metazoa > Chordata > Mammalia > Chiroptera > Hipposideridae > Hipposideros > Hipposideros armiger. The sequence goes on from NW_017735205.1 coordinate 118, forward strand.
CTTAACTTGTTCCTTCTCTGGAGCTGTAAGGATGCTCACTGAGACACAGGTACTTGAGGGCATCAGAGAGGTCGTGAGCCATCCAGCTGCACGTGGACGTTCAATTTGGCTGATAGGTTCCTAGGATGCCCCTCCTGAGTGGGTTCAGGTCCATCTGTAGCTTTTAAGCGCTTCTCCTCCATGCCGTGCAGAAGACCTGGAGACAGGTGGCAAAGCGTGCCACAGGCCGGTGGAGCTCCCTGCTGAAACATCCCTCGGAAAGGCCTTTAAACCCGGTTCACCTTGCATTCTGCCCTGCGGTATATCCATGATGATTTGAATATCAAATATTTAATTATCTGTTAATCATTAAGTAAAATTGATGCTCTAGGAAGATATGGCATGTTTAAATTAGGGCTTCCTGATGTATGTGCACCCCAGCTTGGAGAATTGTGGACTTGGCGTGACCTGGGGGAAAATTGTTTTGCCTGATAGTCCTTTATTTGAAGTGACCTGGAAGGTACCAGGTATTTTCAGAGCATGTCGTTGTAGAATTTGGGTAATGAGTAGCTTATTTCAGCTGTCTGCTCCTAGTGTTGTGAGAGGAGGTCAGACTGAAGGTCTAGCTGTCTGTTTCTAGACCTGGCTCACTAGTAACTTGGGACACTGGACAACTTACCTAACATCTCCAAGCCTGTTTTCTCATCTATAAAATGAGGGGTGAACTATCAGAGATAAAGCAGCCATACCCAAAGTGTGTTTTGTGAATTATCACTCGCTAAAGATATTCTCAGGGTAGCTGCCAGGGGCTGGAAGGAGGGTGAAGTGGAGTTGTGGTTTACTGGGTACAGAGTTTCAGTTCTGCAAGATCAAAAGATCTGGAGAGGGCCGGCCGAGTGGTGCGTTGGTTAAGAGCTGGCTTGGGACGCCAGAGGGTCCCAGTTTGGATCCCACATATGAGGGCCAGTGACACTGCCCTCCACAGCTAAGATGCTGAACAACAGCTCAACCTGGAGCTGGGCTGCCGTGAGTCGCCAGCGACGGCGTAGGCTGCAGCCCCTGTGGCAGTGGGTTGCCATGGGCTACCGTATGTAGCCAGCAGCCAGCGTGAGCGGCCAGCAGCCGCAGTGAGCGGCCGTCCAGAAGCTGGTGACTGATCTGCCTCGCCCGGGAAGAGCGCAATGATGGTGTCAACTTGGGCCAGTGAAGCAACGTCCTCCACAACTAGACTGAAGAACAAAAAAAAAATGACAGCAACTTGTCTGTTCCCCTTTGCCCAATTCCTCAGCACTGTTCCCATCCCTCAATTCCCCAATAAAAATCTTAAAAAAAAAAAGATATGGAGATGGGTTGCACAATAATGTGAACATACTTAAGACTGCCAAACTGTACACTTAAAAATGGTTAAGATGAGATTTCTGTTATGTGTATTTTACCACAATTGAAAAAAAAACACATTCTAAGAGCTCCACTGTGACATAAACATAAATTGTATATTTTACCCCCACCTGCAGTCACAGTGCACTTGCATGTGGAAGCTTCGGAGACATCCTGCTCTAAGAAAATCTGCTTAACTTTCAGCCAGTATTTCTCAAATTGCCCTTCCCCCAATTAAACTAACACCTCTTAATGCCATGGAACGTACATTGGGAGGAGCCCCACTTGGGAGGTGGTGATCTGAGATCTTTTCTAGCTCAATCGTTTTGTCATTCTTCAAAGATACCATATGTTAATATGGGCTGTGCCAAATAAGACCTAGATGGCCTGATGGACAAAGATGAACCAGGGCCTTCCAGCCTTTCCCACATCATGGCACATGTAGAAAGTGATCATATTTGAATGGTACCCAGTAGCTTAGGGCTGGGAGCGCGGTAACCCAGTCAGCACCTGCCAGGGAAAGCTGTGGCACTCAGATCTGTAAAAAGTTATCAGTGAGCAAACCCCATGCAATGTCCTTTTCTTCAGATGCCACGTTCAGCCTGTGGAAGAGGCACGACAGGCAGAACATACGAAACTGGGTTCCATTTGCATTTTCTTGGTACAGTTTTCCACTTTAGGTAAACCAGAAACCCTCTTGATCATCTGTCTCTATGGCTGTGGTTACCACTGGTCTTTAGACCTAACTGAAAATCTACCTTGGTGTGAGAGTGTTCTCACAGGATCATGTTCTTACAGTTTATTTAATACACTTACATGATTAATTCAACAGCCTGTGATTTCTCAAGTGAGAGCATACATATACTAATGTCATAAGCAAAATAGTTCTCATTCAATGGGAGAAATTTATTTTCAACCTCCATTTCCTAGAGGAGTCATTGTCTGGGG
>NW_017735206.1:0-2136 GCF_001890085.2 Hipposideros armiger
CTCATGAAGCAAGACGCCTCACTGGAGCCTCAAATGAGCCTCACTGTAGATCAGCAAATCTTAGGTTTGCTAGAGGTGGGCCACAATTTTGGCTTGGAACTTTCCAGCAACCAACTCAAAAAGATGTTGATTGTGGCTGTGGTGTAAAACAAATCTGACGAATAACTAATATGGTAATAAGACCAGAAATATATTAAGTCCCTAAAAAAAGGAAACCTTGTAATTAAATGAATAGCCTCCCAACAATATTGTTTTAGGAAACTGATAGAGAGTTTTCACAAGCCTGCTTCTTATGTGATTGCTCGATATAGGTAAGCATGATCCTGTAACAGGAGTTCTACAGACAGCCAACACATTACAGAATAAGTCCTACAAAAGAAAAAAATACAAGGTAATCTATAAAAATTAAGTGATTAATTCTTACTGGTATGAGTTAGGTTAAGAACAACTTCCTGGAGAAAGAGACATCTGATGGAATTTTGATAGCTATAACTTGGAATTTTCCAAATAGGCAGAAGAAGGGAGACATTCCAGGCGGAGAAAAGCGTATGAATGTAAAGGCAGGGAGTTGTGAATCAGCATGTTTTTTATTAAGAGCCATAATCAGATCAGCTTACTGGAGAATAAAGTGAAATGGGGAGAAGTAGGAAGTGAGCAGTAGTAAGATCAAGCCATGCCTCATATGCTATGTTAGAGATTTGACATTCATTATAAAGCAAATAAAATTATCAAAGTTCTGACTGACGGCATCGGAAATAGTAATGAAGATGAGAGAATATACTTAAGGCTGCCTAGGAGGTGGGAATTGCACTAAGTATTGAGTAATAAAATGAAGGGGTCGAGAGAGATACGAGTTTAGGGTGAGTCTAAAGTTTCTGGCTTAGGGCAGAAGTGGCAGGAAATCTTTAAAATCTGTTGACCTAGCTTGCACTTTTAAAGGATCTTTTACCCATGCACAATTCTGTAACATCGTGCATTGGTCATTAGAAAAAAATCAGTACACTGATTTATGCAGATATTTGAAATGTTAACATCATAAAGTATCAAAAAATCCCATTCATTAATATTGCCTCTGATCCCATCAAAAAAGTTTTTAAGTATCACACTTGAAAGCTTAAATTTTATCATTGGCAACAGATACAATCAGTCATTTTCCTTGAAGTGACAGTCTCATTATGTTGGTTTTCAAGAAAATGCCTGTCAAATACCCAAGTCTGAATAACCAGTTTTTTATCAGTTGTTTGTTTTTCCAAATGACAAAATGTGTTCCAGGAAAAAGTAGCTAGTTGCGCTTGCAACTCAGTGTTTTTGCTATGGACAACCACCGCGTTTCACTATGCCACAGAAGTGCTTTCTGGGTACTTCTCATCTCATCACAGAATATTTCTTTAAATGTACTCAAGAGTTTGAGATTTAATAAAAACAGTAATCTCTAGTGCTTCATCAAGGACATTCTCTAGGGAAACTGACTCTTGAAGTCCTGTGACTATGTGATGGGAAAGAATGCAATGACCACTGATAGTTTGATGGCACTCTCTTGATTCGTGCTAAGGCACCAGTCGTAATTCCCACCATTGTTTTTGCACCGTCAGTAGCAATGTCGACAGGTGCTGAACAAGAAACCATGAGATTCAGAAAAGGTTCTACAACACAGTGAATGTTTCGGCAGCCCGGTGCGAGTGGCCAAACACCCTCATAGAAGATCTTCAACGATTCATTGGTGCTGATGGCCGATAAGTGCAAGCATGTCCAGGCACAGCTAGAGATCAGGCCACTTGTAAGGCAAAGGGCACTTCCTCAGATGAGGTATTAACTCAGTCTTTCTGTTTGTACCTATACCTTTAATCTGACAAGCTACTCAGGGAAGTGGCTCTCCTATCTTGTTTCATCCAGCAAGCATTCAGCAGTAACTGTGTAAAACTTTATTAGTTTCTCTGCTATTGTGTAAGCTTCCCCAAACAATGCGATATGGTAACTTATTCTGTAGGAGGCTTTTAAAGAATTTGTTTGTGTCTATGTATAAAATATTTAATTTCTTTTTCTCTGAACCCTGAATGATTGGATCCAAAATGATGCTGCAACTTAATTGGAACCATAGTATCTTTTGAAAATGTTCTCTTGCAGAAGACACAATAA
>NW_017735206.1:3256-6211 GCF_001890085.2 Hipposideros armiger
AACCCAACAATTCTATTTATATGCCCCAGAGCCCTAAAGAATCCTCATCTATGTGCATAGGGAAGTATGCATAGGGATGTTTGTTGCAACTTGTTTATATTTACAGTCAAGGGATGTCCATTAGTGGATAAACAAGTAAATAAAATTATGTTGTATTAATACAATATAAATATTATACAACCATAAATTAAACGTACATATTTCACAAAGACAATTCTCAAAACATAGTGAATGAGAGACACTAACTTCAAACAAGTAATTGCATTGAGGAGTGAAAAGAAAAGTGCAAACAGACAACTGTATTTTTTTATGGCTATTTTTCCCAGTATTTTCTATATGCTAGAAGTGTTTAATATTAATTGTAACCACTTGAAATGTACTCCAGATCCTTCATACTGCCAGTTATAGGATATCTGGTTTACTGATCAAACTTATCTCATAGTCCATTTACAGATAATAGAACAAATTTTAATTGATTCTGTTGAGTGCTAACAGAATCAGATATTATCAATTATGTTTAGTTCTTTGAGCAAATGACAATTGACTTTGCTCCTATTCTCAGTATTTTAAAAAATCCATTAGTTTGCCAATCTCTTTATGATCTCTAAATTTATTTTATTGTTAAATATTTTAAACATACAGAAAGACTAATGAACATTCATTACCCAAGTACCCAGATTTATTAAATTTTGTTGATATAGCGCTAGTTCATTCATTTAAAGGGCTGTCTTGTGTACTGTTGTATGACTTTACCACAATTTATTAATCCTTTCCAATGCTGACGGACTTTAGGCTGGTTTCTGGATTGTTTTATTTTTTGTGCATCTGTTTGACTTCCTTTTGTTTGATTTAATTAGCTTTTGCTGCAGTGAACATTTATGCACGTGTTGATTTGGACCTATTTGTGGGCGTTTCAATAGGTTCATTTTTGTTAGAAATTTTTCTCACGCTTCAAAAATAATTTAGAAACTAGTATTATCAAGTGAAGAAACATTAATCTCAACTTCAGCAATTCTGTTAGTGCTTTCCATTTTTTTCTATTAACTTCAAGTAAAAATTAATCTTTCGTCCCATTTAATTCTATCTATTTGTATATCTATCCCTAATTCTATCTAGGCTGGGTAATAGTCAGCCTTTTAAACAATAATTTCATAATATTTGTTTCTCAGTGGAGAAATGCAAAATAATTATTCCCTCTTATCTTGATACTTGCCCTATATTGCTTTAATTTTTGATAACAAGTAGGTATCAGTTTTTATAAAAACATTAAATTGTTTTAAAAATTAAATCCAATAGTTTGAATTAGGATAAATCACATTGTGACTAAGTAGGCAGAACTCCTAAATGGTGGAAAGAAAGGGGAAATTGGAAATTCAAAAGGACAGAGAAAAGGTAGGAACTTTCTGAGCTATGAAACCAACAGCTATTTCAAAATACTCTTCCCATGCTTCTCCAAAAATTCTAGGAAAATAGATAAGAAAAGAATCCTAGGAACTCCTAGTAACTGCTCTGGAAGGAGAGCAGGGCTTGAATAGTTTCTATATAGCAAAAGAAGCTTGTTACTTTAAACAAAAAACAACCCTGTAATAACTTGTTCTGAAAAAGAATAATCACACATAATTTGTTACATATTAAAATAACTACCCCTAAGTTGTGGTGTGGCCTTGTACAAGCTTTTTATAGTTTCTCTAAGCTCCAGGTTTTGCTTATCTGTGATAGAAGGGTATGAGACCATATCGCAGGTGTCTTCCAGATATAAATCAGATATCGCCATTGGTTTGTTTAAAGCATAATTTTGGCCATTATGAAAAGCTTGTTTCACCAAAATAATAATTCACTGAATGTTCATTGATTTTAACTTTATGAAATGGTTTGTCAGAGTTCCTTTAAACGCTGAAATTTTCAACCATGTAAAAGACATTCTGAAATCTCCATCATGAGCCTGATGATATTCATGGTGCCAGAAATATAAGTGGGAACAACACAGATGCAGTCTCTTTCCCACAAAGCTCCTGGTTCAATTAATCTTATTTAAAATATGATTCAAGGCTTTTAGGAACACAGCCAATCCATAAAGTAATAAAGAGAAATGTTTCTAATATCAAGAGTCATCGACAAACAGAAATAAATTAATGTATAAAAACTAAATTATAAACTTTTTTTATGTAGACAAAGAAAACAAGCATACGCTGTATAATCCTTAAGTAAACTCACTGGGAAATTGTAGCCAGTAGATGTCAGCAAAGACCCAGCCTAGGGCAGGAAAACATTTGCCGGAGGAAGTGTGTTTAAATTTCTACCTTGTTTCCCCCTCTGTATATTCATTTTTGTCCTGTGTTCTCTTTATCTCCCTCATTATAGCTTATAACATGCACCCAAAGCAAATGTTTTCTATTATTTTATCTATTTACTGAATATATTTATTTGCTGAATTTTATTCAATTCATTTACCAGTTTTGGTAGTCTGGGTTTGCTCTTACTTCTCTCTAAAGTTCTTTTTGTCTGTAACATAAAACTTAGTGCCTGATGATCTGCAGGCACGAATTCTTTTCTAAAGCCCTGGTTTCCACATGGGGTGTGCACAAAAGATCCTTCGGGGAGAAAATACTAGAATTTCCATTTATATTTATTTGGCAACTTTTAAACTTTCTATTTGTGGGCATTATAGTGTGTATAATCAAATCATATTACTAGCACATGTGCATAATTTATGATAATTTATAAATAAACAAACATACGCATATAACAGCTCAAATATTTTTTACTGAGAGAGCTGACTTAGTCCATTCGAGCTGCTATAACAAAATGCCAGAGACAGCATGGCTTATAAAGCACAGAAACTTATTTCTCACAGCTCTGGAAGCTGGAAAGTCCAAGATCAAGGATCCAGCATGGCCTCATTCTGGTGAGGAACTCTTCCCAGTTCATAACTGACACCTTCTCACTGTGTCCTCA
>NW_017735206.1:7791-9418 GCF_001890085.2 Hipposideros armiger
TTCATGATATTTCATGATATTTGCTTGATAAACATTGTTCAGCCCCGAGCCTCCTTGCCTCCTGACCCACACCACGTAGCCTGGCTGCTATTTCTTTCCATGTTAGGGGGACCATCTTCTGATTCTGCTGTCTTCCCCCAAGAGATGTGTACGCGGGGAATCCTGGAGCATGGTGTGATGCCTCAGTGTGAAAACAGTGGAAACTTCCTTCTTCTAAGACTTAATAAAACATGCCCTAAATCCCTCCCCAAAATGCCCTTCCCCTATATTTTCTCTTTCAGTGGATAAACCACTATTCACTCAACTGTCTAAACCAGAAAATTGAGTCCAATCAGTTTACAAATTCTATCAGGTCTCTTGCTTCGAGTCATTTCATTGATTTTATCTCCTTTGCTTCTGAATAATGGCATACATGAGTACTGAGTACAGAAGCAGGTTCAAAATTGGAGAAATTGATTTTGAAGGCATCTTTTTGTAGGTACAATAAAAGCCATGATAAATTAGAGGAGAGAAGATAGAGGAAAAATAGTATCAAGTAAAACAATGTGCATGAATTCACTTTGGAAAATTCAAAGCATTACACAAATGTAATGTTTTATTACTAACTATGACTTTATTTTTGTTCCAATCCTGTCCAGAAAAATGTGGATACTGTGACAATTGTAGGGCTTTGGTCAATGAATACTCTATGGTCTTCTAGTTACTACTTGTTTATTTACAATAAAATTTCAACAACCAAGAGAAAGTTATTTTATGAAACAAAACAAAACAAAAAAACCCCTGCAATGCCCACTCTATACAACTCAGATGGGGTTTTGGGTTCAGATTAATATCCACACTCCAAAGACAGTAATGAATAATGAATTGGAAGGTGGAACCCAGTTTACTTAGCTTTGTGGAAGGACACAGGATATGAAACATAGCTTGTCAGCCTGACAGCATTAAACACATCTTCACAGGAGGCTTTACAGTAGTCTAAATGTTGCTTCTCAACCCTCTTATCTCATGGGAATACGCTTGCTTGTAACAACCAGACCGCAAGAGTAGATGGGAGACATCCTAAGATAGGAAAACCTCACACAGAGCAGAAACCACATCTTGTAACAGCCTGTGAGTGTGAATTCCAAGCCAAGGTCACATTCAGTTTCGAGAGTCACCATACACAGGATCCAAGGTCTGTGTTTCACAACAGGTTTTTATACATTTCGTGTTGCATAGGTCCACAAACTCTAATGTCTACCCAGTCTTACCATGCAGACGTAGTTCCTCGAATGGGTCATTTCTACCATTTCAAACGTTGCTTTGTAATGCAGCTGACATTCCACATTTATCTAAATCCAGTATATTCCAAAAAAAAACTCTAAGGATAAGGTAAACTTGAGTTCATCTTCCCATGGGAAAAAACTGGTTTAAAATTGCTGTTAACCCTTGGGCCCACCAACAAATCTGATTTGTTCCCACTCAAGAGCTCTTCCAGCTAGGGCACAGCCTGGTGATGGCACTGCAGTGATAGCAGCTACTGAGCATTGCAGGGAGAAAAAAATCGGATTGGGTGCCTATAAAGAGAAAAACTATCTTTTTTAACCTTCAAATCTAAAGAGCACAACCTATTCAACAAGCACTTGCT
>NW_017735207.1:0-2241 GCF_001890085.2 Hipposideros armiger
CAAGGAAAACTGCTCACTGTAAAATTATCTTCAATAGTAAATCCTATAAATAGCATATCAGTAAACTATGATTTTCCTACTTAATGGGGTGTTAGACAGTCATTGTTACATATTTTTGTAAGCATTTGAAACATGGAAAAAACTTACTAAATAAGGTTAAGGCTATGGTGTTTTCTGTATCGTGCATTCCAGGTAACTCCCGTCTAAAGATTTAATTAATACTGGACTACAGTCTAAAGTCAAATCCTAAGGCAACATGTCATAGGCAGACCATGAAAATAAAATAAAATACATGAAGTGAATAAATGTCTTTACAAACATCAAATATATAAAACCCAACACAATGTAAAAGCTGTGTGGTAGATGAAACTTTGGTGAGATCTTCGAATATATAGGTGTGCTGGACTAACTAAGACTTAATATATCAATTCAGTGAAAAGTGGAGCAAAGATTCTTTTTCAGGCCAACTTCCCTGAAGCAAGTAGAAGCATTCTTCAGTGTTCCAAATAGCTTCCATTTTCATATCACATTCAAGGTTCCTGTCAGCTGTCTCTAACATTATCATGGCTGGACCATGGACCACAATTTGAATAGGAACATTCTCTATAAGACACAACCTTTGGCCTTAATATTGAATAATGATGACACCGCCAATTATAACGATAATGAGGTTTTCTCTGATCACACTTTTAACATTGTAATATCCCCAACTGCTTACCCTTCACACAAGGAATTGTGCTGTGTTTCCCCATCAGGCGTATTGCCATCTGTCACACCACCATTTTTCATTGCATCTAAAGTGCCATTTGCTGAGAGACACATTATCATTTTATGTACTACTAAAAAACAAAACAAAACAAAATGTTGCCAATTGAATGACATGATGCCTTAACAATGGTCCTGAATTCCTTAGAGAAGTCAGTGACACCAATCTCTCAACGTTTTCTAATTTCTTTCATCTTTCAGGGAGATTTGGCCATTTCTTTTGCCTTTCCCACTGGTGAGAGGCGAATGGTAGGAGATCCTTCTGCAATTATTTCAACTACCAAATGTAATACAATTCCATCTACCCTCAAGTATCTCCTTGCTTAGGGCCGATTAAGCACAAGGGTGTTGCTTTACAATAAAAAAATGGAATTAGGATGATTAAGCCCATGACAAACATTTGCTTCACTAACATCAAAAAATGCCCTGTTACTCTATTCCCGTGCCCTTCTGCATCCGTAATGGCCATGCTGAAACAGCAGACTGTAGTTTAAAGATATTTCAACGGAAATTAACCTCAACACACAGAGTTCCAACAGTGCACATACCCCAGCAGAGGTGACAGCTGTCAGAATGCCTATAACGATGTTTGCACATGAACATACGACAACCACGTCACAACCACTGCCTCCCCCAGAGTGAGCACAGGGTAGCAGGTCCATCCACTGCAAAAGGTACTCCAGTTTCAAAAATATTAAAATGGGGCGGGAGGGCGGTCTGTTAGAGTTTATGAAATAAGAGATTTATTTTACTTGTTTTTCACCCTCTGCCCCAACTTGAATAAAAGCTCTTTGAGGGCAAGGATATTGATCTCTGCTGCATTTTCAAAGCCTAGAACAAACCCCGGTAGGCGACCAGGAGCTACTCACTGTGCCAGGAACTTGGACTGGAAGATCACCTTCCCATAGGATGCCAACAAGCCTGGCCCCCTCCTCCCCCCTCTAAATTCCCTGTGCCCCAGGGCACTTGATACCTCCTATTCGAAGACACACCCCCTCTGCACCCTGCTTCACCTCTGCTCCTCTGAGGCAGGGATCATTCCTGTGCATTTTCAAAAAGTAATGGCTAAAAGCTCCATGGTGATCGCTGCCAACTTCACTGTAGAACCTAGGGAGGGCCCGTGGGTTTCACGCTTTCGGGGCTCTGCATCTTCAACTACAGCCTTGTTGTCAGTCGGCTTTCTAGGGAAGTGCTCCAGCCAGCTATGTGTGACTTATCTTGGCTGAAAAGACTCACGTAAATAGTCCAGGTCCAGCCTCTTCACTTGGTGGGTTTTTTCCCTCCCAGATATAGAGAAGCAGTGGTTCCTTCCACCTCCCTCCATTCTTTCCCCCAGCATTCTGCCACATTGTGCGTTTGTATTCTTTCTGCCCTTTGAAGCTTTTTGATCTAGTTCCTCATCCCTGAGCTGGGCGACTTTGCTATACGCCTTTCCAATTAGCCAGGCCCCTTTCCTCTTATCCTGGTGTCTGGTTT
>NW_017735208.1:0-2240 GCF_001890085.2 Hipposideros armiger
GTCCCGGAAATCACAGCAAGAACATTTTTGCTTGCTCTTAGTGTGGCACTTCCACCCCCATTGCTATTCAGCTTATGAGAACATTCTCCAGTCTAGCCCAGTAATGGAAATACAGACCTCTTACTCTGCAGAGGAATTGGTCCCTGATGTTTGAGTCAAAGCATGAAGCTCCTTTAAGGAATCTTCTATCATTTTCAGTTAACTAACAGATGAATGCCTTAGCATGCAGTCTGGGTCTGTCCCTAGCATGTTTATAGACCCTGTGTTAGAGTTGGTTTGAAAATTCACTTACTGTACTGTTTAATCAGCTTTCTTTTATTTTTAGCATTGATCGAAAAAGACATCCAGAACCTTGGGAAAGTGTGGATCCTACTGTACCTCAAAAGGTATTGTTGAATTAAAAAGTGATTTACATTTAGCCCAAGCCTTAGAATTGTTATCAGCAAAATAGATTTAATACCTTTCATTTTTAAGGTGCAATTTGGTGTAGTCTTAAGGAGAGTACTTTAGAGTTGTAGAGATCTAGAAAGGGCTTCGTTATTCACAGGTGATTTTAGACAACTTGGCGTCTCTGAGGCTTTCAGAATCTATAAAATGGGCACAATAATAGGGCTCTACCTCAGGGTTAAGAGGATTAAAGAAGATAAATTATATAGAGTCTTTAGCACAGTGCCTGGCTCATAGTAAGTTCTAAAAAAAAATAAAAAAGTTCTATTAACTTTTATCATCATTGTAATAAATTATCTCATTTTATCCATTATTTATCTAAAGTTAATATAAGGTCTATTGCGATAAATTACAATAGTTCCTGAAAACAGGAGTGACATTCTCTTTAAGCAAAAGGAGCTAATATTCACTTATTCTTTTAAGACTATTGCAAAGGTTGTTTTTTTTTACATTTTAAATATTTTGGAAGTAAGAAACATTTGGTCTGGAATGACTACTACTTAGGTCCGTCAGGAAAGCTTTTTCTTTAAAAAAAAAACCACAACAAAAAACGAAACTTTCATATAACATAGTTTTACCTGGTGAGGACATTCAGGATCTTTTCAAACTACCTACATCTAGGTCCTGGAGTAATAGAAAACTTGTGAGGATAAATGAGGATCTCTGAATGTGAGTTTTTGGAAGTCCAGGACTGTCCACAGCTCTGTCCATTTTCCCTTATTGTATATAACTTAGATCATTTGTACCTTTATTGAGTAATTACAATGAGGAAATTTTGTTAAGAGCCTGCTAGATGACATGCCCTGTGCTAGGAGTATTATATATCCACTCACAGGGAGCAGACTCACTTTTTGAACTTATAGTTCACATAAAACCATGGGAAAGTTAGAAATCTAGATCCTGTCACGTGAAAGTGGGCCAAATGTGTAAGACCTTTGTCTCTGATCTTGTAACACTCAGGAACGCGAGGGCTTTTTAGGAGGACAGAGTGGTAGAAACCAGCCCATATTACTGTTTTCTCCATGTTTTAGAGATGGGAAGAGGTGATTCTTTGGTTACAAATGCTATGGTGATGCTTTTTCTAAAGAGGAGTGTGGACAAATCCCGAAAGGGGGCATGAGGATAAAGGAAAGATCCTAACAAAACATTTTTATTTTCTTTTTTCATCTAAGCTTATAACAATCAACCAAGAATGGAAGCCCATTGAAGAGTTGCAGAAGGCCCGAAAGGCAACCAGATGACCAGTCTTCACTTCTTCCTTCCCTAGAGTGCTCTATGAATCTAGTGGAAACACTTCTGCACAAACTAGATTATGGATACCATTGTGCGGAAATGCTTCTGCTACATTTTTAGGGCTTGCCTACATTTTTGGACTCTGGCTAAGGAATTATAAAGTTAGTGCAGCAATAACCACATAGTCTAAAAATAAGTTTCTTGTAATTTGAATTTTGCATATTGAAATTTTTATGTTTATATGCTTGAATATTTTCCTTAAAGTGCATAAAGATTTATAAATTAGATTATCTATAATAAAATAGCCATTTGTGCAAGATTTCTTAAAGGTTAGATACATATTTAAATGGAGAAGAAAGTCTTTTTATGGGAGAAAGACACATTTTAAAGCATAAAGCTTCATGTTTTAATTACTACCCAGTGCACATTTCTATGTAAACTTTTCTTCCAAGTTCATTCATTCACCAGGAATTTGTTGAGCACCTATTGTTAGCTAGGCACTGTTCAAGTGCAGGTGAGATAAAGCAAAACCAAATTTTGGAGGGGGATGAGTAAAAGAT
>NW_017735209.1:0-2231 GCF_001890085.2 Hipposideros armiger
CTTTTATTCTGGCAGGAAAGAGACATACTGATATAAGGAGGTGGGCAAACTAGAATTCTGGTGGGAGTGCACACTTTCTGAATCGCAATTGTGTAGTCCATACTAACAGCCTAAAGAGAAAAGTGAAGAGAAACAGAAAATTATAACTCAGTAATTCCACCTTTTGGAATCTCATTGAGGAAATAACCATTTAGGGAAAATCATATAGGAGAACCATTGAATCATTACTTATAATTGAAAAGATGGTCAACAAGTGCATTACAGTACTTCTTTTATGTATCCAATTACATGCATTTACAAAAAGTTTTGGAAAGAGTAAAAGCTCACACGTTAAATAAAAATCATTGAGTAAAATTCATTCTAAACTGCAAAGTGTACCTTATGTAATACTGTTATGCATTTAATATATTAATGCAATGATAAAATGAAAAAAGCATTCCAAAATGCAGATAGGTGTTAATGCTGGATGACAGCACACACTCCATTTTCTTTCATTTTGTAAATTGTATTCAGTTCCTTTGTACTACTACAATAGCTGAATCCCAGATCATCCCTCCAAACCAGAGACAAAGGCAAGAAAATGAGGAGGCGCAGTAGCTGAAAATAAACTCAGGTGCACAGTAACAGTTCAGTTTTATTTTCTGCTGTAACAAACAATTAGGACCCCCCCTTCCTCCAGGAAAGCGGAAACAGTAGAGTTGGGAGTGCCTGAGGCCTGTACAAGCAAAAAATTAGGCCTCCAGAACAAAATTGCAACTACTGTAGAAATCAATGACCAAGGAAGGATGCACTACCCAGGAAGTGACTGTAGGTTAGCCCTAGCCACCCTTTTCAGTCCTTAAGCTTAGCGAAAAATTGGGTCACAAAGTGCTGTGTAGTCTGAATCAACAAAGCTAGTTCGGACGGGAAGTGATGGAAACGTGGATTCGGCCAGGTTCTTCTGCAGTCAGTCGTCTAAACGAGGGAAAAAGAAAATAAAGTTACATGTGATTACTCTGCACGTATCTCTGTCTCCCGCTTCAGGTGGAGACAGGCCCAGTGCACTATGTGTACCTCCTTAGACATGACCTTTGGGTGTCTCCAATTCACTATTACAATGACCCTCGGTCCCAGACAAGAAAAAGCTAAAGGAGTCCATCACCACCAAAACAGTATCACAAGAATTGTTAAAGGGTCTGCTTTAAGAATAGGAAGAGGGAGAACACACAAAAAAACAAATGAGGATCTAAAATATGAATAATAAAATTGCAATAGCTATGTACCTATCAATAATCATTTTAAATGTAAATGGATTAAATATGCCAAGCAAAAGACATAGGATAACTGAAAGGATAAGAAAACAAGACCCACATTAGGGTGCCTACAAGAGACCCACTTTAGACTGAAAGTCACATACAGACTGAAAGTAAAGGGATAGAAAAAGATATTTCATGCAAATGGAATTAAAAAAAATGAGGTAGCAATACTTACATCAGACAAAACAGACTTTAAAACAAAGGCTATAATGCGAGACAAAGAAGGATACTTCATAATCATAAAGAAATCAATCCACCAAGAGAATATAACCCTTGTAAACATTTATGCACCCAACATTGGAACACCTAAATATATAAAGTGAATATTTACAGACATAAAGGTAGAGATCAACAGCAATACTGTCATAGTAGGGTACTTTAACACCCCATCAACACCAGTGGATAGATCTTCCAGACAGAAAGTCAACAAATATAAGGAATACAGTCAATGGTATTGTAATAGTTATCTATGGTATCAGATGGGTAGTACACTTGTTTGGCTATCACTTTGTGAGGTGTGTAAATGTCTAATCATTATATTGTTTTGTATACCTGAAACTAATAATAATACAAAATAATAAAGTTATAACACACGAACCCATACAAAAAAGAAAATCAACAAGGAAACAGCAGACTTAAATGACACATTAGGCCAGATGGATTTGATTGATATTTTTAGAGGATTTCACACCAAAGCAGCAGAATATACATTCTTTTCAAGTTCCCATGGAACATTTTCCAGGACAGACCACATGTTAGGCCACAAAACAATTCTCAATAAATTTAGGAAGACTGAAATCAGATCAAACATCTTCTCTGGCCACAATGATATGAAACTGGAAATTAATTATAAGGAATTCACTGAAAACCACACAAACACATGAAGGCTAAATGACATGCTACTAAATTAATAGGTTAACAATGAGATCAAGGAAG
>NW_017735210.1:0-1023 GCF_001890085.2 Hipposideros armiger
TGATATCTAAAACCACCTTAGCAAGAAAATCTAAAGACTTCTGTAGTGCAGCTATGGATTTAGCAGTAGATTTGCCACAGTTGCCAGAGTTAAGGATCATTGTCTCCCCATGCAGTAAAAGAGAAAAAGCCAATAGCAAAAAAGCATTAAAGTATTAAAGTATTAAAAAAAAAGTATTAAAGGTTTTGTACTGGAGATAAAGCTCTTGATCTGTGATTCTGGGATGTGTGATGTCCACTTCAACAGGCCATCTACTTCTGCGGAGGAACCTTCCTAGTCAATTTGAAATTTAGATTTCCATCTGGTGTGCAGTTCCAAGAGTCTAGAGGAACCCCTTTTAATTGGAGGGGAGGTTTCCAATCCCTGAAGTTTGGCTGCCATCTGGGTAGTGAAGAGGACCTGATATGGTCCCTTCCATGGGTGGTTCAAGAGCAGTCTTTGTTCTTAGTGATTCCAAATCAGAAGGGTAAGAGAAAATTGGAAATGTTAGTTTGGAGAGTTATAGTTAGATAATGAGGAAAGTAGAAGGATTCAGGATCCTGTTTGGTTCACAGATATATAACAAAACCTCAAAGACAATGAACAGAACTAGAATTTGATATCCACACAGTTTTACTATAATTTTCTATTGAAACATATTTTTATGTAATATTTTTCAGTAGTAATAAAGAATAAAACCTTGCCATTTGTGATTACATGAATGGGCCTTGAGGGTATTATGCCAAGTAAAATAATTCAGACAGAGAAGGAAAAATACCATATGATCTAACTTTTATGTGAAATCTAAACAAACAAAAAACAAACAAACAAACAACAAAACCCACCAAGCTCACAGATACAGAACACATCTATAGTTGCCCCAGCATTGACATGTAGGGGGTGAGTGACATTGTTAAAGGGGTCAAAAGGTACAGTCCTCCAGTCATAAAATTGATAAGTCACAGGAATGTAATATACAGCATGGTGACTATAGTTAATAACACTGTCTTGCATATTTAAATGTTACTAAGAGAGTGTATCTTA
>NW_017735210.1:3743-4559 GCF_001890085.2 Hipposideros armiger
CCCCTAAAAAATATTTTGTATTCAGTGTCCTGTCTGTTTAATATACTTTGATTTGTGTTAATTGCCTATTGCTATATAACAATTTATCCTCAAATTTAGATCTTTAAGCAGTAAACATTTATTTTCTTGGTTTTTGTGGGTCATATTTCAGCTGGCTATGCCTCATTCTCCCTCATGAGGCTGCAATCATGATGTTGGTCAGGGCTGGAGTCATTTAAAGGCCTGATGGGGGCCGGAGTTTGAACTTCCAGTGTGGCTCAGTCCCATGCCTGGCTACTTGGTGCTAGTGGTTGGGAAGATGGCTCAGTTCCTTCCCACACTGGCTTCTTCACTAGCTGCTTGAGAGTCCTCATATCATGATATCCTTCTTGCTTTAGTTTTTTATCTGGAACTGTACAACTCCTTTTCCTACCCCCATCCTCTTTTTTTGGTCATTGCATTGATGACTTTCTTATAAAATATTCTGGAATATGGATTTTTCTGGTTGTTTTCTTTCATTTTGGGGAGATTCCTATGATGCGGAATTTCCATTTCATAATACCAGTTAGAAAATATAAGCTGCTAGAGTAAGTTATAAAGTGGAACATTCAACCTTGCAACTGATAGGGCTGAAAGAAATGCATTGAATGGGGAATAAGAGATTTTACCATTCATCCAATGAGGTTTGGAAGGGATTATTAAAAATAAAAGGTGGTCTATAAATTCTTTCCTGTTTCAAAACTACATCCATTTTTTATTACTTTTGCAAAGTCAATATTAAGTTTATCAAAGTAGCCTAAGCATTAATAGATAGTTAAATATTATAAAAAATTACCT
>NW_017735211.1:0-2142 GCF_001890085.2 Hipposideros armiger
GAGAGAGAGAGAGAGAGAGAGAGAGAGAGAGAGAGAGAGGTCACGAAGGAAGATAACAGCAGTTTGGGGATTATATTGGAAAAAGTAAATGATAGTTTCAAAAGGCCTAGACTGAACAACTAATTAGTTTGACACTTACCTTGTCAGCAGCGGGTGGTCATTGAACATTTTTATTATACTGGCCGAGGTGACGCTGGAGTAGAGTCGGGGTAAGAGTTCGTTGTCAGGCCTCATAAAATCTAATCTCTCATGATGCCCATTTCTGGAAGCTCTGCTAGTACTTGCATTTGTCCTATTATGTTGCATTTGGGATTTTTTTTCCTGTCAAAAGTTTGAAAAGAATTGTATATTTTACATCAGAATGGAGAAACTAACCTTAAATATTTGCAGATGGCATGGTGCTTTTCATTTGGTCATCTATCATATTTTGAGATCTATCAGGTTTATTGGATTATAAAACTGAAACCCACTATAGGCTGGTGATGACCCTTTCCCCTTCTGAAATGTTGGACATCGGAACTTCATTCCAGAAGGTTAAAGGTGCTTGTTTTAGGGACTCTTAAAGGATGAGCAGAGTTATCTGTTCCGCTCCTGGGAAACCTCAGGATAGGTCATTTGGAGATATGAAGAAAGATGCATTAGAGAAGCAGAATTTAGAACCTGGATTTAACAGGCGTTGTTTTTAGGAGTAGAAGTTAGTATTGTAAAACAGACTGTCTATGATGATTATGGCCACATACAAGATGTCTGCACAACGTCTGACAGTGGAAGACGGTGACTCATTTCTGTAGAAAGTTCTCTGTTTTTTTCTGGCCAGGTGCATAGATGTTACTGTCCCCATGGGACTTGGACACGGCAGGAATTTCTTTATTCAAGCAGATTCTCCATGGATGGGTCTGCTTTTCCATAAGCAAGATCTGACTATATGATATGGGGATTCTTTGCATAAGAAACACAAAGAAATAAGAATGCATGTATTCTCGGTCTGGAGGTAGGAGTGACTGCTTAAAAAATGGAGTGCATTACTTTAGGTTTGTTACAGCCTTTAGTTCACCTTCAGGGTCAGGTGCAAGGGGCTGGCAGGTAGGCTGGGTTCTTTAGGGCGCAAACTCAGCTCTGGGTGTCTAGCCTCTTCAACATGATTTGTGCATGTGTGTGTGTGTGTGTGTGTGTGTGTGTGTTTCCCCCTCTGGTCCTTCTTAGTCTTACCAGAAATTTAAGTTTTGTCATGAGTGCCTATGAAAACAATAGGAAAACTAGAGAGACTAAATACATTATAAAAACACCAGGATAAATAACATAGCCCTGTTGCTCTTGGCATCTTTTAATGGAGGTATGTTCACCTTAGAGATTTGCCATAAAATGCATCTAATATATTTTCAAAAAGCAAGATATTACTATGTATTTGGAGAAAAAAAAAGCTATCCCTAGGTCTTACCTCTTCAGCAAATATTTCATGTATTGTTTTTCTTTTACAAATATAAGTAAAAATTAATATTTGAAGAATTCAAGAAGTCTTGTGTTAAACAACTGTGTTCAATTTTATCTAATTCAGTGCTTACCAAACCTATTTGACTACAGAACACTATTTTTTATGAAACATCTGTTAACATTTAGCAAGTTACTAGTGCTCTATGAAACCCATGTAGGAAATGGTGACCTACATAATTGTATTATGATAGGAAATATATTTATTGACAAATACCCGTGTAACTATGATGTGAACGGGTGAGGATAAAGCATTTTCCTATGGCGTAACTTTCCGAGAAACGTAAGATTTAGATACCTATTCATTTTTAACAACGTATGGAGAATACCTGGTTGAGTGCTTTACTTTTAGAAGACACTTCATCAATGTTAACCACTATTAAGTCAGTAAATTCATATTAAGAAATCAATACGCTATGATGCTGGTGTAGATCAACCAGTTCTCTGGAATATAAGGCCTGCTGGGTCTGCTATTTTTGTCAAAGCATGAGCGGGTTGCCTATCAATTCTCTAATATATTAAAATGTTTTCCATAGTAACAGTAATATCGCCATAAAATACTACTGGAATCACACTCTAATATTCTCATGTTAATGTTCTCTTGTACTATAGCACACTGTATCAATAATATTATCTTAGAACTATAGCATTATC
>NW_017735211.1:4662-6130 GCF_001890085.2 Hipposideros armiger
CATGTACACATTTTATTGTATATTTTTCCTCTACCTCTTCTCCTACTTTTTTCCTACCACTTCTCCCACTTTCAGAATTATAGAAGATCCTCTAAAACACTTGGTTTTTCAAAACACTGATAACTACAACATTGCTTTAGTAATTAAAATTAGGTCATTTCTGATGTTATTGTAGCCTGATGACAACAGTGCCCCTTTTCCTACTCAGGAAAGCATTGCTTTCGTCCTTCTCTCCCAGACTTCTCAACTTCTGCTCTTGCTCGTTTCTAGACTTTGACTGATTCACACTGTAGGGTCACATACTGATAGAGGTCATTGTGTCATCTCTTCCAGGGAAACTTGTATTGGGTTGTCGGAAAAGTCATGACATACTTTTTCTATGTTTTTCATTGCAAAAAGGCATCATGACTTTCCCGACAACCCAATCGTTTGATGTGGAAATATTATGCTCAAGTTTTTATTGCTTAATATGGCATTTCTGACGTGATAAAATGAGTGAGGTAGTTTGCCCCATTTTGAATAGGAGGAATCTTGAAATAGATATTGACTGGATACACCTTGTTTTCTTTTTTGTTTTTTTTTTGTTTTTGATGTTGGTATTATTTACTGTCTCTTTCATTTTCATCTCAGTTTTCCAAGTTCCTAAAACAGCTAGTAGAACGATTTATGGATGGTGGACCATTTTACTTAGGTTTTTTATTTTTTTCTGTTTTTTTTTTTTTTAATTAGTTTCAGGTGTACAAAACAATGCAATAATTATTCTTTTCACCCCTCACAAAGTGACAACCCCCCTCACCTCATCCACTGCTCCCCCGCCCTCGATATCATACATATCTATTATAATTCCATTGACTCCATTCCCACACTATACTCCACATCCACTGACTATATATGTATTAAATTATAGTTGACATGTAGTATTACTCAACAACAGCTTCAGATATACAGTGCAGTGGTCAGGCTCTGCACCGTCCATGAAGTGGTCTCCCTAAGAAGACATGAGTCCATCTGGCCCCCTAAAAATTATTCACAACATTACTGATTATATTCCTTAGACTGTCTTTTTTATCCCTGAGGCCATATTGCAGTTACCAATTTATGTTGACATGTCCCTTCCCCTTCTCCCTCATCCCCAACCCCTCCCATCTAGCAACCATCAGTTTTTCCTCTGTGTTTCTGAGACTATTTCTGTTTACATTTCTCCTTTATTCAGTTCTTTAGATTCCACATATAAGTGAGATCATATCGTATTTGTCTTTCTCTGACTGACTTATTTCACTTAGCATAATGTTCTCTAGGTCCATCCATATCATTGCAAATGGTACTATTTCCTTCTTCTTTATAGCTGAGTAATACTCCATTATATAAATGTACCACCGTTTCTTAATCCAGTCGTCTACCAATGGGCATTTCGAATGTTTCCAAGTCTTGGCTATTGTAAATAGCACTGCAATGAACATAGGGGTGC
>NW_017735212.1:0-1085 GCF_001890085.2 Hipposideros armiger
GAACCGTGAGACGGCGCCTGTGCTCCCCAGTTCACCACCGACCCCATCCCCCCATTCCCCAGGGTCCCACCAGGCCTGCTTCCTACATGTACGCTTGAGTCCGACAGCCCTGCCCTTCCCCTGTTCCCCGACCAGCCCTCTTCCTAGGACCATTTCTTACAGTTCTGCCAAAGAAGCCATGTGTGGTTCCCCCCGACACACTTCTGCTCATGCTTATCCCGTTGTGCTAGTCTTCCAGGGCTGGTGTCGCAAAGTACGACAGACTGGGTGGTTTAAACAATAGAAGTGTATTTTCTCACAGTTCTGGAGGCTGGAAGTCCAAGATCGAGGTGACAACAGGTTAGTTCCTTCTGAGGCTTGCAGATGGCCATTTCATTTTCTCCCAGCACCTTCACTTAATTTTCCCCGTGCGTGTCTGTGTGCTAACTTCCTCTTCTTATAAGGACACCTGTCCTATTGGGTTAAGGCCCACCCCATGACCTCATTTAAACTTAGTTACTTTTTTAAGGACCGTATCTCCAAATATAGTCACATGCCAAGTTATTGGGGGTTAGGACTTCAATATGTGAATTTAGGGGAGATAAAACTCAGCCCGTGCCACCTCTCTTCTTCCAGGAATGCCCACCCCCACCTTATTCATCTAACAAACGCCCACTCTCTCTGTAAGAATCAGATCAATCCCTACCTCCGTGGTAAGGCCTCCTCAGAAATCCCGTGCAAAAACCCATCTCCTATTTCTTTGTGACTTGGGCACACCTTCACTGGAGAACTATCACCTTGCCCTGTGATGAGTTCAATCCCTCCCCCCCGCAACCCTCCACTGAACTGTGAGCTCCTGGGGGCAGTAACTATTTTTTTTTCATCTCTATTCATTCAGCATCTATTGGGGCTTCCACCCCACGCCACGCATGACTGACACCTTTGAAGATTCAACCACAAACAAGATGGACGAGGTCCTTCCTGCACAGGGTCTGTATTTTCGTGAGAGAAAAGAAGAGTAAGAACACGAGCAAAAGTGGTCAACTGCACAGCGCCATGCTCAACCCATGGCAGGTTTTCAAACTGCACCGAATGAAAGCTGGGAG
>NW_017735212.1:3325-4467 GCF_001890085.2 Hipposideros armiger
GGTCCCAACAGGCCAATGAGCGAGGGTCATAAAACCCATGAGCCTCACTCTCCACATCTGTAATATAGGGAATAGCATTATAGGGTGTGGGTGGGTGACTGTGTATGTGTGTGTGTGTGTGTGTGTGTGTGTGTGTGTGTGTGTGTGTGTGTGGTGGGCTGCATGTACATGCGTTTTGAGTTATGTGGGGGGCTGTAGGTTGTGTAAGAAGGAGTTGTGGGTTGTGTGTGATTGTGGACTTGGAGTGTGTGTAGGGAGGGAGGTAGACATAAAGCTAGGCTAGGCTGACCCAGGCTAGGATGGCACCGTAGATGCTGCTGGTGTCCCACTGGTAGCCCTTCTCCAGGACAAGACCCCTGGCATCCAAATGCCAGCACGGGCACTGATTTACCTGCGGGCTTTCGCTGGGTGTGGGCAGTCCTTTGGCCCCACCCTCAGCAGGCTACAAATGCCACTGAATTCATGCTCCTCCCCTTCAGAGGTCGCCCCTCAATGACTGGGGAGGGTAGGAGGATAAATGCCCAGGTCCCTCATGAAGGCGGGGGTGACTCTGACCTCCCTGGAGCTCCCAGCACGATCATGCCCCACCTGCCCATGGCGCTACCTCACGTGCTTGACAGGGACCCATTCTAGTCGCTCTCCCTTCCCTGATTAACTTCTGTGTCCCTCATGGGTGTTTTCTCACATCCATTACCTCATGGGTCCCGTTCGGGGCAAACCCAAGCTACCACAGCCTTATAACCCATTCTGAACTTGACCCTGAGGACAATGCCGGGCTATGAGAGTCATCAGTAGGGGCATCACACAATCTGGTGTATGTCATAAAAGTAACTAAATGACACCTAAGCATCCAGCCACTTTTTGGAGCCCACTATTCACACCCCAAAGGAGGTACCCATATCCACGCACAAAGCCCCCCAATTAAGGCAGGGTGTTTGCCCACCTTAGGCAGGGGTGGTGCCACCCACCGGGGGGGTCCCTGAGATTTCAGAGCATGCAGGTGACGCATCGGGGCCACACAGCTAGGGGCAGCAGCGCCAACACTTGGGGCCACGCTGCCTGCCTCCCAGCCCGTTCTCACTGATACTTCCCCAGCAATGCCTTCTAAAGCACCTTCGCCAGACCAGTCAAGAGCAGGACCC
>NW_017735212.1:12717-20801 GCF_001890085.2 Hipposideros armiger
AGGTACCTATAATACTACGTGCCAAGTTCTGTGCCAAGGACACAGGATTTTGATGGGGCCCTAAAACAATGGGAGGCAACAAGAAACTTGGGAGAAAGTTCTATTTTAGATTTCAACCTACCCCATGGAGGCACCCCTGTTTCCTTTTTCCTTTTCAGAATTATGTCCTGTGTTATTCTCTGAGAAGGGAGAAGAATGTTTCTTAAGATTCAGAGGGAAAAAAAAAAAAACATGTTTCCAAGATCATAGTCCGCAGGCTTGGCCGTGTTTGCACAACTGAAAGACTGACAGTCTGTTCTCACACAATACGGATGGGGTAGGGAGGGGTGTGGAGGGCAAAGGGGGAAATTAATAACAGCAGCAGTAATAATATCTAGCACATTAAGCACTTATTATGTGCCAGGCACTGATCTCAGTGCCAGACAAACATTAAAAAAAAAACACGCACAGCATTTCATTTGCTACTGAAAGGAGCAGCGAACGCACTCGTCCTTTGGAAAGGTAATTTCACAATAGCATCAATGGCCTTAAAAAGCGCTCCTGTCATTTGACCATTTCTTTCTTTGCAGAGAAGGCATCCTTTGGAACAGGCACAAAGGTTTCCTGCACAAAGCTGAGCAGCACTGGTTCAAAATGGCACAAAACTTGGAAACAAACTAAGTGTCCAACAAAAGGGGTTTGCGTAAATTATATCTGGTACATCCACGGAACAGCAGATGGAGGCGGCCCTCTTTGTACTGACACAGAACCCTTTCCAAGATGAATCGTTAAGTGAAAAACGCAAGGTGCAGAAGAGTGTGTGGTGTCTTTTAAATTTTATGTCAGATGCACATATTAACTCTGCAAAAACAATTTGAGGCAATATGCTAAACTGTTGATAGAGTGTCATCCAATAATCCATGCAAGGAAAAGAGAAGTATGGAAATAATTTTGGGAAATCATTAACTGGTTTTGTTTGGATAGCAGACCACTGTATTTTATTTTGGTCCCATTTTTCTATATTTCTAAATTTAGATGTGTAGCAAAAAAATGTTTTCACAAAAAAATTTAATAAAAATATTTAACGAAATCATGGGTCCAAGTTAAAGATTTGCTTAGATTTTTGAAACCTTACAACACATAGGAAGAGATTCAATTCATAATCAAGAAACAAACATCAAAGAATAGCACAATATGCCACGGATATGGTCTGAGAGGCATAAATCCTTGAATAATTTGCCAAAAAACAAACAGCCAAGGGCCTCGCAAAAAGATGAGTTTTAAAGCATCATTCAGGATGGCTAGATGGCTCAGCTAGTGAGAACACATGCTCTTAACAACAAGGTTACCAGTTCGACTCCTGCATGGGATGGTGGGCTGCATACACCCCCTCCCCACCCCACCCCCAACTAACATTGAACATAGCACTTTGAGCTGAGCAGCCGTGCGCTGCCTAATGGCTCAGCTGGTGAGAGAGCGTGCTCTTAACAACAAGGTTGCAGGTTCAATTCCTGCATGGGATGGTGGGCTGTGCCCCCCGCAACTAGATTGAAAGCAACGACTGAACTTGGAGCTGAGCTGTGCCCTCCTCAACTAAGATTGGAGGACAACAACTTGACTTGGACCTGATGGGTCCTGGAAAACACAATGTTCCCTTCCCCAATTCCCCAACACTGTTCCCTTCCCCAGTTCCCCAATAAAATCTTTTAAAAATCAATCAATCAATCAATCAATCAATCATCATTCAGAGGTCTTTTTGTTTGGGTTTTTTTAAGTATATTGGTTAGAAGTCTTTCTGTTGCAATTGACAGGAGCTCCAACTCAAACTGGATTAAGCAAAAGAGGGGATTTATTGGCTACAGAATCAAAAAGTCTAGAGGAGGGATTGATTTCTGGAATAGCTTGGTTCTGGGGCTCATGTGCATCTTGACTCACTTTGCCTTTCTTAGCTGAGCACTCTACTGTGTGGGCTTCAGTATCAGACCCCATGTAGTGGCTCCTGGAAGCCAAGGCTCATTTCACTTTTATCACAAGCAGTTCTAGAAGAAAAGAGCCTCTGCCTGTTCCTCCAAACAGTCGCAACAGCATCTAATTCACACCAATTGGGTCACAAGCCCATGTCTGAACCAATCACTGGGGTCAAGAGAATGCAATGATCTGATTGGCCAGGCCATCACACAGAGCAAACCCTGGAGTCCTGAATGGAATCAACACCATGTGAAGCACATTGTTCCAAAAGAAAAGCAGGTCCCAGGAGAAGAGGAGGCAGCAAAACAACAGCTATCCTCTCAGGTAACAAAAAATGGCAAATTTCTCTGTGACTATCTTTTTGATTAAAAAAAGAACAAAATCGGGCTGGCCAAGTAGCTCAGTTGGCTCAGAGTTAGCTTAAGAGTGCAAGCTCTGAGCAGCAGGGCCACCAGGTCAGTTCCCACATGGGCCAGTGACTCTGTGCCCTCTACAGCTAAGATGGTGAACAACAGCTCAACATGGAGCTGGACTGCGGTGAGTCGCCAGCAACAGTGTAAGTTGCAGCGGGGCTGACTGGCAGCAGGCGTGAGCTTCATAAACTGCCGTGACCCGCGTGAGTGGCCCGTCCAATGGCCGGCAAGCTACTGCCTCACCCGGGAAGAGCGCAATGATAATACCAACATGGGCCAGTGAAGCGACACCCTCCACAACTAGACTGAAAAACCAAAGGACAGCAATTTGTCTGTTCCCTTTCCCCGATTCCCCAACACTGTTCCCCTCCCCCAATTACCCAATTTTTTAAAAAAAATGAAGAGAAAAATGAAAAACCACACACCACTAGGAAGAACTTATTTACCTGACATAAATAAGCAGCTAACACTGCTCCACATTAGTCCCAAGACCACGATTCATGGTTATGTCAATGTCCATCCAAGACCTGGACGGTGACACCTTTGGGAGAAACCAACAACCTAGCGAGGCCACAAAGAAGACAGGGATGCATTGGAAGGTGACATCCAAGAACCAGACACAGCCACTGATTTCTGAAGAAATTACTGAACAGATTATAAAACGGCCGACTGCAGACGGCTTGGAGAAGAGCTGACCGATAAAACCCACCGTACGCTCACCAAGGGCACATCTGCCAAATGCACTGCCTACGATGACCAGGCTGGGGCCATTTCAAAAACAGTACATGTAGTTTTCAGAAGCATCTGAGACTCTGAAAACAAGTTCTTGCGATAAATCTTTGGATAGGTAGGAGAAATGTGGGGGTGACCTAATAGCTGATTGGCTAGCTACCCATCCATCACCACCATCCTCACTGTTCTTGTAAGAACGGCTGTCCAGGGTGCTGACTATGAGCCAAGACCCAGGCTGCGTGGCAACACAACCTCACTGAATCCTCGAAGCATTGCAGGAGGTAGATACTTATTAGTTCCCTATCACAGATGAGAATGCTGAGGCTGAAGGAGCAAAAATAACTTGAATGAGCCAATGACAGAGCTGGCATTCTGACCTAAATCTGTGCAACTGCAAACTTTTTCCTAACAAACACTATCCCAGCTGACGTGGTGTACAGTGAGTGTTCGCTGGTAGCTGCTCTCGGGAATCCTTGGCATTACCCCAAACCAAACACCAGGGTGACCACAGCCCTGCCTAGTCTGGAGCACNAGCACCTTTTAATACAGCGTTTCTCCACCTCAGCTCTGTTGCTATTCAGAGCTCGATAATTCAACCGTCTATCTCAACAGCTAGACTGGAGGCTTCTCGAGGGCAGGTCCCTAGCCTTACGTGCCTTGGTCCACCTCTCTAGGCTGGATACTTAGGAGGAAAGGAAAGAGAAATGAGCCATATTGAATTGAACAATTCAACAGATCCAATTCAGTGTCAGGTTCCGGGGGTGGGCAGGGGACAGTCGCAGTGAAGCCAGGAGGGGTCTCCAGGCAGCTCCCAGTGCCCCGCGGCAGAAAGCCTCAGGCGGCTGTTTGGTAATTTGCATCCAGATGACATTCTACAAAATGCAGGTGCCTGCCTTTTCACCGCAGAGGCCAATTACATGCTTTACATTTTAAAAGCAGGCTCTTTAAGCAATGCCTGCGAGAACAATTAAAAGCGTGAAACAGTAAATGAAACTGGAAGTTATCAAAAGCGACTGAATGAAGTTGCAGAAAATGGCCTGTGGCCAAATGGGAGGAAATAGAGTCCAGTGGATCAGATGAGGGACTGGGGAAGGCGACAGTGACAGGTCCCAGTCCCAGCAGAGCCGCTCAGGGGCCAATTGTAAAACAGAGATGATCACTGTGCTTGCCTCAGAGGGTGGGCGTTAAGTTGAATGTATTAATATATGTAAAGTAATTAAAACAGTGCTTAGCACTTAAGTGCTTGGTGGCTGTTGGTTGCTATGATTGCAATGATTATTAATCTAATATTACATCTGCTCCAAAATAGCAGGGGCCTTTCCCGCCTTGTTTTCCCAGCATCCTGGCACTTCCGGCACACAGGAGGAAACTCAATAAATGTTTGTGGCGTGATCGAATTCAATGGCAAGCGTAGCTGGAGACAAATTATGATCTGAAGCAGCCTCCTGCCCGAGTCCTTTTAACTGCTCCTTCCTTCCTGAGGCCAAGTCTCAGAGGCCCTTTGTAAGTTCCAGCCCCAGTGTCACAGCCTCAGAGACCCCTCCTGGCTCATCGACTCAGCCTCTCCCAGCCAAGGGTGCATCCACTCCTCGAAAGCTCCAGTCCTGCTTCTAGGCCAGCCCCCTTTGGAGCTGCACACGCTGAGCTCCAAGCAGGGATCCTGGAATCTTACAGGCCTGGCTTTAAATCCTGACATTCAGTGTCTTGCTAACCCGTGTCCCTGGGCCATTTACTCCATCCCCGTGACCTCTGATTCCTCCCCTGAAAAGTGGAGTAACTGTGCCCACTTACGGATGTGAATGCCTGTGAGAGCCCCGCTGACCGATGTTAATTCCTTCCCGGCCTGCTCCTTCCACAAGTTGTTGGGATCACTAGGGCCCCATAAAACACTGGATGAGCCGTTTGGCCAGCAAGAGCCTGGTGACTGAAACCACACGCNATGGAACTTGGAATCCTCACATATTTATTCATACAGATGAAATTTAGAATCGTTTCTTGTCACAAAAATAATTGGTCAAATTTACAGATGAATGCTAAATTTATAAGTTGGCAGGAATTGGCTTAAAACTTTTTGGTCTTCTCATTCTAGGACACATCTAGTGGCCTTTTACAATATCTAGTACATTTAGAAATATATTCCAAACTTAAAACAAATAAATATTCCAATATGTCCTGCATATCAATCGCCTGTTGCTAGGTGGTTTATGTTGTTGGCGACCATGCTCAGTGAAATCTTTTAAAATTAGTATATTTTCTACCAGATTATTGTTGGTAAGAAAAAGGTAAAGTTTGGCCAAACGACTGGGTTCTCATATGGCTTCTAATAGTTTTCAGTGGATTCTATGCGATTTCCTAGGTCGATATGCCTATCATTTTATGTAATGATTATTTTGCCGTGTTCCTGCCAGTACATATCCTTAGTTCATTTTCCTCCATAATTGCCTTGGCAAGCAACCCCAGGCATCGTAACTCGTGACAGAGAGAGCAGTTTCTTCCCGTAGTCAGTGGAAAGGCGTTTAGTGTCTCTGTATCAACAGGCATGATATTGGTCGGCTGTGGGCTTGGTATAGATTTGAGGGGGTTATGTTTTAAAAACAATGCATTCTTGGATTCCACCTGTCCTATTATCAGTAACAGATGTCAGGTTTTGTCAACTAGTTTTAGAAACCCACCAAGATGACCTTAAGATCTTCACAATACTTTATTCCATGCTATAGATTTCCAGGATCCTTTCTTTTCCCATGTTGCAGGCCCAGCAGTGGAATTACTGCATCGGAGATATAAACATGTGAAGGCTCTTCATGTGTTTTGCCAAACGGTATCCTGAAAGGATGGAGCTGACTGACACTTGCCCAGCCGTGGATGAAAAGGCCCATTACACTAAACTCTCACCGGCGCTGTTTTAACAACTCAAATCTCTGTCAATTGACACAACTGTTGAATGTCAGCTATAAAAAAGCAAGAAATACCACTCTTCCCACTCTGCTACTGCAACCCTTAAAAAATAGTTGCTGGTCCTCAGGTTTATGGTACCTGCTGACATTTCACAGAGACTTTAACACAATTCCTGCAGAAGGGTCCTTGGAAAATATCCAGTGCAATGATTGAGTGACACTGTGAGGTCACAGAACTATAACAGCCTAAAAAAATTATGTGCATGCCTATTTTTTCCGGGAAGAAAAAAATAGGCATGCACATAATTTTTCCCATAAATTCCCAAAGATTCCCAGATCTCCTGAACTTCATCAGTGGGGTGTCACAGACCCACAATGCAAACATCTGACCCACCCCAACACCTCCATTTTACAGATAAGGAAAACTGAGGCCAGAAAATTCTGCTTTGGTTAAAAACTGAAATGGAACCATTTTGATACCTGTTTTAAAGGCCTGTTCCAAATACATTTGAAGGAGAAAAGCTTATATTTTCCACTTTTTTTAAAAAAGGTATTTTTAGTGAACTAGCCAAGAAGCTTTCTGAGGTGAGCCCTTTAACAACGGAGTCCTCATGCAGTCTCGTGGGCTCTGTGTCTGGTCCCAACAGGCCAATGAGCGAGGGTCATAAAACCCATGAGCCTCACTCTCCACATCTGTAATATAGGGAATAGCATTATAGGGTGTGGGTGGGGGACTGTGTATGCGTGTGTGTGTGTGTGTGTGTGTGTGTGTGTGTGTGTGTGTGTGTGTGTGTGTGCATGTACATGCGTTTTGAGTTATGTGGGGGGCTGTAGGTTGTGTAAGAAGGAGTTGTGGGTTGTGTGTGATTGTGGACTTGGAGTGTGTGTAGNAGTTGGAGGCAGCCCCGCCCCCTGCACACCAGGCCATTGATCCTTTCCTGCTCTCCCCGTTAAGTGCCTGGGGACCATTTTGCACACATCTCTCAGCGGTGGCTGCAACAGACACCGCAGAGCTGCAAGCAGAATTCATTAGCTCTGTTGACAGGTCCTGGCACCCACCCTCCTCGGCGCCCCTGATCCCATCAGGCCTCTGTGGGCTCTGGCAGAGAAAGAGAGTCCAGCATCCCCTGATGCCCCATGGGGGCTCCGGGGGGCTCCGGAGCACGTCCAAGTGGCTTCCGGGCTCTGTAGGCACGAACCGGAGCCTGGCGGACGTACTTCAGGCCTGGTTGTGCCACCTCTGCTCAGAGTACAATTTAGGACATGTTTTCCACACTCTCCTGGAAAGTGGGGACCTACAGAGACTTGGTAATTGGCATCCCAAGTCTTAGCACACTCTGATCCCCTCAGAGCGCCTCTAACTGCGTAGAGACCCATTTTCTTCTCCCGAGGCCAGGAGCCAGAGACTCTGTATTAACCTGAAGGTGACAGACACTAAACGTGCTCACTGCCTGTGTCCTGGACAGAACGAAAGTTCCCATGTTAGCTGTGGTGGCAAGCAGGACAATGCTAGGGACACCTGTGAGCTAAGAAGGACCCTTAGGTCAGGGCCCATGGGAAGAAGGGGTTCATCAGGGTTACCCCAAAGTGAAATGGGCTGGCGTGGGAGGTCATGGGCATTCGAGGGGTTCAAACTGGCCCCCTCGGTCAAGGCATCATCTATGGCTTTTCTTCCTCGAACCCTCACTGACGCATCAATCAGCAAGTCCTGAAAACGTTACCGGCTAAACAGCTGTTGAATCTCTCCCTTCCTCTCCATCTCTATTATCACAGCCTCAGTTCATCTCTTACCTACACTGTTCTCTGAACTCATCCGCGCCCCTCAGCCCAGCCAAGTCTCCAACCCTCTAAACCAGGGATCAGCAAACTACAGCCAATGGACAGAGCCTGGCCCACGGAGGCAGAGCCGTCTCCTTTGAGAATAGCTTTATGGGAACACAGCCCATTTGCTCACATGGCTCTTTTTATGCTGCAACGGCCGAGCAGGGTAGTGGCAAGAGACCATGTGGCCCACAGAGGGAAAACTACTTACTCTCTGGCCCTTTACGAAAGGCCCTCTGCCCTAAGCCACCACCAGTGTGAATTCAAGTCACTTATC
>NW_017735212.1:26521-28976 GCF_001890085.2 Hipposideros armiger
AAAAATGCACGTAATACACCTAGTCTACCGAACCTCATGGCTTAGCCTGCCTACCTGAAACGTGCTCAGGACACTTATGGAAGAGACAGCTCCTGCATTCTGGCCTGAGTCAGGGCAGTGTTTGCGAGACTGGAAATGAAGGGTGTTCACGGAAGAGTAACTGGGTTGCTGACAGAATGGGGTGAAGGCAGACATCCCTGCCCTGTCGTAACAGAGGACAGATGCTGTCACCCCAATAGCACAGCTGAATCCCTCATAAAGAGAGCACCATATCTGCCCTGTGATGTAAATAGCGGCAGGGCCTCCCAGATGAAAAGTCAGCTGGGACGGGCACGCGTGCCCTCCGGGCCCACCCCAAGCAGAGCCCTGGAGCATGCAAAGTGAGCCTAGGGACCAAACTGTGACCAAGAAAATCACAAGAAAGAGGCAACAGTGCCCCACAGCTCGCGATCCACGTGAGGCAGTCAGAATTCTGAACGAAACCTTAGCGGATTTCAAATGGTGGCTGTTACGTCACCATCGTGAACGCTGAGTGAAGAACAACGGGGCATAAGTTGTGTCTCACGTCGTTAAAAGCAAAATAACAACATGTGTAACATCAAAAAGACAAAAAGTAAAGGCAATCCGCTAAAAGTTGCGGGAGTAGGACTCACCGTGTTCTATCCCCCTCACCTTCTACATTGTCCTAATTTTCACCGATGAGCCTGCCTCTTTTAAATACGACAAAATTCCATGTTAAAGGAATCTAATGATGCTTGCTGAGTGCTTGTTATCTGGCTATTTCATTCCATGTTACATAACCCGAGGAGGTACATGTGATCAGTCCTGTTTTACAGGTGAGGGTATTAGGATCTGATGGGCTGAGGAACTTGACCAGGCCTCAGTACCGTCACAATGTCCCCAGCGGCTACAACGTGCAGCCAGGACTGAGAGCTACTGCTCTCAAGCCTGTGCGATTAACCACGTGCTATAATGTCTCCCAGTTTAGGGGACACCTCTGTGTCCAACAAACGAGAAACAGACACAATGTTTTAAGAACCCTCAACATCAACGGACATTTCCAGAACACCCCGTGGATTTCAGAATCCACGTGTGCGTGTGTCCGTGTCAGAGCATGGAAAGAGCTTCACCGATCCGAGTGGGGACGAGAATGACAATGCAGAGAAGAGGCTCCTGGGGACGGGTCCGTTTAAAAAGGGTCACTGGTTGACCAGATCCTGAAAAGAAGGGAGGGACTTAAGCAGCAAGGAGAGCCAGAAACTAAAGGAAAAGCTTCAAGGAACCAAGACCAGAGTGAATTCAACTAACGGCACCTTCCGTGTAAAAGCTAACATGTGCCAACACGTACTCCTGTAGGGCAGTGACACCGGGCAGTGACAGAGCGGGAGCTGCTCACTCACACAACTGAACAAGGAGGCACAGGAGGAAGAGGAAACTGCAGCCCCCAGATGAACAATCTGAGGCGGTTCACAGGCCGGAGGTTTAAGAGATCGCAAGCATACGAGGCCTGACAATTAAGTTCGCGAACCTGTTGCAACGATGTTGCTAACCTTTTTTGATATCAGAGGGATTATTCATTATGAATTTGTACCAACCGGACACACAGTGAACCAAGTTTACTATTTGGAAGTGCTGAAAAGGCTGCGTGAAAAAGTTAGATGACCTGAAATTTTCGCCAACAGTTCATGGCTCTTGCATCACAGCAATGCACCAGCTCACATGGCACTGTCTGTGAGGGAATTTTTAGCCAGGAAACAAATAACTGAATTGGAACACCCTCCCTACTCTCCTGATCTGGCCCCCAATGACTTCTTTCTTTACCCAAAGATAAAGGAAATATTCAAAGGGAGACATTTGGGTGACATTCAGGACTTCAAGGATAATATGACGAGAGCTCTGATGGCCATTCCAGAAAAAGGGTTCCAAAATTGCTTTGCAGGCTGGACTAGGCACTGGTGTCAGTGCATAGCTTCCCAAGAGGAGCGCTTCGAAGGTGACTATAGTGATATTTAGCAGTGAGGTATGTAACACTTTTTCTAGGATGAGTTCGCGAACTTAATTGTCAGACCACAGACATCACTAGAGGTCAGAGCACCAGGCTGGGGAATAGGGACTGGTCTAGTGCATGAAAGACAACAGAGCCCTTCTGTGGAACCCTCGCCGTGCGTGAGTAGTGGCCTGGATTACTGCTCCTCTCAACTTCCTACTTCCCATCCCCGTTGAGTTGAGGCTTGGCGACATCACTCACTTTGGCCAGCGGGATGGAAGCAAACGCTGATATCATATAAGCAAAAGCTTCAAATGTACTGGTGTGGTGGGGCTTGCCCTCTTGGGCTCCTGCCTTTCAACCTGAAAAGAACATATTTGGGGAGCTGCTGGTCCGAGGAGGACAAGAGATGTGGACTAGACCTGAACCAACCCACAGTGTTGGGGACAAACTAGTCTAGATCAGCCA
>NW_017731354.1:0-7108 GCF_001890085.2 Hipposideros armiger
TATCCCTTGCCCAGGCCTTGCTGGGGAGGCCCAGCCCAGGCTTGGGTTGGCATCATGGCACTTGGGTGGGCCCTGGCCCTGTGAGGGGGTCCCCAGACCCTCGATCTTGAAGGAGGCAGGCACCTCTGGTGGTGGAAGTCGGGGGTCTGGGCTCCAAAGGTTCAGGGCCTGAGGGTGTGGAGCTCGTACCCTCCCTGTTCAGCCCCTCACAAAAGCGGGGTCCAGGTCACATCTGAGGGTCAGCTGTGGTCTTGGAAGAACACATGGAGTCCCATGGGGGGGGTCATATGGACCCACTCCCAACCCCCCCTCAACTGCTGGTACATGCCGCTCTTTCTAAGCACAGTGCAGACCCTTGGAAGCACAGCTGGTGGGAACCAGGTGAGGTTCGAGCAAAGCCACAGCCCTCGGAGCCCTCCATTGGGGCACTCAGTGCGGCTGGAAATAGGAGGCCGTGTGGATGGGGGTCCGGATAGACTTCCTGACCCAGAAAGCCATGCACACTATTAACTGAAAAATACAGGTTATAAAGCAATATGAGAAATAGGATCCATTTTATGTTTAAGTTTGTAAATAATACTTATGCATGAGAAAATCAGGCCAAACATAAAGTGATGATTGCTCATGGTTCTTCCCATTCTCCTGTGGTTTCCTAAAAAGACAGTGCAGTGGGGTGCCTGGGCTGCTCCAGAGCCCCAGGCCCTAGCATCATCCCGAGCCAGGCTGCAGGGGCATCTGAGGCTGCAGGGTGTGCAGACCCAGAGAGCCAGGCAGAGGTGGCACCTCATCCCCTCCCCTCCCCCCCACCCCGCCCCAGCTACACTGACCCCGACGGCCGCTGTCCTGGGCTCCTGCCACCTGGCCAGATGAAGGCGGGCACCTACAAGCTGTTCTTCGACACCGAGGGCTACTGGAAGAAAAGGGGGCAAGAGAGCTTCTACCCGTATGTGGAGGTGAGGGCCTCAGGCTGGCCGGAGGGTGGAGGCCTGTGGTTCACGGTGACCCTGGTGAGGTCCTGCAGTGGCCAGTGCCCCTCCCACTCTCCCAGGGCGGTGACAGGCAGGGACTTCACTTACCTTGGGCCCCCAGAAGGAAGGTGGCCCTGCCTTGTCCCTGGGTCAGGCTGTGGGGGCAGGGCCGAGGGTGACACAGCCCCCGTGGACAGAGGTGTTCACCAAGCCCATCCAGCTCACTGCGTCTGACCGAACTGCCTCCCACTCCACCCGGCCCTGAAAAGGGTGCGCATCCCTTGGGGAACCCGGCAGGCCCAGGGTCCCTCAAGCCAAGCTCCTTCTCTGGGGAGTACTCAGTCCCATCCCCAGCCCTCACCAGGTTTCCAGTTCTCCAATATCGGGCTCTAGCTGGCCTGGGGGCTCCTGTTCCCCTTGATCCAGCCTTTGGCCCACAGTCTGGGCTGCTGGAGTCCCCCAGGCAGCGTTGGGACCAGGGTACTGGTGAGCTGCGTGCGGGCCCCTCACTGTCTTCTGGCACCTCCTCGGCCCTCACAGGTAGTTTTCACCATCACCAACGAGACCCACAAGTTCCACGTCCCCCTGCTGCTGACCCCCTGGTCCTACACCACGTACCGCGGGAGTTGACCGCCAGCTGGCCTCGAGCACCGATCCCATCACCGTGGCCCCTAACCCACCCCCAGCCCTCCACAGAGGGTTCCATGCTCGTCATGGGGCCTCAGGCCCCACTTTCTATGGGGGGTTCTGGCCCCTCATTTCCCAGTGGCAGCTGTGACTCGGGCATCAATAAAGTCGGTGCTGGCATCTGCACGGCGGCTGTGGTCACTGGGCAGAGCTCGGCTGGTGCTGCCCGCCCGAGGTGGGAGGGCGTGTGGATGGGCAGCAGGGAGGGAGCAGACAGGCCACAGCCCTGAAGGTGCTCCCACAGCAGGCGACAGGACACGCTGCACACGTGAAAAGCCTTCATTTGCAGACCAGACAAACCTAAGAAACGAATGCCTGCTGTCCTGGGTGTGTAAAAGGGGGTGCCACCCAGCCAGAAGTCCAGGGCGGAGGCTAGGTTGGGGTGGCCACGAGTCCTGCAGGGCCCTGGCCCAGTGTCTGCCCAATCACAGCCGTCTCCAGGGGCTTGAAGCCCACGTTGTCCAGCGGGATCCCAAAGGCCAGGAGCTTCGCCTCATAGGTGCGCAGAAGGTCACTGTGGGCCTGTGGGGACAGAGCAGTGTGGGGGAGGGGCAGGGGACACAGCAAGCCTGACCCTCGCTCAGGCCCACCCAGCCCCAAGGAGGGTGTGGGGAGCGGGGGAACCGCCAAGCTAAGCTTTGCCAGCTGCTCACTCCAGGCCAGACCTGCCCCTAAACTCAGGATCACAGTGGGGACACTGCCCTCATCCCTGTGTCACAGACGGGGAGACTGAGGCAGAAGGTAGACTCGGGGCAGAGCTGGGGCCTGAGCCTGCTCCTGGCACCACCATCCCCAGCCTCTAGTCTTGGCCCCGTGTGTATGAGCAAGGCCTCGTCGGACACATTGATTTCCTGCCCCAGTGGAGGACGCAGGGCTGGGCATCAGTGCTGACAGGACCCACACAGACAGTGTCTGTTCCCTCTCCTGGAAAACATGTTTTAAGAAGTGTGGATTTCGTCGGACGGTTGTAAGGGTTTTAAGTGTTGATGCATGAGAAATGCCTGAAGCCTGACCTGACTCAACAAAAGCTCAAAGGGTACATTTTCCTCCAATTGTCAAGAAAAGCGTGCAGGGGCTTGGCGTGGAGTCAGAGGGTGTGCTGAGGCCGAGCTCCCGAGAGAACTTGGAGGCTGGGCCTGACTTCCACCCTTCCCTGGGGTATGGGCCTCCTGACAATCTGGTGCAATGCACAGAAATTCCCCCAAGAGCCGCACAGACCAGAAGATGGCCCTAATTTTGTGCGCACATGTATCGGGGTGCCAGGGCATCTAAAGAAGGGGTCCAGCTGGGTGGCGAGGCTGGGAAGGGCGGAGGGAAGGCCCAGCGCCAGCACCAGGCCCTGCCTCCAGCTTGTGGCTCCACAGAACCAGGACGGGACGTCCACCCTACAGAATCACAGGTGCACCCAGGTCACACTGGCGGGGTGACTGCGCTTGGTAAATGTCTCCGCAGGCAGCACTCTGTCTACATTCCCACAGCAAAGTACAGACCTGGGGGCTCTGCCATAGAGCTGGGGAGCCTCGGCTCACAGGACAGACAACAGCGGGGCAAGGCACTCAGTGCCCCTCCCCGTGGGTAGGAGGCCTCCATGCCCATGAGCGTGTGGGCATGGAAGGGGTGTGCAGCTTTCATCAGACTTACCAAGGAGTCGGAGAAGGTCCGAGCCCTAACTCCCCCACTTGGAGGACAGTGGGCCTTAACCTGGGGGAGCAATCGCCCCAGAGGCCAGGGCAGCACTGTGGTGGGAGGGTGAGTGTCAGAAAGACAGACAGAGCTGCTGGATGGGACACACTGTCCTCCTTCACCACCCATGCACAGCAGGCTCTGTAAAGGGCACCGGGACAAGAGTGTGGCCCCGCCTCACATGCAGATGGAAGGGTGGGCTCCTCGTACCTTGCAGACACGGGCCAGCTCGTACTGTAAGTCTCTGATGGCCCTGTTCTTTGATTCCAGAACATCCTGAGGGGAGAGAGGTGGACGTGAGTTTGAGACTCATATTTGGGCCAAGGCAGATGGGGTGGCCCCAGGGTCAGGGGGCCCCAGCAGGGACCCCAGATGGCCAGAAGACAGTGTCCTGGCTTCATCAGCATGTGCAGCTAGCAAGAAGGACAGAAGTCTCCAGGGGGAAAGGGGAGGCATGGTCTGCCTCCCCACGAGGCAGCTGTCTGCATAATGACAAGTGAGAAGGGCAGCCCCTCACACCCCACCTACCACCTGGGAGTCACTTCCACACAGGAACTCAGGATTCCTGCCCATGGGCTGGGTAACTAACCAGAAAAGCGAGAGCTGACCCACACCCACCCTGGCCCATGGCCACCACAGCTGTGGTGACATTAGTGGGCAGGACTGATTTTTATCCCCCTCATCATGTTGCGGGCAGCACAGGGACTCAACGCTTCAAGACCAGCTGCCCTTCCAGGAGGAGAGGCAGGAAAGCCCTCCCCAACTTACCAGCGCTACGCTCATGGTGACACACACAAATAGGGACAAGGAGAGAGATGAGACCTCAGATCCAGGACCACAGTGCTGCCAGCCCAGACGAGGCCCTTCCTATGGGGCTGCAGTGCCCCAGGCCCTGAGAGCCTAGCCTGGGTGACTTGGGTCACACAGGCACTGCCGCCCACTGAGCCAGGATCCACTGCTCTGAGCCAGGAACGTGGGCGCGATGTCACCTGGCCCTCAGGCCCCTCCTTAATTGGCGACAAGTCATTCCTTGCCATCCAGCTCCCACCCGTGGCACAGTGACCCTTCTTGGATCCAGGCCACTCAGTCCAGGACCTTCCATAGCTCCACTAACCCCAAACTCAGGGGTACCGCTAATGAGCGTGAATCACCCCCGGCCTGATGGCTGCAGCACCACGTGCTAGCTGCAGGCCCAGGTAGAAGCTGGGTAAGGGTAAGCCAGCCCGCAATGCTTCAGACACAGTCTCGATGACCCATCAGTTAACCGTCTAGGCCTGGGGGCGTGTGAGCAGCTGGGGTTTTGCGTTCAGGCGCACTGCACATTGCTGAGTCACCTCAGTGCTGCCTGTGCTATTTCTCAGGATCAAACACACCTGACACATACGGTGAGGAGGCCTTCCTATGACCCAGACCTGGTTCTCCATGAACACACCCTCCAGCCTGGACGGAGCATCTCTTGGACAGGCCTCCGGTGGAGACATGGTGGCTAGCTGCACAACTGTGTCCATCTCCCAGGTCCCCAAGGGAGCTGTGCCTGGTGCCGCCTCAGGCCTGGCAGTTACAAGTCACCCAGCTGGCTGGGATCTGCACTTCAGCCACGCTTCCCTGGCAGCACCAAAGACCCCTTGTCCCTCATCACCCATTCTTTCTGTGGCACCCGTCAACCACCAGACAGCAGAAGGACAAGGCCCACCTCTGGGTAACAGATGACCTGCCAAGTGGATCACAGGCAGCAGTGGTCACTGTCCTGAGGCCTCAGTGGACCCAGCCGGACCAGGGGCACAGAGGCTTCACCTCTCTAGCTTACTGCAGGCCCTGTGCCCAGCACAGAGGAGCGCCCTCAAAAGTGCACTCATGGAGGAATGAATGTTCTAGCCTCTGCCCAGACATAGTCCCTCTGGGAAGCCGTTCCCCGCACCCATTGTGGAGGCCCACCCCGGCCCTGCCTTTCCCTGTCCTAACTGCCACGGCCAAGGCAGCACATCTTCGTGCCCCACGTAGATGGTGCAGGACACTCAGCCATCCCCAAGGCCTGTGTCTGGGTCAGCCACCAGATGCCCAAGGAGCGAGGTCCAGAGGTTCGAGAATGGCTTGAGATCCAGGGCCTGATGGGCTAAGCTGAACCCATCGTGAGAGCTGGAGCTGGCAGTGGGCTCAAGGGCTCGAAAGTGCCAGGAGGTTAAGAATGGGGCCAAGGGGCCGGCTGAGTGGCACGTTGGTTAAGAACTGGCTTGGGACGCCAGAGGGCCCCGGTTCGGATCCCACATATGAGGGCCAGTGACACTGCCCTCCACAGCTAAGATGCTGAACAACAGCTCAACCTGGAGCTGGGCTGCCGTGAGTCGCCAGTGATGGCGTAGGCTGCAGCTCCTGTGGCTGTGGGTTGCCATGGGCTACCGTATATAGCCAGCAGCCAGCGTGAGCGGCCAGCAGCCAGCGTGAGCGGCCATCAGCCGCCGTGAGCAGCCATTCAGAAGCCGGCAACTGACGTGCCTTGCCTGGGAAGAGCGCAATGATGGTGCCAACTTGGGTCACTGAAGCAACATTCTCCACAACTAGACTGAAGAACAAAACGACAGCAACTTGTCTGTTCCCCTTCCCCCAATTCCCCAGCACTGTTCCCATCCCCCCAATTCCCCAATAAAAATCTTAAAAAAAAAAAAAAAAGAATGGGGCCAGGGAGACCTCAGAAGAGACCAAAACCAGTGAGACAAGGTGAGGAGCCTGGTGGCACACACAGGCGGGAGCCCCTCCCCAAGATGAGGGTCCTCAGTGGCGTGATGGAGGCAGGACATGCTGGGGTCTCACCGTGACAAGTGACCCCAACCAGAGCCAGGCCGCCTGCTGGGGGTAGGAACATGGGTGCCAGTCCAGCTACCCCCCAGGAGCCCTTTTGGGGCGTACCTCCAGCTTGCGGGACACGAGGGTCAGGGCGGCGGGGTCCAGATTGGAGGCCGCCAGCACCTCACTGAGCTGTGCTTCCTTCTTTTCCACAGCGGCGCTCAGCGCCTGCAGCTTGCGCTCCAGGACCAGGCTCCGGAAGCCCGCCTTCTGCTGCACCTCGAGGATGGCTGAGCTGAACTTCCGGTAGAGCTCGTCCCGCTCCTGCTGCACCTGTGGGGACAGGAGGGGCTGTGGTGGGCGATGGGGCCTCCCCGGGACGTCTCACCTCTGCCCGAGCCAGAACACACTGCGTCAGCAGAGCAGACACCTTTTACTGCACCGTTTGCATCCATGGGCAGGTGCGTCTGTGTCATCTAGACTGCCTGAACCCCCACTTTCTGTGAACTGCATGTACGGCTGTCCACGCCATGGGAGGGAGGAGGAAACACTAGTTGAACTCCCCTCTAGGGAGGAAGCAACAGAGCACCCTGCTAAGAACTGGAGAGGCCCCACAGAGGGGTCAGGCCGGCCTGGCCCTGGGTTTAGGCAGACCCGCGATTGCCCCCATGTGTAATCCAGGGCCTCAAACTTAACAAGCAGCGTTTGGGGGTGGAAAGCCTCTTGGGGACCCACTCTCTCTGCCAGGTTCTGCCAATGTGCCCCACAAACAGGAGATCTAGAGCACAGCCCTGGAGCCAACTGCCTGTCAGTCAATAAAAGTGCTTTTTCATCTGTTTCCTTTCACTGTAAAAAAACAAGACTTTGTAAAAATGTAAAAGGTAAGTCCTCTTAACAACCAAAATGCCCATCGGTAGATGACTGGATTAAGAAACTTTGGTACATTTACACAATGGAGTATTATTCAGCTATAAAGAAGGAAATAGTAC
>NW_017731354.1:7388-25643 GCF_001890085.2 Hipposideros armiger
CCTCAGGGATAGAAAAAGACAGTCCGAGGAATATAATCTATAATGTTGTAAGTATTTCTTAGGGGGCCAGATGGACCCATGTCCTTTTGGGGAGTTCACTTCATAGTCGATGTAGAGGCCTGACCACCGCATTGTATTTTTGAAACTGATGTTGAATAATACTGTTTGTCAACTATAATTATATATATACATATAGTCTTGGGACACGGAGTAGAGAGCGGGAACGGATTCAATGGAATTGTAATAGATAAGCATGATATCGGGGGTGGGAGGGCAATAGATGGGTTGTTACCTGGTGAGGGTGAAAAAGGGTAACTATTGTATTGTTGTGTACACCTGAAACTAACAATAAAAGAAATAGATTAAAAAAAATAAAAAAAAAGGTAAATCCTCTTTAACCACACCTCCCAGAGGCCACCAAGTGACCATCTGGTGTGACTCCTTCCCGTGGGCTGTCCATCAGCCGAACTCAACGTGGTGCTGACAGAATGCTCCTGCTCAGCTGGGATGGGATCTGGCCCATGCCATTATCAGTCTGCTAATGCACTTCAATTAAGGGAGGAAACAACACACTGTGCTAACAAGCAGCTCACAAGCAGACCCTGGAAATTGCAGAGGCAAGGAGGGGCGTCTCCAAGACTCCCCAGAAATCTCAGAAAGGGACATTCAATGAGAAATTTCCACCCAGTCATTACAGCAAGGTTTTGAATAAGTAAGACCCGGTGCAGGCGGGACGTGGCCCCTTGGGCGTGTGGGGGATGCATTGTAACCAGAACAGCCCTCCCAGCAGACTCTGCCAGAGACCTAAATGCAAACCTGGTATTTTAGCAGTGGGGCCTGGTAACCCCACTGCTAAAAAGTGACTTTCCTAAGACATGCTGGTGCACTTCCATGAGTGACTGTAGCAGCAAGGACT
Source organism: Hipposideros armiger (assembly GCF_001890085.2). Taxonomy (NCBI): domain Eukaryota; kingdom Metazoa; phylum Chordata; class Mammalia; order Chiroptera; family Hipposideridae; genus Hipposideros; species Hipposideros armiger. The sequence continues at coordinate 8,305 of NW_017731354.1, forward strand.
GAAGCACATGTCCCTCGAGGGGGCCTGGCTACATGAACACGGAGCACTGCGGGGAGGGGGGAACCTGGGTGTGCGAGCGAGGCTGCTGCGCTGGGGCCATCTGGGGGGCTGCATGCACTGCATTTCAGGTGTGACCCTCTTTTTCACACAGCACTAAGTCACAGCTACGGGAGGACAGTCTGGAAGGGCCTCGGGAAGCTTCTGTCACGTGTGAGCACCAGCACGGCAGCAAGAGGGCCCTCTCAATTTTACTTACAGACTCAGGATTCCATGACTTCTTTACAATGTGTATGTAACGGGTTAGTACTTAGAAACGTGTGTAAATGACAAAGAAGCTCGCTGCGAGGGGCCAGGCCACCTCCATGTGCTTCAGAAGTGAGCCTGAGGGGATAAAAGTGGGTGATGTGCTCCCCACCAGGGAGCCTGCTCAGTGGCACTCCCAGCTACCCCCAGGCCTTCTACAGAACGTGTCACAGGCCTCTGCTTCTTGAGAGTTGCATGGAATAAGGAGCGGCAGTGGGACCTGCAGCTTCCAAACCCAGAAGCTCAGCCCCAGCATCAGGACCTCCTGGGTGCAGTCGCACAGGTGGGCACCAGGAAGGGCCCCTCTCTGGCTGGGGACCCGGCCTGCCCGTTGCTCACCTGGATGAACCGCTGCTCCAGCACCTCGTGTTCCCACTGCAGGGCCTTGAGCTCTTTTTCGGTGACTTTCAAACGTGCTTTTGTACACTAGAGAGAAATGAGGAGGTGGGGGGCACAAAGCAGTCAGGATTCAGGAATCCAGGTAATATAGGCCACTGGAAGACGTCAAGGATAAAAACAGTCACCAGAAAGAATGGGCTCAAAGGCACAAGCGGCTCAGCCCCACCGGGCCTGTCTCCCAGCACACGGACTCGTCACAGAAACACTCAGGCCCCGTCCACCCTAAGGGCCAAGCCCTGCTCTGGGCCTCAGGAGGCATCTTGCTGACACTCCTTCTCTCCTGGGCCCAGAAGGAGCCAAGGACGGGGATGAATTCAGGTGGAAACTCACAGCCAGGATCTGCTTGTCCCTCTTGTGGTTCCCAAGCTGCTTCTGCATCTCATTCATCTCGTCCCGGGCCTTCTGCAGAGGGTCTGCCAGGCGCCGGTTCTGCGTAGATAGCTCCATCGCATCCTTCTCCAGGCGGTCTTCCTTCTTCCGCATGTCCTCCATCTGCTCCTGTCGGCATAAGTCACGTGCAGGAGGGTCAGCAGGCAGCATTGGGGCTGCGAGCTCGCACACCGAGGCCAGTCCTGCCGGCGGCACAGACGCAGACCACCTAGGCCTTTTTTATGTGTGAACACAGAATTCTGCACAATCTTAACTTATTCTGAATTCTCCAGGAATAGTTTCCATGAGATTGTGCTTTCTTCTGGACACCCCGAGGGGCATTCTCCACTGTGGGAACTCCATCACTGGAGTTCCCACAGTGCCCATACTCGGGTGACAATGACACCTGTCTGTGCCACCTGCACTTCTGCCTGAGCCTTTCCCTATCAGGACGCGCACTGTTCTATTACTCCCCTGACGCTACGGCGAGGGCGACATCCTGACTGCTTTCAGCTACAGGTGTAGACAGGTTATATCACCTGTGGGTTTTCATCAAGGACAGTGAGGGGCATTATGAGGTCACTGTACAGCGGGGCCCCGGCCCAGCCCGCGGGCACCTTGAGGGAGCTGATGAGGGCCAGGTTGTTGAGGGTGATGTCATTATAGTAGTTCTTGATGTCCGTGAAGGCCTCCTCGTGCCGCTGCATCAGCACGCTGATCTGGCTGTTCTTCCTCTCCTCCACTTCATGGATCTCGGTCTTTCTCCGCAGGTCAAGCTCATCCCTAAGCATCTTCATCTTCTTATCATACTTGGCCTCAATTTCTGAAAGACAGCGGCACACAGAGCAGCTCAGCAGAGAAGGAACAGGTGACCCTGTACACAGGCCCAAGCACGCCCAGCGGGACTTAGGCTGTGCCCAAGGGCGGTGGGTTTAGGTGGAGTTTTTTCGGCTGCTGCTCACAGGCCACGCTCAGCACACCTGCCGCTGTCTGTTGTCCTCTGCCTGTGGCAGGCATTGCTCACCGATCCCTGCATGGGGCTCCCAGTAGCTGAGTGTCAACGGATCCCAGCGGGCACCAGCCATGGCCCAGGGAGCCACCCAGCCACACCATGGGGCTTTATTAGTAAACCAGACAGACTTCTGAAATGAAGGCCTCCTCGGGCCAGGGGTCATGGAAAAGGCTGTCCACGCGTGTGGAAGTGGGCGGTGACCACAGCCTCCCCAACTTATATGGAAGCTATTCTGGGACTCTGGGCCGTCCATCGCCCGGGAAACTACCATGTTCCCTGGCTGCAGAGCTGGGCTGCTGTAACCTGTTGTAGGAGTCCTGTGACAAGTCCTGCAGGCAAACTGCTTTCTGATGGCAGGGGCCCTGGCACCATCTCCCACAGCACGCATCTGGGACACTGACCTCTCACTTGCCTCTCAAAGTCATTCCGCATCTTGGTGATATCCTCAGTGTGTTTCTGGAAAGGCAGAAGCCGACCGTTACTAGGTGACAGACAGAAAGCCCAGCTCAGTAAGCCCTGTGCTGCTGTGGGCAGGCGCTGGCTTCCCCGTCTGCGAGCTCATGGACACACACCCAGAGTAACTTGGTGTGGTAACTCCCATGTGTGGTAACTCACTTCCCTTGGCTACAGTCACCTCTGAGCTGGAGAGAACGTTAACACACAACATGAGCACTGACCGCGCTTGGCCCCTTGCCTGACCTGCCTGTGGATGGACAACAGTGGCCACGCCCACACAGGCCTGCAGACTCTCCAGGTGCCCGCTAACCTACTGTACCTGGGGCTCAGAGCAACATGAAAAACTACGTCAATACGTAGAATGTAAGAATTCTGAATAAAAAATGTTAGTTATTTTTTAGAGCAGTGTTTTTACACAAAAGGAAACTCGGACCACGTAACCCCTCCATATGCAGGCCTTGGGCAAGCAGATAGCCTCACATCACTGAATTCACTGGAAACCAGCTTTTTGTAAGCTTCTGTCAGGAAAGATCAGACAATTCTTGAGGGTCCACAACCTTAGCACCCTCAGGCTTTCCTGCAAAGTCTGCAATATTACCGAATTTTTTCCAGACCCAGTTGAGGCTGGGCTGCCTTCACATGAAGCAAATGTGATGACAAAGTCTTCTCAACCTGTGGCCAGGAAGAGCCTTTGAAAACCAAAGTCAGACCATCCTCACCCTGCCCAAATCCTGCACAAACCCTGACTCAGCCAGGCTCAAGGCCCCAGTCGTGCCTGGCCGCCTTGCTCCTGGCTTCTCTGGGTCCTCACGCTGGTCCATGTCCTAGCCCTTCTCCTGGCCTGCTCCCCCAGCCTGGTTCAGCCCTTACCGCCTTTGCCCAAATGTCACCTTCTCAGTGAGGCATTCCCAGAACAGCCTGGAGACAAATGCACACCCCCCTCTTCCCTGCTGTGCTCTTCCTACAGCACTTCTACCCAGCAGGGTGCTGTGTACCACTGACACCTGTCTTCTTTGCTGTGTGCAATCCCTCCTTTCCAGGCCATCAGCATACGTAGGAGGGCTCTTTGTCAGTCCTGTTCCTCCACGTCCTCGAGATCAGAACCAGGCCTGGCACTCGGCAAACAAGTTCCAACCCTCCCCGAATAGACCAAAGGGTCTCAAAACTCAGCCAGCTGCTCATGACAAACGCTCATGGCTGCCTGTGGGCTGGCCTGCTAGACACTTTTCCGGTTGTTTCCCTGATATTTGCCCTGGGAAAGCGGCTGGGTACCAGGTGTCAGCAGCACGTGGAAAGGAACCCTGAGCTGGGTTTTCCGCATGTCAGCTTGTGGCTCAAGTCTGAGACAGAATTCTGCACTTGGCCCCCAAATTGGGTCTGTATGACTACATGCTTTTTAAAAAGATATTTTGATTAATTGCCAAAACACGCTAATTTTTACACAAAACCGTGAATTCTCAGTTGCTGTTGAGTAATGAGGAGCTTGCTGTCCCGGCAGCCAGCCGGTGACCTACCAGTCGTAGGTTCTTCACTGCTGCCTCATTGGCCAGCTCCTGCTCCTTCAGCTCCACCTTTAGCGCCCGAGTGTCCCGGCGCAGAGTGCCCTCCTGCGCCTGGTGCTCCTTCTGGGCCAGCTTCATGGCCACTGTGCCCTCAGCCTTCATCTCTGTGAGGTTGTTCTGATGCTCATACAGGAGGTGCTTCACCTTCTGCTTATAGACCTGTGGGCGGGAGGAGCTGCACCTGTTCACCGGCCCCACACACTGCAACACACGCACATGCTACTGCACACATGTGCTGACCTGCACCCGCACACACACTCCAGCATCTCCACAGTGACTGCAGCAGGACCGGCAGCCTGGCCCCACTCACCTTGATCTCCACCTGGTGCCTCTCCTCCGCCTCCTCCATCTCCCGGTCTTTGTTCCGCAGCTCGGCCTTCTTCTCCTCCAGCTGCCTCCGGGTGATCTCCCAGAAGGTGTGGATCTTGTCCCGTTCCAGCTGGAAGTAGTTGCGCTCCTCCCGCTCACGGTCCAGCTCCTCCCGGATGTGGCTGACATGCTCCTCCACCTGGCAGGCAGAGCAGACCCCTGCCAGGGACCAGACGGCCCCCACCTCAAGGGTGTGTGAGAGAAGAAAGGCCAGCAAGAAAGAGGGTGGGGCCCCTCATCTAAAAATACATGAGAGCTGGGCCGGCCCAGTGGCTCAGTTGGTTAAGAACTCTCTCAAGAGTGTGAGCTCTGAGCAACAGGGTCGTCAGTTCAATTCCCGGCCTGAGCTGAGCTGCCGCTGAGCTGCCAACAGGTGGCAGGATGGCTCAGCTAAAAAAATAAAATAAAATAACTAAAAGAAATAATAAAAATTAAAATACATGAGAGCTAAAAGTAAGGAGTTAAAATGTAATGCTGGGAAGGCTGCAGAGACAGGATACTTTCAGTAAATAGCAAAAATCTCTGAATTTGGCCAATAATCATAAATGTATGATATCCTTTCACCCATTCCTGGGAATTTATACTACAGAAATTTCTCAAAAGAACACAAGAGCTTTCTGCTCAAACATATTAGCCACATCATTATTAAAAGAGCAAAAAAATTAAAAAGAAAACGATGTAAGATGATTTTATAATATGGGAATGGTTGAGAAATTGGAGTATATCAACTAGAGGATGATATAGCCCAAAGTTACAAACATATGAAAATAATACAGCAGCATGCAAACACGTTCACAAAATAACGCTGAATGAAAAAAAGTTCACCTTTAATGATATATGTTAGGCAAAAAATATACAAAACCAGCAGACCCCTAACAATCAAGAGGTTTAGTCCAGAGCCCACTGTCTTCACTCAATGTCGTCTCCCTGCGTGGATGGGAGGTCCTCACTCAATGTCGTCTCTCTACGAGTTTTCAGGAGCCTTTTAATTGAAATTGTAATTATATAATTCTGTTCTCTAGCCCTTAACTTCATCAAAATGGACAAGTGGCTTAAAATAATTCCTAGTGTTTCATGGTAAATAAGATTAAAAGGATACTATATATACATACATTGGTAACAGCTCTGTAAACCTCAGGAGCATAAAAGGATAAGCTTGAAAGGAAATACAGAAAATTAAAAATCACTTGTATATCAGAAAAACATTTCCTTCCGAATTCCTACCACAGCATAACAATGTTCTTCAGTGTGGCTGTATTGTAATTTAAAAAAATATCTACTAAATAAATAAATAAATAAATAAATAAATATGTACTGAGCTTGAGGACTTTGGAGCTGATGGGACTATGGGAATGGGGACGGTACACCCTAGTTTGGACAGGATCACAGAAGCCAGATGCGGGGAGAGGAACAAAGAAGCAGAGGGCAAGACGAGGGGCACTTGTCTCAAAGAGGTTTATGGAGACAGGTGGGCAGAGGTGAGCTGGAACAGCACTCCCACCCTCCAGCCCAGGCCTCAGGCCAGCAGCTCACCTGCTCCTTGCTCATGTCCACCGGGGGGAGCCCATCCACAATCGGGGTACCTTTGCCTTTCCCTTTCTTGCCTTTCTTTTTGGGTGCCTTTGGTTAAAGAAAAGGAGACTGGGTAAGGAACAGAGGCTCTGTGGAACGGCCTCACTTTCCGGCTGGCTCAAATTCCTGGTCGGGGTCACTTGGGAGATGAGCACCTGGCCTGGAACCGCTACGTACCGCTTCTGACTCATGCCCCACCTGGAGCACATCACTCTACCCTAAGGTTCACACCCTTACCACACTCACATTCTCTGTTGACCCCTTTGGAGAAGTAAAGAGAAATCTTCGTTTTCAAAAGAGAACATTTTCTCCCTCAGAAAGGAACGGAGGGGCACTTGTTCCAAACGCGATCTACGATACATGGCAGGGACCTCCTTGGCGTGGATGCAAAGTGCACTTGGCCTCAAGAGGAGGAACCCCAATCCATAGTGTCAGGTGCTGCCATGCTGGCTACAGGGCCTGGTAAGCAGCAGAGAGAAGCTGGCACGAAGCTGCTGAGCATGTGCTGGGACTAACGCCTCCACATAGCGACCGAGGGCAGCATATGAGGCTTTCCTTCTTCCAACATAAAACTCCTTCCCAGAAGCCTGGTCCACCACACAGCGGACGGTTCACGGCGTCACGCGTGACACGATGAAGGAGAGAGCCTTCCACCCCCCAGTCACATGTTGAGGGCCATTTAAGCAGATACAGAATTTCCAAATCCTTATCCTTCTGCCTTCACTTCTCCCAACTGTCTGTGGCCCATGCATTCATGTGTGTGGGTCTATATGTCTCTGTAACGTTTTTAACATTACAAACAATTTTATGTGTAAATCTTAGAAAGAAAACGTAAAGAAGCAACAGGAAAAAAGGAAAAGCATCCATATTCCCACAAGGTAGTAACCAGCACAAATAGTTTGCTGGTCTTTTTCCAGGTGACTTTTCTAAAGACCCATCCGCTGAAATCTGCACTAATGTGCCCTCTTTCTAATCCCTGTCTCCAGGAAGTCCGCCATCACAGGGTCCTCACCACTTAGCATCTGGGACATCGCAGGCAACTGCAGGGGCTCCCCCACAGAGACAGTCACCCCACCAGCTGATACCCACCTGCCTCGAAACTGAGTTACCGACAACTCCTTTTTGGGGGGCAGCTGAGGGCCCCATTACATGAGAGGCAAATGCGGAGAGCTGGTGAGGCAGAGCACTCCCACCCTGCTCTTCTCGGTACAGGCCTGACTCGTTGGAGGCTCTCCAAGCAAACGGCAGTTCCTATACCCTGAGGCTCTGCCCTGGGTGCCCCATGGGCACTGGACCCTCTGTCCAGGTCCCCTTGATGTAGAGGGGCCTCTAGCCACCCTGGCGTGCCCCAGGCTCTCCATCTCAGAGACTGGAGGTCCTAAGGTGACACCCCTAGGCCCCAAGGATCTGACGGACTGAGCCTTCCATTCCGGGGAGGGCATCCCCTTGACCCAGGTTCTCTTCTGAACAGCTGGCACATCGGACCCTCTGTCTTGGGGAGCGGAGTGGGGGGATGTCCTGTGACCACCACCGTGAGCACAGAATCCTGGAGAGCCCAGATCGCTCAGCTACAAGAGCCTGCGGGAACCGGGATCCACAGGGGCTCCACGCACGAGAGCACCAAGGTCTCAATTCCAGGAACCCCCGAACCCAGGCCTCCCCGTCCGGGGTCTCTCTGCGCACAGGGCCGCGAACAGCCCAGCCCGCCCCGCCTCACCATGGCTCCAAACGCCCGGCCCCGCCGCGACGAGCCAACGAAAGCGCCCTCCGCGCTGAGGCTGCGCCGTCTCCCAGCAACCGCTGTGCGGCCCCGCGCGAAGTATCGCAGATCCTCGCGAGACTCCTCAAGCCCCTACAGGCCCTGGTAACGATGGGAGTGCGTCCCTAGCAACAAGCATTGAACCCGGCCACCGGATGCCGGAGCCGGGTAGGTCTTGCCTGCAGCTGGTCATCATTCGCGCTCTTGATCTCGCCGATCCCCCGAAACGCTTGCGGGATGTACGTGTGCATTGCCGGTCTCCCCCGAAAGTTCCATGGAGAGGGGAGGCGCTGTCTCGTCCACTTCTTACCTACAGTGCCCAGAACAGTACATAGCATGTGCTCAATGAAGATGCCTTCAGCGAAGGAGGGCGGGAGGGAGGAAAGCCCTGCTACCCCTGGCTCCCGGACATTAGATTCCAATTTGGGCTGAGATTCTGCCCCAAAGCCTGACCCCACCATACCCACCTTTGAAGATCCTCGCCTATGCCCCCCCCTCCCCCAACCTGCTGAGGATGGAGGATAGCCCGGTTTCCACAAACCATCAGAAGAAAGCAAAAGTAAAAACAGAAAAACATGTTTCAGCTAACTCCAATGTTTTGAAATCAGCAAGTATCCCCTTTACAAAAATAAACTGCCCTGCCTGAAGGGGCCTCTTCTGTGGCTCCCTGTTCCCTGGTGATTAAAAACTAGAAACCTCTGCCTGAGAGGTCCAGAGAGGCAGAAAAAATAAGTTACCAGGTCCCTTTCCTAACCATTTTACAATTTCCAAAGCGAATTTGATCCCTGCCAACACACCATTACCTGCATGTAGCACTCGGTGTCACCCAGGAGGCAGACAGCTTGTCACAAGGAGGGGTCCATCTTCACACACCATTTATGGTCTTTTTCCAACACGCTCAACCCTAGCATCTTCTGAACTAGCAGTTTTGTTGCAGGTCGTGTTTCCCCATCTGTTTGGGGATGGAGAAGATTCCAGAATCTTCTTCCCCTGGAGAGTTGCACTGGGGACGAAGTGTGAGTAATGAAGAAAGTCTGTCCAACGCAGGGGGAAAGAAGAACGTCTTATGAGCTGGGCTTGCGCAGGCCGCAGGCACCCACACGGTGGCCAGCAGAGATCTGAGAGCCTCATTGATGAGCCTGACAGGCTTCCTGTTTGTCCACCCAAGCGCTGATTGTTCTTGGAGTGGAGCAGCCATTTGAAAGGGCTGCAATGACCTAGTTTCCACAGAGTGTGCTTGATTTAGATTGGGCCCTGGGGCCGTTATGGGGTCTGGTCCTGTCACCATGCTGGGCCACCCAAGAGCCTGCACATCAGTGCCAGACACCACTGGCCTGATAGGGGCCTCCTCCCTGGAGACCTGGGCCTCCTAGAGGGGATTTGGCAGACAAGACAGTGCAGCTGGGTAACACAGTGGGGTAACTATTATTATTTAACACTGGCTTTGCAGACCCAATATGCTAGGTGCCTCATGCTGACTGCTTTTGCTTTAGAAGTCTTGCTGGGAGTCCTGAATTAAATAAACGCATTAGCAATAATTCCTTTCAGCAAAAAGGGCAAGGATAGGAGGGTTAGCTCAGGATACGCACACAGGGTGTTCATTGGTCACAAAACAATATTGTAGCCTGGCTCATGAGCATGGGCTGCAGGAGCCCTGGGGTCCCAACAAGACCCACAGCAACCTGTGCTTTTCATATTGGATCTCAGTTCAGATTTTTAGAAAAGAGCCTTTTCTTCACATGCATGGCTTAAAATACTTTTATTCAGCATCAAGCTGTGCAGCTCAGAAACCCAGATAAATGGCATCTGAGTTTTGAACAAAATCACAGAGCAGATGTTAATACACACAAACCACTGACCACGTTCTCCACTGTTTGGCTCTTCCTAACGCCGACTCACTTGGTCGTCCAGGTAAACTGCTCAGGGGAGGCCTGGATGTCAGGACGACTAAACTCTCTTAGAGATAAATAGCGATGTATTTATCTATGTGTGAAATGATACAAAGCACAGACCTTGGGTTCAGGCCTCCTGGCTTTCAGGGGCTGGCTGGGCAACCTTGTTCGGGTTACCAGCCCTCTCTGCGCTCAGTTTCTTCACCTGGAAAACCAGAATATCGTCTTCTTAGGATCACTGGGAGAATTAATGTGATATTGTTTGTGCAGCCTACCAGCGTTTGGAGGTGGGGCTTGATTGAACCGTTTGGTACTCTCAGCAAGCCCAGACCCTGCCCTGGTTTCTAGGAGCGCCCTCCCTGCCCGCCACCATCTCCTTATCGCCCACCGTCCAGCCTCGCCTTTAAACGCTTTCGCCTCCACCCCCCCACCCTGTGTTTCTTCATAACATTTATTACAACCTGCAGTTCTACGCTTATGTTGGCCCCGCCCTTGCTTCTCCCTATGTGAAGCGCCGGCTCGTAGTTGGCGCCCCATAAATATCTGGGGCTGAACAAATGGACGGAAGTCGGCGCGGCTGCGGGATGAGTGTGCCCAAAGGGGTGGGAGGCCGCGGGCAGGTCCGGGGTCCGCGAGCCGGGAGCGGGGGTCCGCAGGGCCCGGGGCGACAGGGGGCGCGCGAGGACCTGGGCGGGGCCGCACCTGTGCTGCGGGGCTGCGGGGAGAATGGGGCGGCCGGGGCCCCGGAGCAGCTGCGCGCCCCGCCCCGCGGGCTCCTCCCCGCCGCCGCGGCCCCCCGGCTGCTGCCCGATGCGCTGCGCCGGGATCCAGGGACGAATCGACACCGCAGCTGCAGGGTCGCCCCGGCCGGGTGACGCCGAGGCCCGCATGGAGGCCCCGGAGGGCGCCGGGCCGCGAGGTGAGTGCGGTCCCAACCCCCCAGGAGCCCCCGAGCTGCGCCTGCCCCGCAGCATCCGGCCCCTTCTCCCGGCCCCGCTCACCCGCCGTGCCCGGGGGCCGCGAAGACTATCTGCCGCTCCGCGTCCCCGCCGCTCCCGGCCGAGCCGAGGAAGCCTGGTCCGCCGCACCGGGCTGCGGGCACCTCCCGGGATCCGCCGCAGCTCTGGGCTGGGGGCGCGCAGACCGCGTCCCCGCCCCCTCGTCCTCTGCGCTCCGGGCCCCCGCAGGAGTGCCTGGCGTGCTCCTGGGTGGGTGGCCCAGAGTTTCGTCCTGAACCCCTCCCAGCTGCCGAGCCGTGAATCCGGGAGTCAGGGGATGGGGCGTGCCGGGGCCGGAGTTTGGGGTCCTGGCGACGAGGCGTGGGGAGCGACGCCGCTCTCTTGGCCGCGCGTCTGCTTTGTTCGCCCAGCAGCGGCTCCGGGGGGCTAGGGCGGCAGTGGCGCGGCACCCGACTAAGGGAGGGTCTCAGAGGGGGTACGGCTTCTGCGGTGGGGCGGGGGGATGGGGGCTCCGATGCCTGCAGGGTTGCCAGCCTGGGCGAGGTCCAGAGGAACACACATCTGGGAGGGCAGGTGTGCACGGAGTGACCCCTCCTCGCACTCCGTCGGCTGTCCGGGAGTCTGGCAGTTGAGGCCCTACCGTAGTGGGAGGAAGCCGTAGGAGCCCCTTCAAGCCCTTTCAGGAAGTGTTTGTAGACGCCATCCGCCTGGGAACTTGGATGCAAACTGCACGACTCCTCCAGCCGCCTGTCTGGTCAGGCCCCAGGTTCATCCATGGTTTCCTGGAGGTCCCATCCCAGGGAGCCACTCCCTGACCACACAGGGACCCGCGAGGGCTCCCCCAGTGACACCAGTGGCCTCTTCTGGAACGCAAAGGGCTGGTCGCGGGAGGTGTCTGGAGGTAGTGGGTCCATGGTTGCTGTTTGTAGCCTGAGTGGCGCAGGTGCACCCCACATGGCTGTCCCTCTCCGCAAGCACCACCAGACACACCCAAGGGCTAGTGGGTATGGGTCTTCTTTGTTTTGTCATTTGTGGGAGGAATCCAGCTTTTTCTCACAACTGACAATACCAGAAACCCCCATTCCCACCCCCTTGCTTCCCCTTGGAAGCTTTGTGGGGATGCAAAGGGTTGGGATAGGGAGCATGCAGCTGTGAGATGTGGGCAAAGCAGGCGCCCGCTGAGCCTGTGTGTCCACTTGTCCGTGGAGACAGCCCCCTGGCCCAGCAGGGCTGTGGGGGAAGGAGCTGAACTCAGTTTCTGAATCTCATTGGCAGCCTCAGACAGACTCATTCAGTGCACACACAGGTACCTGCCGGATGCCTGCTCTGTGCTGGGGCCACGCTCAGGACTCACCTGTTAGCCCATAGCCATTTCCTGCCTGCACAGCAGGTTGGTCATCTCCACTCCATGGACTCTCAGGTCACGTGTGGGTGAACTGATGCTCTCTCAGTTCACTGACTTTTGAAAGCTGTATTTCGGAGGCTGTGGAGCACACACCCGAGAGTACACAGCACGGTAAAAGCCCCCAGTGCCACTCCCACCTGACCAAGCAGTCCACCACCAGCCTCCTCCCTTCAGGAGTAATTTGTAGCAAATCTAGACATATTATTTCATCCATAATTATTTCTGAAATTCTCTCTAAAAGATAAGGCTTTTATAGAGCATAATTAAAATCTCATTTTTGGACCTAAATGAATTAACAATAATTTCTTCATTAGCAAAGTGTGCGTGCAGACACAAAGGTGAGAAGTGAGTGTTGGTGTGGTGGACAGTGTATTTCTTGAAGGGCCACAAATGTTGCCTCTGGGAAGGGAAACCAGGATTTGAGCCACCACCACCCTGTACCCCACCCTCCATGCCCGGGAGAAAAGCTGAGCCTGGGCGGGGCCCACCCAGCAGCATCAAAATGCATGGTGTGGTGGGGGGGACACTGAATCCAGGGACAAGGTTTGGGGAAATGGGGTGCGGGAGCCCCACCTCTGTGACCATTTCTCCCTCCCTGCAGCCATTTTGTTTTTTATTACGTTCATTCACTTCATTAGTTTGTTCGCTTTGCTCGTGGGTGTGTGCAGAGTGCCTCCTTGATGCTGGGGCAAGGCCTTGGACACAGCAGGGAACTTGAGATTTAGGACAAGTTCTCTGCACGAATGTGCTGGAAAATAGGTCAGCGGCATAGCACAAGGTAACCCTATCGGCTCCACTCACACAGCTATGCGCCCTGGGTGGGGGCAGATGGTGGCACCCTAACTCCAGTCTCGCCATAGTGCACTGCACTGGGCTGAGACCAGGGTATTGCTGGCCCAGTTGCCAGCCCTCCTGGGAGCTGCTGAGCCCATCCAGCTTGCAGCTCAGTGGCCTACCGAGCAGGTCACCTGTGCCTGCCTGAGACACCACTACTCTGCTCCACACCCCAGGAAGATCAGTGGGTCTCACCTGTGGAGAATGTGTCCCTCTGTCTTACAAGGTATCATACTGATCTTTCAGACAGCTGCTTATTAACTGTACTATGGGGTAGTGGGCTTATTCATTCAACAAACATTTATGGTGCACCTACTGCGTGCTAGGACCAAGCCTAGGTCCTGGTGCTCACACTTCTCACACCCAATCCCAGCCTTTGAGCCTGGAGCCTGGTGCATAGTAGGTGCACAGCAAATGTGAGTGCATGCCAAGTCGTCCTGGCTTTGCCCTTCAACTCCAGCCCAAATCAACCTTTGTTTCCATTGAGGGTTTCTTTAAGTTGGAATATAATTCACGTCACAAACTTCAGCCTTTTGAAGTGTACAGTTCAGTGCAGTTAGTATACACATGGTCCCCAACTTACGATGGTTCAACTCAATGATGTTTCGACTTTACAATGACCCACAGCAATCCACAGTGCAAAAGTTCTTTGAATGTGGAGTTTGGGCCTCCCGAGGAGCACGATGAGATAGTCTCTCATGACCTGCAGGCAGGCTAATTAATGTACATGTCCTGAGCACCTGGGGGGTGGGCTGGGCTAAGCTGCAATGTTCAGTAGGTTAGGTGCATTACGTGCCTTTGTGACATGATATTTTCAAATTACAATGGGTTTATCGGGGACGTAACTCCATCACAAGTCAATGAGCATGTTTTCAAAAAGTTGTGCAACCATCACTATCACCTTCTTTTAGAGTATATCACCCCAAAAAGAAACCCCATACCCAGTAGCAATCATTCCCCATTCCACACACACTGCCCTGCCCCTGGCAACTAACAATCTACTATCTGTGTCTTCTGATTTACTATTCTACTCTATGTAGATTTGCCCATTCTGGACAACTGGATAAATGGAATCATAACATGTGGCCTTTGTCACTGGATTCTTGCCATGTTTTCAAGGTCTACCCACATTGTAGCTTGTATCAGTGCTGCGATCCTTTTTGTAGCTGGGTAGTATTCCATTGTGTGGATGGGCCACGTTTGTTTATACCTCATCCATTGACGGCCATTTGTGTTTGATTCCACGTTTGCCTCCTGTGAATAATGCGGGGTGGACATTCGTGTGCAAGTGCTTGTGTAGATACGTGCTCTCAGTTCTTCTGGGTTTAACTGTAGGAGTGGAACTCCTGGATCACATAGCGACTCTACGTTTAATAGTTTGAGTCTACAGTGGCTGTACCAATTTACATGCCAAGATCAACCCTGCCCCCTCCTGGGGTCTCCAGACCTCCTGTGTCCCTGGTACCTGCACTGGCATTTTGACTCTTAATCTCCTATTTCCATTACTTTCTTCTAGCAAGAAGATCAGTGTCCTTGATGGCAGAAGCTACATCTTCTGCTTTTTCCTCCCCTACAGCTTTGACACAGGCCAGGGCATCAGGATTTATAAAGACTTGGCCACTGCCAAAGAGAGAGGGAAAATAATAAAAAAACTAGACACATGCCTTATTCCATCGACTCTGACACACAGATGCTTTGCTGTTTCAGAGATGTTGCAAGTTGATAAAAGGTGCTTCTTACAGTCAGTGCAACAGTCCACTCTGCCTGTGGGGGTCTGCCCCAGGGGCTTTCCAAGGATCTATAATGCGTCCCAGGATCTATAATGAGGCGTATCGACGCCCCCAGCTCCCCTCCACAAGATGGGGAAGGTGTGTGCTGTTTGGCTAAGGTCCTGCTTGGCCCCCACCCCCATCTCAGCACTGGTGGACATCATCCTTCCCACCTGGACTGCGTTCTTCCCAAAATGCAAGTAGATGCTGTCCTACTCAGCTCAAAGCACATCAGCAGCCTCCCCCAGTTCACTGAGTAGCAACCAACTGTGCACCCCCTTCCATGTCCCTTCAGGTATGGCACAGCTCCCACCCACCTTCAGACCCCTCCACTAAACAGGAGAACAGCCCCCACTGCTCCCCAGCACTTCCCACCCTCGAGAGGGCCAGAATTATCTCCTTTGTCCATGCCACAGAGTGGGCACTCAGGAAATCTTTGAGGGCTGGCTGCCTGGCTGGATGATGGATGGTGGATGGATGGATGGTGGATGGACAGATGGATGCCTTCTTGTCTAGATGAGGGGCCCCACCCAGCGACACAGAGACAGAGCACTGTGAGCAGACAGCCTCTGCCCCACCTTCTTTCAGAAGAACATTTCCACCTGGGTCGGGCCCAGGGTCAGGGGTCTCTCCTCCCTCTTCTGGCCCATTCCCAGCCCTGTGGCATGAGCGGAGACAGAGGTCGGCAGGTGGTGTCTGAGAGATTGGACTCCATCATCTTGTGCTGTGTGTCTGGGACGAGCAAGGCCACTCGGGGCCACATCTCTAAAACACAAAACTCACTGTCCCTCCCTCATAGCTGGCTGTGACATTAGTTGAAATACTAAGTGCCTGGATGGTGCCTGGTACTGTCACCGTGAGTGACTGTCGCTATTGTCATTACCCCAGAGCCACCTGCTCCATTTGGAGACTCTACACAAATGGCGGCAGCATCTGCCCTGAGCCCCTAGCCCAGACAGTGACCCACCACACCACAGGCCACCTGTGTAGAAGCGTCTCAGAATTATAGCCAGCAGGACACAGATGTATCACCGTGCCACCCCCACCCCCACCCCCACTTAAGGAGACAAAACAAAGTGTCCTACAGAGTAAAGTCTGCCCCCCACCCCCCACCCAGGACTTCCCCACGCTGGACTGGGGCTCTCAGACAGTTGGTCTGAGCTTCCAGGCAGAGGTTCCCACTCGCCAGCCCAGAGCAGGGGCCGAATCACATCTCATCTCTCGTGCCCTCTGGGCAGGAAGGTGTCCTTGCTAGGCCAAGGGCCAGGAGGGGGGCGGGGTGTAATTCTACCCTCCAAGGAAGCTGAGAAGCCACACTGCAAATGCAGCAGACGTGGGAACCAGATCCCGTGGCCCAGGCCCCATGTGACACAGCACGGTGCAAAGCTTCACAGGCCACCAGTCAGCAGGTCCACCCTCCCTCAGCCACTCTTCCAGGGAGGGTGGTGCCCTCCTAGAGGCTAGGGTGGCCCTGCCGCCCTGCAGCTGTGAGCCGATGTCATGTTCCCACTCAGTGGGGGACCCTACAGACACACATGTCCGGCATGGCGGCATCCAGACTGCTGTCCACACTGTCAGGGAAAATTGGCCCACCCCTCACAGGCAGCTGTTGGCACAGAGGGCCCGAGCTGGGCTCCCCTCGGTGCGCCAGCCGAGGCAGCTGCTCCCGGGGCTCCATCCACGCCCTGCTCTCGGCATTCAGCCGCCAGACAAGGGCGAGTGCAGGGCACTGCTGAGGGGCACCCAGGCCTCATCCAGTCAAGTCTTCACTGCGCAGCCACTCAGCTGGGAGTCCCAGGAGAAGGCAGTGATGTGCGGGCGGGCTCTGCGGTTGTGGGTGGAGGGGTGTGCCTTGAGAGCAGCAGAAGGTGTGTTTGGAACTCTTGGGGGCAGTGGTCCCATCTCTGAGTGGCAGTCTCCACCAAGGAGATCCCTGAGGGTCCTCCTGCTCTAATCGCACACAAAAAATTGTGAAATATAAAACAACGAGCAATTACATTTTTCAAGGAAAAAAAATACATAGAAAAGACCTGGAGGAACATTGTCCCAACTGTGAAGTGTAGTTGGTGGCAGGGGGTCTGCTGCTCCCCCATTCTGTACCTCACAGAGCAGCAGTCATGTTGCAGGTTCTTTGAAAGCAGTCAGTCCACAAGGACAGACAGGCAAGTGGGGGCCGTTTGGGACCAAAGGGAACCAAAGGGCAAGGAAATGCAGGCGTGACCGCTGGGCCCCTGGTTGGGCCAAAGTAGGGACAGGTGACAGTGTCGGGTCACTGGGGACTCTGAGCTGATGGGACCAGCAAGGAAGTCCCCATGACACCTGCGTGGCCTGAGTTCATTCAAGCTCATGTTCCGGGCCAGGGTCTGGAGGCCGTCCATCCCCCCTTGTCCACAGTAGGCCGCACCCTGAGGCAGGACCAGCCTCCGCAGAGAAGCGCCACTGCCCCTACTCTGGGAGCCTGGCCCGAGGCCACCTCGAGCACCCTGCTCACTGCCCAGCACCTCAGAGGGCCCATGAGCCAACTTCTCCAGTACTCGCCACCTGTGTCCTGCTGGGCAGAGAGCCCCCGTATCTCCTCCCAGGAAACACGTTCTTTCTTTTTTTTTTTTTTTTAAAGATTTTTATTGGGGAATTGGGGGGATGGGAACAGTGCTGGGGAATTGGGGGAAGGGGAACAGA
>NW_017731354.1:26022-109415 GCF_001890085.2 Hipposideros armiger
GTCACTGGCCCTCATATGTGGGATCCGAACCGGGGCTCTCTGGCATCCCAAGCCAGTTCTTAACCATCGCGCCACTCGGCTGGCCACACGTTCTTTCTTTTGCAGAAATAGCTAAGGAGGTTGCGGTGCCACAGGCTGCCCTGGGCACCCTGGCCCATGAGAAGGGGGACAGCTGCCACTCGCCCGTGGTGGAGGAGGAAGTGGGCACCCCAACACCGGCACCAGGGCTCCTGCAGGTCTCAGAACGAAGGCGTAAGTATGGCTGACCTGCAGGGCACACTCCATGGGGACCTGCAAGCCCCCCGAGAGATGGGTAGCAGGGTCCTCAGAAAGAGCTTTGGCTCTCTAGGCCTCAGCTGTACCATCTGTAAAATGGGGGACCCCAGAGGGCATTCAGCGTTGACTGTGGGGAGCAGAGTTTGGGGCCTGACTGGGTTTTACCCGGAGCTCTAGATCTTCCCTGGGCCTGGGGGGTGCTGGGGGCCATGCGATGACAAGCCCCCCACCCCCAGAGCCCCTGAGCAGCGTCTCCTCTCTGGAGGTGCACTTTGACCTCCTGGACCTCACCGAGCTGACCGACATGTCCGACCAGGAGCTGGCCGAGGTCTTTGCCGATTCCGACGATGAACAGCTGACCAGCGAGTCACCAGCAGGTGGGGCTGGCAGTGGGGTGCTGGGCACTGGGGGGGGGGGCGTGTCCTGGGGCCCGAGACCACCAAACACTGCTTGCTCCCTGCGAACCCCTATTTTTGAAAATAATTTTATCTCATTGTGTTTAAATGAGTGTCAGCACTGCACTGTTTTATTCAGCACGTCTGCATCCCACAAACCTGTGTGCCCAGCTTTACAAGGAATTTTCCTGTTACAACTCTCAATTTTGCTTTTCAAACGCCAACAAAAGGCGAAAACCACAGACTTACTGAAGTTAGAATTTACGAAATGTGAATTAATCACAAGTTAAGCCAAGCACAGGGGCGGTTCCATTCGCCTCCACTGGCCCCTCCTCAGCTCAAGCTGACTGTTTCCCCTTTGGTTCCCAAGGAAGCATCGCCCTTGGCCCAGGAACCTGAAGACCTCACAACGGCAGCCAGTGGGTGGGAGGGTGGACCCAGGCCTTCCTCTCCCACTCACACGCCATGCAGACAGGGTCTGGGAGCTCAGACCCCAGCCCTGTGGGGACTGCACCCTGGAGAGCAAGGGAGTGGTTAGCTGCTCAGCTGCACCCAGACCCGCACGTCCACACTGCTGGTGGCCTGGCACCCGCAGTTTCTGATCCCTCAGGGGACCCCAGTGTGTGTCCAGCCCCTGTGTTGGAGACACACCCTGGCCCAGCCCAGTAGCTGCAGGAGAGACCCTGGACCCCAGACCATGCTGACTCCACCCATGTTCACCAGGCCTGCACCCACTGCCCCGGGCCGGCTGTCTGCGATCCCCTTCCTGGACACGCACAAGGGCCGAGCAGAACCGTGAGAAGCAGCCCCTCGGCGACCCTGAGCGGCAGCCAGCAACTGTGGACACAGTTCTTACTGTGGAGAGGCCCACGGAGAACTAGGCCAGCCGGGCCACGGCAGGGGAGACCTGACAGCGTGGCCCCCACACCCCAGCACAAGCACAGCCCAGTGGCCTTATGTCCAGCTCCTTCCCGGTCCCTGAATCAGGGCTGACAGTGCCCGGGGAAGAGACGTGAGCGGCCTGGGCCTTCTGGAAACTTGTCTGCAGGACTGGTGCTCTTGTCTGTCACAAGATTCCCAAGTGGGTGCCAGGTGAGGGGGAATCTGAGCAGGTGACCCTTGATCTGCAAACCCCTTGGGGTCTCAAAGTTCTGGTGTGCGTGCCACACCAAGTTCCAGCCCAGAGGATGCCAAGTACATGGTTGGGGGACTCAGTCCTGAAAATTGCCACCTTGATTTCAACCCCGTCCCCTTCCTGCCATCCAGGGAGCACTACCTGCACCAGGGTCCCCTCCTGAGGCCCTAAGACCCTGCAAGACAGCCGGGCGGAGCCGCCTTAGCTCAGAACACCAAATATGGCATATGACGTACTCAGGCTGCTTGAGGGGGGTGCGGGGCAGGTGGGGTTTGCCGTCTTCCCATCCCTTACACATGACATATCCCCACAGCCAGTCACGCACATGCGTGGTGTCCCCAGCCAGCATCCTGGCCTGGGGTGGAATGGCCGAAGGGGGACTGGGGATGTCAGGGACACCAGGCTCAGCTGCCCCAACATTGCTTTCTATGGACAGAATGGGCTCTGGTCCAACTGCGAGTCCAAGATCGGTTTTAAAATAAATGTGTGAGCTTGCTTTTTGACCCCAAGCCAACCTGCCCTGACCTGTTCCCCAAAAACGTTTCTGGGGAAGGAAACTGGCTCCTCCAGAGACGCCCTGGGCATGCACTGGGCCCATGTGCAGGCTGAAGGCTGGTCCCCGCGGGGAACATGGGCCTCACAAAGGTAGGAGTTTTCTGTCCACTCCAGGGGCCTGGGGGACACTGCCAGCTCCTTCCACACGCAATGAGTGACACAGGGGTGTTCGCCAGGCAGTTGAGAATTTCACTTAAAACCAATCCCGTAAGGGCGGCCACATGCCCCACCCACCCCACTCACCAGGGTCCTTGTCCCCGTTTCCATCCTTCCTGCTTCAGCTTCCGCAGACCTCAATTACAAAAAGTGGGATTAAAATGTCACCTGTCCTAAGTGAGGCCCGATACTGTCTCTTCCTTTGTAGCTAGCAGCAGAGCTCACGGGTGCATGCCAAGGGGGTGGGCTGGCTGCTCCAGGAGTGAGCTCCCTGTTATTTGTCCAGCTGAAGCCACTGGGGGCTCCGCTGTGCTGCACTCTGAATGGCTTATTTGGGTCACTTTACAGGGAGAAGTGTCCTGGATCTCTACTCATTCAGTGAACACCCTGCCCCCACACAAGCCCAGGCTGCAGGAGGCACCAGGCGCTCCCTGGCGAGCCTCTTCCAGGCCCGGAGCAGGTTCCCAGGATCTCCAGGCTGAAATCCCAACCATTTCAATCACCTGTGAAAGACGGGCACAGAGAAAGGCTCAGGGCATCGTGCCAGGTGCTTTCTGGAACCCTGAGCTTTCCTCATGGGAGATTCTCAGCCAGGTGTCCTCTGCCCATGGGCCCAGGAACCAACTCAGCTGGTGGGAGTGCACCCAGGTGGTGCAGTGGCCCAAACAGGGTGAGGGGGTGAAGGAGCTGAGGAAGGGGGATGTGGCTATGAGGGTGCTGCAGGGTGGGGATGTCAGTAGAGGTGGTGGGCATGGACAGGTGTGGGCTGAACTCTGGGGAGGAGCTGTGTTCAAGGAGGAACAGACCCCCAGGCTCTGGACGCCGTGGATAGGGCCTTCTTGGGGTTGAGGAGAGCACCCACATCTCCAACAGAGGGAGTCGTGAGACAGGACCCCAACAGCCCAGCTAGTGGAGGCTGAGTTTGGTGGAGGCAGCGTTACAGGGTGAGCCCTAGAGACTTGAAAAAAAACAACATATTTTACAATCAACAGAAGTCGAAAGTGCTTGTTCCAAGTTGGAAATTCTATTTTTGAGGCAAACAACAGTCTGGAAAATTTTAGACTAAGTCCCAGTCTGGTCTTGGCCGGCTGAGAGCAGTTGGGCGTGCGGGGCAGTGAATGAATGCCCCAGCAGCAGTCGGGCGTAGCGAAGGGTGTCCGGGTGACCCAGACACTCACCCACCCACCTGGAGGTAGCAGCTGGCCCTGCTGCTGTCCTGGGTGTGATGACTGCAGGAGGCGCCCTATGCGCTGGAGAACGCACGCTCAGGGACATTCCCACGAAGTCGCAGATTCCCAGGGCAGTGATGGCGCTGCAGAACCACCCAGACAAGGCACCAGAGACCTTCAGCTTGCGACCCAGAACTGGCACCTGCCCGACACCAGGAAGAGCGTTCATCAAGTGGTGGTGACAGCAGCCCACAGGGACCAGCCCCTCCCTCTTGGTGACTCTAACCAAAGGGGCCCCAAGGAACGCAGCATCCTGGAGGACAGTAAGACCAGGCGCCCACCCTGTGAACAGCAGTGCTACCCGCGCAAAGGTGTTGTGGGGGGCCGTCACGGGCTCCACCATCCTCCCAACTGCACGCCTGCGGGAGGGGCTGTTTCCTCCATGACTGACAGGCCTTCCACCAACCCAAACCCTACTTTAAAAACCCAATACTTTCCCTTGACTACTGACTTATATTTGCCTTTTCTTAATTCTGCAAGTTCACCAAAGCTTGATGATTTCTCAACTGAGTCTGCTCTCCTTGGGGCGGTAAGGTGGCCAGCACTTACGCGTCTCCCTGAGACACCGTCCCCACCAGATGCACCCACTGCTCACCTCATCGGAGGCCACGCACTGGATCAAAAATTTTAAAACTCCACATTTAGTGTACTAAGGGGAAAATAATCAATGTGATCACTGCCTCCTGGGATGGATCAATACAAAAAAAAGTAACCTTAAAATACAGAATAACTTTTCGTAGCATCTTACCCAGGGGAAGGCATACAACACAGAAGTGCCTAAAAGTGAAGGCGCTGGGGCGGGAGGGCCGCGAGCGACGAGGTGAGAGCAGCAGCCGAGCGGCCCGCTTTGTCCCCCCCATAAAACAGGGCTGGACAGCGCCTGCCCGCAGGGCGGGGGAGACGCACAGGCGAGCGCCCCTCACGCTCAGCTCAGAGGCCCCCGGGCAGCATCAGCTGTTATTAGAATGGCAGTTAGGCGCAACGAACAATGGGTGAATTCAAAACCTAACGATTTACAAAACCTTCACGTCTATTAACACATCCGGTTCAGAGAGCAGCCCCGCGACAGACGGCGCAGGAGTAACATCACGGCCGAGCCCAAGACGCGGGGCGCAGTGGGCGCCGGAGACGACGCGCGCCGGCTGGCGGGGAGGCGGGGGCGGTGCGTTGGGGAGGGGCGGAGGGAGCAGGGGCGCTTGCTCCGCCTCCGAAGGGAGCCGGCGGCGGGAGCCTCTGAGGAAAAGGGTGAGGGGGGCCGCGGGGAGAAGAGCGGGGGCTCGGGGCACGCGGGGTGACAGGCCTGGGCCAGGAGCCGCCGCCTCGGCCGCGCTCTCCGAGACCTCGCGCCTCGACGCGGCCCACCCGCGCGCCCGGCGCACCGGGTGACGTCACCGCGGCGTCGAGCGCGCCGCCCTCCGCGCTCACCTGACCCGCGGTCCTAAGGCCCTTCAGGCCTGGCCCGACCTGGCCGCCGGGCGCGCACGCGCAGTGCAGCGCCGCAGCGCCACAGCCCCCAGCCGTCCCCGCGGGCTCCGGCCCCGCACGGGCGTGTCCGCGCCGCGGTGCCGGCGAGGGGACTTCTCTTTAGGTGTCTACTCTGCTGCCTGATTCTTTAAGGATTTGAACAAGGGCTGACTTGCCCGACCAGGACAGCTGAGGACAGAAACCGCAGCCAACGACTCGAGCTAGGTGCTGAAAGCATGCCCAGCTCCTCTAGGCTTGTTTTAATCGGGCATCTACAAGGACACGTGTTTCCAGGGTCTTCTATCGACAACGGCTCACAAAAGCAAACGCAGGCCTATGCTCTGTGCCTGCTGCGCCCCTTCTCTCGCCCGGTCGGCCGCTGCTGCGTCCCTGTAGTTGTTCAGCGCACCGGCTGCACTGCTGTTCCCATATCCGTCCTGAGCAAAGGGACTGACTCGGTGTACGCTATACAGCATTATTCCCCTTCACGATATTTTGTTCTCTGGATCACAAAAACCCGCGCCAGTTTGGATGTGCCTGCAGCTGTGCTGTCCAGGAAACCGGACACTCTGTTGGACACCAGAGGCCTATGCTGTTCGCCTGAGGGTGGAGAATGAACCAGCCTGTTTCTGGGCAGTGGGGCTGGGCAAGTCTATGGTGACCCTTCCACTTCTTTAGGGACGTCAGCTGGCACCTCCTCCCTGCCCCAATTTCTCTTTCCCAGGTTCTGCAAGGGAGCATAGAGGGACCACATGCCTTCTTGCGCCAGAAACTGCTGTGACTTGATTACATTGTGGAGACAAAGATGCCTGGGAAAAGCCGCCTAAATGCAACGGTTACCCTGAGGGCCAAAAGGGAACGGAAAGCAATTACCCTCGACATAAAATTAGAAGTGTTAAGAAGATTTGAAGAGGGTGAAAAACTCAGCCAAATCGCAAAGGCCTTAGGCCTTGCTGTCTCCACAGTGGCGACGATCCGAGATAATAAAGAAAAAATCAAAGCGAGTTCACAAATAGCTACTCCCTTGAGAGCCTCTCAGTTGACTCGCCATCGAAGTGCAGTCATGGAGACCATGGAGCGGTTGTTGCATGTGTGGCTTGAAGACCAGAGCCAGCGAAACATGCCCCTGAGTGTCACCATTATTCAGGAGAAGGCTAAGAGTTTGTTTGATGACTTACAGCGTGAACAAGATGGAAGCTCCCAAAAGGAAAAGTTTAGTGCAAGTAAAGGGTGGTTTGTGAGATTCAAGGAGCGCCATAGTCTGCCCCACTTCAAGATGAACAGCACAGCTCCTGGCAACAAGGACGCTTATCCAGAAGTGCTGAAAAGCATCATTGAAGAAGGTGAGTACACCCCCCAGCAAGTTTTTAATGTAGATGAGACAGGGCTCTATTGGAAGAGAATGCCTGAAGGAACGTTTATTTCTGTGGAAGAAAAAGCTGAGCCAGGGTTTAAATCATCCAAAGATCGCTTGATGCTGCTGCTTGGTGGCAATGCAGCTGGGGACTTTAAGTTGAAGCCCTTGTTGGTGTACCACTCAGAAAACCCCAGGGCCCTGAGGGGGTACTCCAAGCCCAATTTACCTGTGATTTGGCGCTCGAACAAAAACGCCTGGGCAACAAGGAGCATTTTTCATGAGTGGTTCACATACTTTTTCTGCCCTAACGTTGAAAAATACTGTGCCCAAAATCATCTAGCGAACAAAGCATTGCTTATCTTAGACAATGCACCATGCCACCCATTAAATTTGGGCGATCTGTCTGCTAATGTGAGAGTGGAATACCTTCATGACAGTATAGCTGAGTCGATCCAGCCCATGGGCCAAGGTGTAGCCTCTACCTTCAAAGCTCATTATCTAAGAAGGACTTTTGAGCACATCCTAGAAGCGACAGATGGGGAGGATACAGCTGTGATCAGGGAGTTTTGGAGAAGCTACAGCATCCTGGATGCTGTGGACAACATTGCAATAGCTTGGGAGGCCATCAGACCAGCAACAATGAACAGTATGTGGAAGAAAATTTGGCCCCAGTGTGTTCAGTTCCAAAGTGTTTCCCAAACAGATAACATTGCACAGCTTCAACAGAACATTGTGACCCTTGCCAGGAATGTGGCTTTTGAAGAGATTGTAGAAGCTGACGTGGACCAGTTGCTACGGTCCCATGAGGAAGCGCTCTCGAATGAGGAGCTGATGCAGCTGGAATGGGAGCCAGAAGGAGAGGAGGGCAGCGAAGACGCTGCAACCCCCCTGCGCCAGCTAACCACAGGTGAGCTAGAGACAGCCTTCTCGCATTTTGAGGCTGGCATGCAGGTCCTTAGCAGCAGCAGCCCCAATGATGAGTGGAAACTGAAAGTCTCAAGAGCCATCAATGATGCAATAAACTGCTACAGGGAATTGTACAATGAGAAAAAGCGGCACTCACAATAACTCTCTTAGGTTGTTTTTCAGGGTGTGTAAACGAAAGTTAATCAGAGTAAAACCAAAAGCAAGATGACCTCAATGGAAGAGGCCCAGCCAAGCCTCTGCTTCCAGACATTTAACATCCTGGGAAAACCCATTTCTGCTAGTTTCATTTTGACACTTGACAGTACCAGATTTTGTCATTAAAATTTTATTTAAATATGTGCTTTATAAAGATTGCATGCTAGAATACCCAGGAAAACATTTCTTAAAAAAAAAAAAAGAAAAGCTATGAGAAGCCCAGCCCTCCTAGACATGAAAACACACTGTAAAGCATCTGTAATTAAAGTAGTGTAGTCATCAGAGCTGGGAATAGGATAGCCAGACCTTGGAATAAAATAGAAAGCCTAGAAATAGGTAGATAGATTTTTTTTAAAACACTGCAGGATAACTTGTTAACTATTCAGAAAAAGATAAAATTAGATCCATACCTAACAGCATACAGAAGAATAAACAAACAGATCAGGGGTCTAAATGTAAAAATTGAAACCATGTGAGTACTAACACACATGAAGAATATCTCTTTGACCTGGGTGTGGGGAAAGATTTTCTATGACTCAAAATCCAGATGAAATAAAAAAAAGATTAATTAATGTGGCCATATAAAAATGGAAATAAAACCTTTCCATGGGGAAAACTACAAAGATAAAGGCAACTGACAAATGAAGAAAATATTTGCAATATAGCTCACAGTTAATAGTCTAATATCTCTGATATGTGAAGAATTCTTAAAGATTGGGAAGAAAAAAAGACCAAAAATCCAACAGAAAAGTGAACAAAATATATAATTCATAAATAAATAAATTAGATCTTAAAACATAAAAAGAAATTTGACCTCACTCACAATTAATGAAACGGCTGGTTTGGGGGATGGGCAAGTACACGCCTAGAACACCTTGCTGTGCTACAAAGAAAACAAGTACCTAAAGGATGACAGGAACAGGTGGATCAGTCATCACCTCCACAAACAGGACAGATGATGGGCTGAGGATGCGGCATCGCCTCTGGAATTCCCACCAAAAGTGCAAAGCCTGAATCCAATCAGAAAAACCCACATTGAAGGACATTCTTCAAAATAATTAACCTGTGCTTTTCAAAAATGTCCATGTCATGCACCCTTCCAGATTTAAGAAGGCCGAAGAGACATGACAACTGCAAGGCAAAATCTGAATATGGTTTATTGTAGGTTTTATGGTATATCACTTAATTTCCGGATATGTTTTGATCATTGCACTGTGGCCATGTGAGATAATGTCCATGTTAGGGAGGAGTACACAGAAGTATTTAGAGGTGAAGGGGATTCATCTGTGCAATTTACTGTCAGATGGTTCAGAAAAGTGTGTGGGCTGGGGAAGAATAAAGCAAATGGGGCAAAATGTTAATGGAACCCAGGAGACAAAATGGGAATACAATCTTTCTGTAAATCTGAGTTTGTCAATAAAAAGATGAAAATACTATGTAATAACCCCAAAGGGGGTGAATATTGCATCCTCCACCTCTTGTTCACAGTGGAGCTTTAGTTATTTGAAGTTGGAGGCACAGCTCAAATACGCTAGAGTGGGACTCACAAACAGCCCTCACATGTCTTTCCTCCCAGCCTCTGTGGTTCCCCCTTCCAACATGCTGGTTTCTTTCGGAATAGGGTTGCTGCCAGCTTATCTGGGTTGCAACTGGGTATGGATAATGTGCAGACACCATGTAAAGCAGAGATTCCCGAGTTTTCTGAGTCTTGGCCCCTTTGAGACCCTGATCAAAAACGTAAATCATATCTATGTAGAAAAATGTACGTCTAGGGGCCAGCTGAGTGGCGTGTTGGTTAAGAGTTGGCTTGGGACGCCAGCTCTGAGCAGCAGGGCCCCAGGTCGGATCCCACATGAGGGCCAGTGACACTGTGCCCTCTACAGCTAAGATGGCGAACAACAGCTCATCCTGGAGCTGGGCTGCCGTGAGTCGCCGGTGATGGTGTAGGCTGCAGCCCCTGCTGCAGTGGGCTACGGTGAGCTACTGTGAGTGGCTGGCAGCCAGCGTGAGCGGCCGTCCAATGGCTGGCGAGCAACTGCCTCACCTGGGAAGAGTGCAATGATCACAACACCAACATGGGTCAGTGAAGCGACGTAACTCCACAACTAGACTGAAGAACAAAAGGACAGAAACTTCTGTTCCCCTCCCCCAATTCCCCAATAAAATCTTTAAAAAAAAAAAAAAGCGTACATTTACAGAGGTGTGGATGTAATTTGGGAGAGGGGTTTTACGATTTCCTGATGTCCAAGGGTAATGGGAATGGCCTTGCGATGAGTGAGGGCTAGCTTGTGAACATGGAACAGGCTGCTAGGAGCTGGACCTGTGACTGTTTCACTGGATTCATGAGACAATCCTTCTACCATGGCTGGAAATAAGACATCACTTCTATTCACTGAGCATTGTCTGCATGCCCAGCTCAGGGCTTGGTGCCTCCCAGAACCTGAGCAGCCCCGTCTCAGAGAAGAGGTGCAGGCTGGGAGGGATCTGAGCATTCAGGCCTACGTCTGACACCCACGTCATGCTGCCTCCCACCCACCAAGAACACCTACTCTCCCAAACGAGATTACATTTACCCCATTGGACGGGTAAGGCTGGTCTGATGTCAGCAAACCCTGCCTTGTCCCCGACTCACCACACACACCAGAGTCTAGAGAACACAATATGACAGTGGCTGCAGCATCACTGCAGAGGTGTCCCTCGCTGTTTTTTATGAGGTGCTGGCTGTGCAAACTGGGCACTCAATAGGTTCTTGTCACACTGCTGTGGATCCAGAAATGCCACACAATTCTGCTCAGACTCATCAGAATGGGTAGATGGGGAAGGGTGTAGGGGGAGCCAGCTGTATCCAGCACACTGACGTTTTCTCTGCACATGGATTGTCACTGAGCAATGTGATGTTGATCACACAGTAAGCCTGGGAACGGCTAGTATCCCCATGATGGAAATGTGATGCAGCTCCAGAGAAGGGGAAGCAGGCGCAGGACCCAGTGTTGAGGCACCTCCATGCCATCACATGTCAGAACATGCAGCCTAAACCCACCATGTGTCACTGCCTTCACCCAACCCTCACATTGGCCAGCTACCTGAGGTGACCCTTGTGGTGCCTCAGGCATCCCCTCTCGGGCTTCCCAGTCAAAGGTGATGGATACCCCGGTGGTGTGTTCTCTGCGCACCATCTGCCACCTGTAAGTTAACATCCAAGCACAGTCCAGGGCAGGAAAAAGACTGGGAAGCCATACCCTGAAACGAGCCTTCCCCTTGGTGCAGGGTCTCCAAAACACAGAGTGTTCTGGCAAATGGGGAGACTGGCCATGGCTCCCACTGAAGGGCTGTGAGTCTCATCCTCCGTGCAGGGGGCCCTTATTCGCTGGGGCATGGGAATGTGCACACCTCAGTCTTCCTTCATGGGCTTTCTGCCTGGAGCTCCCTGGAGCAATTATCCTAGGACTTGACCTCATGTGCCCCACCCTCCCCCTCAAAAGGCCCCTGGCTGGTCTCCAAGCTGCGGAGTCCCACAGGCACTACAGCAGCAGCACAGACCTCGTCGGGCAAATGTCTTCCTCAGAAAGGCCACTCAAACCTACTGGAACCAACCATTGTGCCAAACCTGGAACCTCCCCTGGGGGCACACGTGGAAGCAAGACAGCCTCTGCAGGACAGAAGCCCAACCACCAAGCTCGGAGCACCAGGGTAAACAGCTGGGCCAACGCGGCAGTGGCTGGCCCACCCAGGGGTGGGCTCCATGGCCCCTTCCCTCCATGTTGTACAACATGAACCTGTAACCCCTGGACTGGCCCTGTCAACCAATCCCTGTTCTCTCCAAGCAATCCCTAATCTACTCCAGAACCTCGAGGACAGTTGTAAAGAGCCCTGGCCAGGGACATCCACAAGACCCCACAGAGACAAGGGGCTGGAGAGCTGGGAGCTTGCGGGTAGATCCCAAACCATCCACAGCAGAAAAAAACTCAGGTCAAGTCTGGGTGTTTGCAGCTGGCATCCTTGGGTCTTGCTGGCCACTCCCCTGAAGCCCTCCATGGGTCCCAGGGTGGCCTTCGCCCCATGGGGGAGACTAGAACCCCTCTCCCACTTCCCTGTCCACAGAGTCCTGCAGTGGGGGGACGGAGCACGTTCTGGCCCTCACAGCAGCACATCCAGGAAACAGCCGGCACAGCTCCAAGTCCCAGCAAGGACCCACAGGTGATGGACCCCGTGGTGCTTTTACCACTCTGGCCCAGCACGGCGGGGGACAGGTCCAAGGGTTGCACCCTAGGGGTCTCCAGAGCACAAGAAACAGCTTGACTTTGGCAATGACCAGTAGGGTGGGTGGTGGACAGGCCTGGGAGTGGTGCCCACCACTCTAGGCGTCCATGTCTGTCCCAGGCTCCTGGTAAAGCGACTGCTTCCGCAACGTGAGCCGGGCACACTTGGGGCACGTGGTGGAGTTGTCGTAGTAGCAGTCCCTGGGGACAGGGAGACAGGGTCAGGGCTGTCTGCATGTCATGTTCCACCAGTGAGTCTTCACAAGCTTCCTAAGTCAGGTCCCAATATCCCCTCTACAGTTGGGGAAACCGAGGCATAGTTTCTCCCGAAGGGCATAATCAGGGTCTGCACCCAGGTGCGTCTGCCAAGACTGCCATTGGGCATCTCTGGTATGGCCCCTCCTCACCCTCTGACAAGGACAGTTCTCGGAGCTCTCAGTGACGCGGTGTCCCTGCCCATTGCTATCACCACTGTGATAAGAGTCTGAACCCACGGCAATGGAGGCGCACGGGGTCCCATGGGTTAAGTTTTTGAAGGTTTGACATCTGTCAGACACCACACAAACTGCTAGCTCAA
This sequence comes from Hipposideros armiger, assembly GCF_001890085.2. Taxonomy (NCBI): domain Eukaryota; kingdom Metazoa; phylum Chordata; class Mammalia; order Chiroptera; family Hipposideridae; genus Hipposideros; species Hipposideros armiger. The sequence goes on from NW_017731354.1 coordinate 38,548, forward strand.
GAGAGTGCAGTTTCCATATTAGTTTTGCTACAGACCTTTCTGAGCAATCCCAACTCTGTAAACCTATGACGTCAGCTGTTGCCACGACAAACAGCAAAGGGCAGGCAAAAATCAGTGTGGACAGAAATGGGGGTGGTGGTGTCCCATCTAAGTTGCGTGTGAGAAGCTGTGCAGGGCCCAGCAGGCAGACACACATTATTAGTAATTGTGCTTATTAAAGAGTTAAAATACTTTTCTTCCAATGTATGTATATTATTTTTCCAAACATTCAGTAGGTCTTCAGTTCATAAATGCTTAAGTTGTTTGACCTTAAGTACTTAACAAACAAAATGTTAGGTATTTTCTTTTAGCAGAGACAAGTTTGAAAAATCGCCGACACTAGAAGTGCCAAGAACTGGGAACTTAGGAACCTCTGGCCTGTGCTAAGCCTGGGAGGGCAACCCCCACACGGGTGCAAGGAGAGGAAGGTTGGCAGTGGTCCCCCGGGGCGGGGCCGCAGCACCCCTCCCCTGCTTTACAGGTGCTGCCAGTGGAACTTTCGACTTAGTCACAGACATCAGGGCCTAACTCCATATCCAAGGATCAAGGCAAAGGGCTTTGAACATCCGGCAGCAGAGAACAAGCCCAAACCTCTCCCTCTCCCCTCTCCCCTCTCCCTTCTCCCTCTTCCATAGAGGAAGCCCCGCACCTGGCCTGAGGGGGGATTCAACGCCACACCAACCTGTGGAAGACAGCAGAGCAGTCACTGCACACGGATGTGTGGCTGTCAAACGGGAACAGCACATCACCCTCTCTGCAGAGCTCACATACAAAACCCTTGGCCTGGCACCGCTGTGGGGGGGGGGGAAGAGCAGGTCAGGAGGATGGGCACCTCAGGGACACGTGGCCTCCCCGCCCTTGAGGCTGGGAGCAGAGCTGCCTGGTCTGCTGTGGGGCGCCCACCTCACAGTCCAGCTTGATGTGCTTGGCGAACAGCGTGTGGGTCTCAGTGAGCGAGCAGCCCAGGCGGCCCGTGTGTGCGTCCAGCAGGTCCTGGATGGAGTACATCTCATCGTTCTCCACAAAGTGCTGCCGATCCTGGAGCTACGGAACCCCACCGCGTGACTGCAGGCGCTGCGTGAAGCCCCCCCACTGCCCAACCCCCATCACGCCCACCTTGGGAGCAGCACTGACCTGCCCTCCCCCCACTCCCAGGGGTGCCAGGCCAAGGGTCCAGGGGCACTCATGGAAGCAACAGACTTCAGATGGTGTCAGTGTGGGGGCCCCATACAGCCCCTGCAGCCGCAGTGGCCTCTGGCTGCTCCAGGCTCACCAGGTACACCCCACCTCCGCCTGGCACACGGCACTTCCTCCAGGTCTTGAACCCATTTACTACCCCAACATTCCTCACCCCTCTCCCTGCCTTTTGTTGTCCACAGACCTCACCACCCCGATGTACTGCTTATGTTTGTCTTCCACACCTGAAGGGCACTGTCTGTACGGAGGGCAAGGATCTTGTTGTGTTCTCTGCTCCCAGAACTAGGACAGTGTCAGCCCCCAGCAGGCACTCAGTGAATAAACAGATACCCCTTGAAAAGTGTGCTTCGTGTTCAGCCTGCCTGGGCAGGCCTGGAGATTCCCGGAGAGGCTGCAGGGACTTGCTTGCTTCTCTGTTCCCACAGGAGGCAATCCCAGGACACTTCTATGCCTGTTTGCTTATTACAGACCTCGTGTTCCCTGGGTCAGAGTGTGGAAGACCCTCCACTAGAGACGTGACACACAGAAGCCATTGAGTCTTCTGCAAAAGACCTGGGCATGACGTTCCCACCTGCCCTTCTCCCCAGGACCCCTCCCCACCCCTGGGGGCCAGTGGTCTGACCTGCAGGAGCAGACGTGCTTCCATGGCCTCCTTGCAAGTGACGAAGTATGGCTTCATGAGCAGGATGTCCTGACGCAGCTTCTGTGGACAGGAGGATGGTGGGCTCCCAGGCCAGGGCAGCGGCTGCTCAGGCCATCCATGTGGCGGTGCAGGAAGCTGCCTCGCCTGACACCCTGGGCCAGTGCCTCCACACCCCCAGCATGGGCCCAGGCCCGAGTGCTCCATTCAGACCACAGCTTCCAGGCCAGGCAGGACCCTGAGGCTCACTGATCCTCAGCTGCTCCACCTCACATGCCAGTTTGGGCAGGAAGCTGAGCCCGAGCTCCCCTTCCGGGGCAGCGGGGGTGGGGGGGGGGTGATAAATACACAGACTCTGCCACAGTCTCCTCCCCTTTAAGTGGGATCCAATCCCTTCTGACCACCTCACCGCAGATAGACCAGAGGGCCCTACCCTCCTGCTGGCTTGGCAAATAGAGTGGCCACCAGCCATGCTAACCCCTGAGCACTGCCCTAAGTGTAGAATACACCCAGGAACTGAAAAGAAAAGCAACGTCATATGACTTAGCAATGTATACTGATTAAGTTGAAATAACCTCTTGCATATTGGGTTATGCAAGAAAGGTACATTCTTAAAAATAACTTTACCTGCTTCTTTTTACTCTTTTAATGTGACTACTAGAAAATTTCAAATTGCGTCTGGGCCTACCATCATATTGTGCCCAGACATCACTCTAGTGTCTTTAATCCAGAGAGGACAGCTGAGGACCCAGGGCCTAGAAGGGGGAGTCTCCGCAGCGCAACCCCTACCCCTACCGGCACCTCACCCGGATCTCCACCAGCTCCTCCACGTAGTTGAACAGCAGAGGGTTGATCTCCCGGAGCCTGAGCACAGGCCGCGACACCATCAGCGCCAGATAGCGCATGCTGCAGCGGGACACCTGGGGGCACGACAGAGTGGCACCTCTAGCGCCACACCTCCCCCCAGCCGCTCTCCCCGCCCCCGTGGGCCTGCACCCGGCTCTGGCTCCTTTGGGCCATGCCCCCGCCCTCCCGCCCACACCTTGCGTGGCTCGAAGTCCCAGTTGTGCACCACCCGCGCAGGGATGACGGCCAGGTCGTTCCAGTGGCAATGGCTGCAGTAGTACTGACCGGTGTAGTCACACTGCCGGGCCTCGCTGGGCACGCCTCCTGTGGAGGGGGCGGGTCGTCACAAAGTCTGGGCTAGTTTCAGGGCTTGTCCCCCTGCTTACACCCACCCCCCCGCCCACATGCAGTTTCCACGTCATATGGTGCGTGGCCTGTGGCCCAGCTGTGCCCACAGCAAGCGGGAAAACAGCCAGCTGAGCGTGGGGTTCCACCATCAGGACCTCTGATTCAGCCTTTTCTCACTGCCTTCGGTTTTCTCATCAGTAAAATGAGACAATAGGACAGCCCCGTGGGGATTGCTGAGGGGACCCCATGAATAAACATCAGTAAATCTCTAGGAAGAAGGCCTGACATGCGGCACGTGCATGACTGCGGTGTGCTTTTCCTAGTCCCAGTCTAGGTGGGCTTTCGGTGACAATAGGGCCGCGCACGGGAGGCTGGGTGCAGGCCCAGTCCTGTGGTGTTCCTAGGTGCCCTGGGCTGGGGCCTCAGTCTACTGAGTGGGAAGCGCCGTGGCACCCTTGTCGCTTCCCAAAGAAAGAGACCCTGTCTGCAGGAGCCATGCTGGCCGTAGCTAGGGTTCACCCCATGTCCTCACGAGGCTGTGGGCCAGTTCCCCTGCCCAGAACACCCCGCCGACCTGTTCCTTCCCGGCACTCACGCAGCGAGATGGACGCGCGGCACTCGGCACATCGGTAATCCTGGCTGTCCAGCCCCGCCTCTGGACAGATGTTGAGCTCATACTCGGCTTGGTGGCTGACTTTGGAACGCACACAGGGCTTGGAGATGAGGTTCAAGCACTTGCTGTGACAGCGGTAATAACATCCTGGGGTTGGGGTGGGGGAGCGGAGCAACAACTGTGCCTCCTTGTGGCCCAGGCTGACCTTCAGCTGTGGGGACCCCCAGAGGGGCTCTCCGCTAATTCCCACACCAATCCAACAGCTTCTCATGCAGGACCCTTGGTCCCCATTCCCTGAGCCTTGCCCTGAAGGCGTGTGCAGACCTTGCCCCTGAACTCCAGATTCGAAAGCCCAGGGCCTAGCAGCCATTCAAAGGCAGGCTGCCTCGATGGGATTTTGTCTCTTTCTCACAGAACCCATCCCACACACAGCGATTCCATCTCAGACTTCAGCAACTCCACCGTCCTCCTGCTGACGCTAAAGATTGAGAACTCATCCTAGCACCTCTCTCTTGCACCCCGTTTCCAGTCATTCAGATAGTTCTTTGGCTAGTAGCCACTTCTCAACTCCAACCACACCCTCCTCACCAGAGGGCCCTCATCCGCTCAGTCCCACCTTTGCAGCCCTCCTTCTGTGCATGCTCAGCTCAGCAGCCAGAGTGACCAGTAAAACCTGTGTGTGGAGCAACTGCCGAGGCCGCCGGCACGCTCAGAGGGACCCCAGCAGCCTCGGAGCGACCCTCTCCCTCACTTCCTCTCAGAGGGAATGCTAAGCTACGCTGCCGTCCGCTCCTCATTGAACATGCCACACACACCTCCCCACAGGACCTTCCTCCACAGACAGACGACACCCGCCCTGCTCCCTGACCTCTGAGTTTCTGCTTCAATGTCAGCTGATACCTTTTCATTCCACCCTGAAGTCACACCCACCCCAGTCCCCAACACATGCATTCCCTTCTCCTTACTTTTCTTCACTGTATTATATATACTGCCTAACACACCACACCATTTACTTATTGATTTCTCATCCAGAATAGCACCTTCCAATGGAATTTTGTGCAATGATTGAAACCTTCTCTCCGTACTGCCCTCGTGTGCCTACTGAGCACTTGTGATGTGGATTCTACAGCTGGCAAACTAAACATTTATTTGAATGAATTTAAATTTAAGTTTGAAGAGCCATGTGTGGCTAGTGGCCCCCACACTAAAAGCGCAGGTGTGGACATGAGCTCAGTGAAGGCAGGGGTGGGAGTTTCATGCCTTGCATATCCCCGCCTGCCCAGGGCTCAGTGAATTCACCTGAACACAACGCAGACATGGCAGCAGACCTGCGGGGTCCCTACCCTTTCCTGGGATGCAACGGCCCACCCAGGGGAGTTGGTCTGGTCTTGGCTCACCTGTACAGGTATACCAGGTCTGAATGAGCCCCCAGATGATGGCATTACATTTGTCACAGGTCTGCTTGACACTCTTGCTCTTCTCCTTGTAGAAGCGATGCTCAAGAAGGACTCGAATGTTGGGCTCATCTTCATTAGGGTCCTGGAAAGAGGTCCGGGGAGGGGTCTTGGGGGCTGGGCTTCCCATGAGCCCTGCAGCTTGTTTCTTCCAGGCACCATTTGTAGCAGAGTTGTGAGTCTGTCCCATAGTCACACCCCCTTCTCTTTAGCAACAGTACATCGCAGTGATGAGCCAGGCCTGGACACCCAGGCTGCACACTCCCTTCCAGCCTCCTTGCACCTGGGTGCTGCCATGTTAGGGCATGTGAACAGGGCTGACCTGCTCCGCCCTTCCTGCCTGGTTTTCTGCTGGCTGAATGCAGACCCAGATGTGGAATGGGGCCATCTTGGATTCCCCCAGGAACTGGCAGACCAACAAAAAAGGAGGACCTGGGGTCCCCAACACCTTTAGCTGCCATATGGGCCACCTGTGGCATTTCTACATGAGTAAAATTACACATCGAATTCTTTTAAGCCACTGTCTTTTGAGTGTCTTTCTTACCACAGCCTTACCTACATCCTAAAGAGCATCCCACTTTCTGAATTCCCACAGACGGTGGCAGCCAGGCCAGAGTGCACACTCTTGAGGAAACCTGTGGTTTCTGCCTCCAGGGCCCACTATCTCCATTGTCATCACCTTGAGGAACCAGCCCTGAGTCATGTGGTTTGAGGTGGGACTTACCTCACCCACTTGCTCCAGTGGGTGAGCACGTGACCCAGGACTGGCCAATCAAGGTCAGGCTGATAGAGTAGCCTGCATGTGGAATGGGAGAGCCCATGCCTCTCCCTGCCTTTCTGGGTAGCTTCCTGCCTCAGCCGGTCAGCTCCGGTGCCTTCCACAGAGGGCCGGTCAGCACTGACCTTCAGCTCCTGGAGCTTCAGCCGGAGGTGGATGAGTCTCACTACAGCATCCTTCTGCCTCTCTGAGTGCTCAGGCAGCTCGAGAATTACCTGCTTGCACTCCTCAATCGCCTGCCGCAGCTGCTGGATGTCGGAGGCCAGGAACAGACCCTGGAAGGCGGGGGCGGACACACGAGTCAGATGCCTGCCTCCCTGCTCTCCTGTCCAGGCTGGGCTCATCCTCATGGACGGTTAGACCCAGAGCAGGCCTTCCGCCTCCACTTGCCCAGAAGGGGCCAAGGACTCACTCAAGGCCCAGAGATGTTAGCAGTGCGAGCAGGAGCCACCCCACACCACCTGCCCCCCAGCAGGACTTGCCTACCCACAGACTCTGCAGACCTCATTAAGGTTTTTCAAAACACAACTTCCTTCTTTTAGAAACTCACTTGCTTTTCTGGCTATGCTATTTCACTTACTTCTACGAAGCTTCCTCTTGGATGAAAGCTGGGGAAATGACACTCGCCTATTACGATGGAGAGGAAGTGGCCTCCCGCTTAATCACCAAGCCTAGAGGCACCTCAGGCACCTACCCACCTCCTGTCCCAGCACTTCACAGCAACCCAGGGTCGGGGCCCAGCAAAATCCCTGGACTCAGGACACCATTGCCGCTGGGGAAGGGAGACAGACTCAGGTCTAAGAGCTGGGGAGCTGGGGCCCAGGAAGGGGTGTAGCTGTTCTCAGGAGCCATCAGGAAAAGAGGCAAAACCCCTCTTAGAGGTCGGCGAGCAGCTCATAGGAGGGCCTCATAAACGGTACAATAAAGGGGCCGGCTGAGTGGCTCAGTTGGTTAAGAGCTCGCTCAAGAGTTTGAGCTCTGAGCAACAGCGGTTCGAGTCAGCCCGAGCTGAGCAGCCGCTGAGCTGCCAACAGGTGGCAGGATGGCTCAGCTATAAAAATAAATAATAATAATAATAATATAAAAAAAACACAAAAAAAAACGGTACAATAAAGATACGAAACACAAATGAAATACGTATCTGTATCTGCAAAGCTTAAAGGCCACATACAGGATGAAAAGTAGATTAGAACTTGGGGTTTTGAGGGGAATCTTTTTTATTTAAGTTATATTTGAATGTTACTGTAACGTTTCTCTCAAATAAAAGTTGGAGGCAGTTTGCATTAAACTAAAAGATTTTCAAACTTTTTGTTTAAATTCATCAAAGCCCATTCATTCATTCATTTGTTCATTTAAATACAGTTTCCATGGAGCAAAATACAGAACAGACAAGCATGGCCCAGCCGAGCTGAGTAGTGGTGGGAGGTGAGCATAGGGCTTCTCTGTCCCTCCCTCACTCTCGCCCTGAGGCTTGTCTGCAGGGTTCCCTAGGACCCCAGAGGGGTGAGCCTCACATCTGCTTCACGGCAGCCTAGAGCACAGGAGAGAGGGGCAGCTCTACATTAGAACAGCTGGCTTGCAAACCCCAGGTCCAGCCTGTCTCCACCAACCTGATGCTGGAGCGTGGGGTGACAAGGATGGTTGTCTCCCCACACGTTGGGTGCTCCCCAGTGTCCCCCCAGACCCTGAACCTTACCACAGGGCGGGAGAAGTGGTCCTCAGACAGACCGAGATCCATCACACGCTCAGCGCAGTGGAACTCCCCAGGGGACAGCTCTGGCAAGGCCTCTGGCATGGGGTGGAGGGTGACAGAAAGACAGAAGTCAGTCTGCCTTTCCCCCAGGAGGGGTTAGGGCAGCTGGGAGCAGAAAGAGCCCTCAGGGATTTGGGGAGCCCACAGGAGTTGCTGAGGGGAGCCTAGCCCTGACCTGGCATCTGCACCCTTGTGCAGATAAGAAAGAGCCATTCAAAAAGGTGATGCAGAACACACCCCTGGTGCTAAAAGAGGACACAGACCAGCATTACAGAAACACCCCAGTTTCTGAGCAAACCCCTGTGCATGCGTGCGTACACGGAGTTCAAAAAGGCACAGCGGGCTGCACCCCACAGCCAAGTCCCATGCGGACTCTACCTGCTGTCTGGCAGCTCCTGCTCTCACACGGCGCCCCATCCCCCAGCTCTCCACTCTGAGTTCACCCACTAAGTGGTCCCTGAATGCGTACCTGCTGTGTGCTGGTCCCTGGGCCACAGCAGTGACAAGACAGTCCCAAATCCCTGCCCTCAGGAGCGTTCATTCTAATAAGGGGGCAGAAGTAGGTAAACTGCAGAACAGGTGGACAGTGATTTGTGCTGTGCAGAAAAGGAAGCGGCCAGGACTGTGCCCAACTCTGTGGGAAAGCCAGCACCTCCACAGGAGAAACCGCTGGAGGGGAGGGGGCCCGAGTGAGGGGTCAGATCACACACAGAGGCCTCCCCCGCCACCCACCTTCAGAAGCGATGTCTGGGGCCTCCTCAGTAACCCCCTGCTCATGCTGCTTTGGTCCCAGCTGCTTGTTGAAGGGGTTGAGGTGGGCCTGCCGGAACCGGGCCAGCTTCTCATCATATTCCATAGCACCCCACCTGCAGGGTGGGGCGGGCAGGGGCAGAGATGAGCATCCAGCTCCCAGGGTCCCCGAGCTTCACCCCATCCCTGTGTTTCTGGGCTCTCAGAGGGGATGCCTGGCCTCTTTCACTCCCCAGAAGGGTCCGGGTAGAGCATCGCCACCTCACACAAGCCCCCACTGGTGGTGCCCCCTCAGTAAAAGCAATGCCGTTCAACATAGTCCCACTATGCAGATGGGACAAGCAAGGCTGGAGAAGGACTTGACCTATGCGAGGGTGGCCAGCCAGATGGTCTGGAACCCAGACCCCCTGCCTCCCAGCACAGCATCCTTTGGGCCCTTTACATACAGCCCAGCCATGCCCTCGCTGTCCACTGGGAGGGAAAGGCTAGACCGTTCCCATGACACTTGCCTCCCAGGACTCAGCTCCTCACTCCTGGTCCCCAAATTAAGGCACTCCTTTCCCATCAGAACACCCCAAAACCACAGCCCCTGAGTGCAACAGTCAGTGATGACCATCAGAGGGCACAGTGCTGGAGCCGATGCCAGAGCCCAGGCCTTCTCTGCCACCTGCAGCGCGGCCTCAGGCAGGGCCCATCTTTCCAGAGCCCCATGGAGGTCCCTGTCCCGGCCGGTGCCTCACTGGCCTGGGTTCCCGCTGATGCTTCCTGGGGCCCGGCAGTGTGTAGGGTCCCAGGCAAAGGGCAAGAGCTTTCCAGCCCAACACCTGGCACTGCTTTTTCTGCCCCAGAACTCACCATAACCATACTGGAACACACAGGGTGATGACTCCTGACAGAGAGGGAGGGGGTTTGGTTGGGGTAGGAGTGTACGTCCCAGGTCCCCACATCTAACTAGCTGGGCCTTAGCCTCTCTCTGCCTCCAAAGTGAGATGAGTTTGAAGGAAGTTGGAGAGATTTTTTTTTTTTTATAAGTTTCAGACTATGGGCCTCAGTGTTGGTTTTGCATTCTCTACACCATCTATAGGCTGAAATGATTTGTAATTATAAAAGACAATCCTATGACTCCTATCTGCTCCTGCCCAAGAAAGAGAACTGAGCCCGGAGGGGACAGCCCTGCCCAGGGTCACCCCCACTCCTGCCCAGTGCTGGCCATCCTACACCTGGGTCGGGAAATCCCATACCGCCTGTGGGACCTGTTCTGCCGGTTTGGCCTCTGTGGTGGGGATGTGGGTTGGTCCACTCTGGCAAAAACTAGCACCCATTCGTGGGTGAACCCAGGTCAAGACGGTGGAGGTCACAGGTGCCATGGCTCCAGCCTCCTCTCTCTTATTACCTGTTGGCTATGGGCTGCTCATGAGGGTGGCTGGGCCCTGATGCCCAGTGTTCCCCCAGATGACAGGGGCCAGAGTGGCCTAGGAAGTACCCAGAGTGCAGGAGAGACCCAGCTGCCCTGGGGTTCACTCACCCCTTCTTCCTGAGTGGTGACAAAGGTTCTGTGCTCGACCAGACTCCACTCAGGCTCCTGAGCCTTCTCCTAGGCCCAGCTGTGCCCTTCCTTGTAGAATCCAGTTTTAGCAAGAATCCTGCTAAGTCGGTTTAGCAACAGTCCCCCGGCCCTGATATCCGGTCACTGTCATACCTGATCAGGTTCCTGGCTCCTTCCCCCCACCCCGGGTGTCTGGCCGTGCTGACCTGGCTTCAGCAAAGATCCCTTAGGTCAGTTTAGCCAGAAGCCCCCTCACCCTTGATGTCTCCTTTCAGCGATTTTCCATCCATCGATCCCCCTGCCCCTTGGTTATAAATCCCATCGGCCCATGCTGCATTTGGAATTGAGCTCGGTTCTCTACAGAGGTCTCTCTACCTATTGCAGTAGTCCTGAGTAAAACCTGTACTTATGGTTTTAACAAGTGTCCAGGTCTGCTTTTCCTTTGCCAGCGGGGAGCCCTGACTTGGAGCTTATCACTTGACTCCCCAGCTTCCCTGTGGCTAGATGTGGTCATGTGACCATGCTCTGAGCCATGAGATGTAAACAAGGATCTCCCAAGACTTTCTGGGAGTTGTTGTAAAAAGGAGGGACCGCCCCCCTTCACTCCTTCCTGCCTGGGATGCAGACGTTACGGGGGGAGCTGGAGCAGCCCCCTTGGGTTGTGACATAGAAGCCCTGAACTGCATACCCCTGGGCTTCATTCAGATGAGAAAGACGCAAACTTCCTTTTAAACCAGTGGTGTGGGGAGGGGGATTTCTGTCTCTTGCAACAAACACAGATCCTGACCGATCAGCCCAACCGCCTGTGGTGACAGGACGGATGGCCCTATTCAAATCCCAGCTCTGCAGGCTCCTCGCTGGAGGCCTTGGGCATACGCCTCACCCTTCCTTTGCTTCAGGTTTCTCATGTTTCAAATGGAGGTTATAATAGCACGCACTGTACAGGGTTATTGCTAAGATTAAATTCATTAATGCAAAGTTCTGGGCACCCTGGCCAGCACATAGTAAGCATCCAAAAAATATCGGGTACAATTTATTATTATCATTGTCACTATTATTAAGAATCAGATTGCTCTGATTTAAACTCTGGCTTTCCCAGTGATGAGCTCTGTGACCCCATTTTCTTGCCCAGAAATAAGGGAGAATGCCTCCCTCCTGGGTGGCTGAGAGGACGAAGTAGTTGTATGTGACAGTGAAGCCCACTGCCCAGAGTTGCTACTGGGCAAACGGTCACTGTCATCACATGATGACCAGCCCCACCCCAGGGGTCTCTCCCTGGAAACCTCCCAACATTTTAAAATATGACCAGAGTAGCCCAAAGGCAGGAACACCTCAGCTCTTCCCAGCAGCTCCCCTCTGGGCTGCAAGCTCCCCTGGAAAAAGCATCTTGCATCCACCTCCTTACGGGCAGTGCCGCCCCAGGCCTGGCACAGGGGCCCCGGATGAGTGAGTAGGGTCACTTGTCCTCGCTCAGCCTGTTTCCTTTCTGCCAAGTTAGAGAATCATATTTCCCTCCGAGTCACCAAGAGGTCCTATGATCACCTCAGCCACCACCGGAGGTCCCCAGAATCCTTCCTGGAGAGGGCACGGGCAGGGTTACTGTCCCTTTAAGGGTTGTTTGTCACTGAAGCCTGGCAGGGTGGCCACTGCCAGCCACCCCCAAACGGTACCTCCTCACCTTCACCCACAATGGCAACAGGCAAACATACACTCTGGGGACCCTCACTAACCAGCCCACATTGGGGCAGGGCTCTTCCACCACCCCACCCATTTCAGGGGTGAGGACGCTGAGGCTCAGAGCGGCGCAGCTTCCGCGGAGGGCAGCATAGCCAAGGGGGTCCCCAAGGGCCTCACGAATCCCACAGGCAGTGCGCCATGAGGGCAGGAAGCAGTGACAGTGTCACCTGGGGGGCCATGCTCCGTCTGGGATGCTAAACCCTGCCGGAGCTGGGTGAGGGGCAGACGCCACTAACACCCCCTGCGCCCCTGGATGAAGACCGAAGGGTGAGCGTCCCAACCTGGCGGATCTGAACCCTCCTCGGCGCGGGCGGGCGCCGTGGGCAGGTCCCTCAGCCCCTGCGCCCTCGGTGTCAGTGTCGAGAAAGGGGGCTCCCCGAGCCCCGGTTTCGTCCACCCCAGCACCCCCGCCCCTCACAGACCCGCCTGGGCTCCCCCATCGCCGCTCACCTGACCGCCGCCGCCCTGGCTACATCGTAAGCCGCCTCACCGCCCTCGCTGCGCTGTATCCGGCCCCGCCGCCCGCTGCTGCCGCCTGCGGCCCGGAGGCTTATGACACGCGGGGGCCCCGCGTCTTCGCGCCGCGTCCCTCGCGTCTTGGCGGCCTCCACGTCCCGCTCCGCGAAATGGGTGACCATTCCTCGCGCCTGTGCAAGATGCGGGGGGGGGGACGGGAGGGGGGCGAGCGGGGCCTGCGTTTCCTAGAGTTTCCATAATAATGAAAGCCCTGGTTTAAACCGAATCCACTATACTTAAAAAAAAAAAACATGATGCTATTTACATTTTTTTAAACCCCAGTGGTTGAGGGGAGAAAAAAAGAAAGGGAGTCAGCGCGACAGCAGCGGCCGTCCCTGCTCGCCGCTCGCTTCCCCCTGCACGACCCTGCGGGGTTCACAGCGGGGGAGGCGCCGTCCTTCTACCCCGTTTCAGGAGGAGGAAGCCGGCACAGGGAGGTCCGGGGCTGCTCAGGGGAGGACACTGTGGGGGCGCTGGAGAAGCCTGCTTGACACTGTTGGCAGGCTTGCTAAACTTCCTGCACGTCACTGTTTTGTTTCTCTCTGGAGCCCTCATCACTGTCTTACACGCTGTTTACCTTCCTGTTGTCTGTCTCCCCCGCGAGCGCCACCAGAAGCCAAGGGCTGCAGGCAGGGGTTTTGGTTGCTTTCTCACTGCTTAGGACCAAGACCAGTCACTGGGCACAACTGATGGTTAAGCTCGGGGACTGAGGAGGGCAGACTACCTGGGTGAGGCCACCCTGAGAGGAGGAAGGCCCCTGCAGGCGGCCCTCTGCACAAACGTGTGTTAGCAACAGTTGGTGAGCTGGATCAGTGTCGGCTGACCCGCACCTTGGCTGAGGGCCCTGTGACAGCGGTGAGAAGACAGACAAGGTCCCAGTACTCTAAGAGCCAGACAGACTCTAAGCAAAGGTGCAGATTAATAAGAGACGTAATGTGCATCAAGCAGGAAATATGCAGGCTGACAAGGTCGGGGAGGAGGGCACTGTGCTGGAGCCAAGACACAAAGGTCAAGAAGGAGAGACCCACAGGAGAGCTGGGGAAGAGCCCCCAGGAGAGAGCACAGTGCAAAGGCCCTGAGGAACCGAAACAGCCTGTGAAACAGAAAGCAGGTCAGTGTGGCCTGAGTTTGGCAGAAGGGGAAGTGAGAGGAGAGGACCCACGGAAGATGTGAGAGGCGGCGGCCCTTTGTGAACACAGGCTTTGATTTGTGGTGAGCTAGGAGCCATGGGACGTTTCTTCTTCTTGACAGTTTTATTGAGGGATACTAGATGTACAATACACCTCACCTGTGTGAGCGTGCAGCCTAGGGAGTGCTCACTCATGCACACACCTGAGCGGCCGAGTGATGACCATGCCCGAGGCAGCAAACCTGCCCACCACCCACAAATGTTTCTTGGTGCCCTTTCGCAACCCCCTTCCCGTGCCCACCTCTATCCTCTGGCAACAACCAACCTGCTCTCTGTCACCAGTGGCATTTTCTAGAATTTCATAGTGGTGGTGTCCTCTGATTCTGTACTCTTCACTTTCACTCGTTTCCCTCATGCAGCATAATCCACGTTGTGGCGGGTGTCAGTTCATCCCGTGTGTGGAGGGACCACAGATGGTGTCACCCATTGATGAACATCTGGGCTGTTTTCAGTGTTTGCCTCAGTTTGCCCAGACAGAGAGTGGGTTCAAGTGATGCGTCTGCATATGCCGCGGGAGCGGTGATAGCAGCATCTCAGTGGGCACTAACCACAGACCACGTGTGGTGAGCCTGTGAAAACGGCTTTTGTAAATTAGCACCAAGGGTGCTCTCTGAGTCCACTTGGATGGGCGGCTACAACAAAACGACACAGACTGGGGTGACAGAAACAGCAGAAACCGCTTTTTCAAGCTGTGGAGGCTGGAAGGCCAAGGTCATGTGGCCAGCGTGGTCGGTGGTGGGGAGGGCCCCTCCTCTGGGATCCAGAGGCAGGATCTTCATGTTCTCAAGTGACGGAAGGGGTGAGGGAGCTCTCTGGGTCTCTCGGGAGGGTCCTAACCCCTCTGAGCTCATCGGGCCCTAACACTGTCACACTGAGGGCAGGATTTAACATGTGAATTGGGGGTGGGGACACAAGCATTCAGTCCACAGTTGGTGCAATGCTGAGCAGCCGTTTTTTTGAAACTCCAAGACTGTGAGAAATGTTTGCGGCCACACTAGTGGAATGGGTGCCTGGCTCCTGCCTGAGAGTCGGAGTCACGTGGTCACCTGCCCAACAGAAGGTGCGAGCTTCAGGTAGGGGTTTCCACACCAACACCCCACATCTGCTTTAACGCTGTAGTTCCCCCAGAAACGGTGTCCTGGACAGCTTCCAAATCCAGGTCTGAGGTGGATATCACACCCAACCCATGGGGATGCGACTTCACCTCAGTTTCGCCTGACTCCTCCATTTCTCTGAAGCCCAAATAACCACGGCTTATCCTGTTTTGGGGAGGACCCCGCCCCACTCCACTTATAGTCTGGGGGCAGTGACAGTGGCATCTGGTGTCTCTAAAAGCTGGGCTTTGGGCCGGCCAAGTGGCTCAGTTGGTTAAGAGCTCGCTCAAGAGTTTGAGCTCTGAGCAACAGCGGTTAGAGTCCAGCCCGAGCTGAGCAGCTGCTGAGCTGCCAACAGGTAGCAGGATGGCTCAGCTAAAAAAAAAAAATAAAAGCTGGGCTTTATCAGCACCCAGTATGCGTGTGCTCTCATTTGTTATTATCTAAGCAAGGAGTTTTCAAAGGATTTTTAAGAGCATAAGTCTTTTCTTTCAAATGAATCTATATGGAACTCAGCTCCTAAAACACAAGCAGTGACTTGTTCTTTGCAGCTGAGAAAAGTGCCCTAGAGAGGGGATGTGACCTGGCCACATGGGGAGAAGCAGACTTGAGGGTCATCTCCTTTCAATTCTCTCACCGTCCCCCCTCTCAAGCTGCCAATGTCCTCAGGGGTGGTGGGAACACGTAGTGATTTGGCCCCAATCTCCTCCATTCAAACTGTGGCCCTGCCACTTATAGCCTGTCTTCATGCCTCAGTTTCTTTATCTGTAAGCATCCGTGGATAGAGTGAAGGGTTAGGGTTAGGGTTAGGGTTAGGTTTAGGGTGTCTGAGGTAATGCTTCAGCAGTCAAGGCCCATTTGTTTCTCCGCCCACACTTCCAGGAGCCTCGGCACCTCATTTCCAGGAGCTGCTCAGAGGCTTGGCCTTGAGATAGCTGCAGGCTCTAAGCACAAGCCTGTCAGCCACCAGCCTTGGAGACAATGCCCTCTGCCCTGGCCCCACCTCCCTGTCTGCCCCTCTTTATCCTTCTGAGCCCAGCTTTCCAGAATAAAAAGAACTCTGAAGCATCAGACAGGGGTATCTGACAGCAATAAATTTATTAAGTATCTCCCCAAAATATGAACACAAACCAGTAAAAAAACCCAAACAAACCATAAAACATAAGACCTGGAGCTGACAATAAAGCAGAGACAAATGAGTGACACAAAAATGAAAATGACCTATGGCGGGAAGACAGAGCTGAATAGACTCAGGTGGGGTGGGGATGCTGTAAATACTGAAGGACACACACTCGGGAGCCGTAGGGTGACGTGATGGGAGCTGCTGGGGTGAGGCTGGGGTGGCGTCAGTAGCTCTGGCGGACAGACCTCTTGGCCCTGGCCATGGCCTGACCCCCGACCGCTGCTTCACTTGGGGCCCTGGGCCTCGGATTCCTCCTCATCATCTTCGTACATCTCACCCTCCTCCTCGGCCGTGGCGTCCTGGTACTGCTGGTACTCAGACACCAGGTCGTTCATGTTGCTCTCAGCCTCGGTGAACTCCATCTCGTCCATGCCCTCGCCCGTGTACCAGTGCAGGAAAGCCTTGCGCCGGAACATGGCTGTGAACTGCTCCGAGATGCGCTTGAACAGCTCCTGGATGGCTGTGCTGTTGCCGATGAAGGTGGAGGACATCTTGAGCCCACGGGGCGGGATGTCGCACACGGCCACCTTCACGTTGTTGGGGATCCACTCCACGAAGTAGCTGCTGTTCTTGCTCTGGATGGCCAGCATCTGCTCGTCCACCTCCTTCATGGACATGCGGCCCCGGAAGACAGTGGCCACGGTCAGGTAGCGGCCGTGGCGGGGGTCGCAGGCAGCCATCATGTTCTTGGCATCGAACATCTGCTGGGTGAGCTCGGGCACTGTCAGGGCGCGGTACTGCTGGCTGCCCCGGGCAGTCAACGGGGCAAAGCCCGGCATGAAGAAGTGCAGGCGGGGGAAGGGCACCATGTTGACCGCCAGCTTGCGCAGGTCAGCATTCAGCTGGCCTGGGAAGCGCAGGGAAGTGGTGACCCCACTCATGGTGGCCGACACCAGGTGGTTCAGGTCCCCATAGGTGGGTGTGGCTAGCTTGAGGGTGCGGAAGCAGATGTCGTAGAGGGCCTCGTTGTCGATGCAGTAGGTCTCGTCCGTGTTCTCCACCAGCTGGTGGATGGACAGCGTGGCGTTGTAGGGCTCCACCACGGTGTCCGACACCTTGGGCGAGGGCACCACGCTGAAGGTGTTCATGATCCGGTCGGGGTACTCCTCACGCACCTTGCTGATGAGCAGCGTGCCCATCCCGGACCCTGTGCCCCCGCCCAGCGAGTGGGTCAGCTGGAAGCCCTGCAGGCAGTCGCAGTTCTCACACTCCTTCCGCACCACGTCCAGGACCGAGTCGACCAGCTCGGCACCCTCCGTGTAGTGGCCCTTGGCCCAGTTGTTCCCAGCACCGCTCTGGCCTGTGGAGTCAGGAGTTGGCACAGAAAAGGTCACCCCTCCAGCGACTGCTGGAACATCCTCACCCAGAGGGCAGCTGTGTAAGTCCTGTGCCTGATTCCCCTCTACGAAGTGGGGATACCACCCCTCCTCATGCTCCCCACACTGTTGTGTTGGGGTCCCTGCTGCCCGGCTACCATATGAAGGGCACAGCTCCTTCTGTGCCTCACTTAGGGCTCCTAGGTGACTTCATCAGCCCTTCCCTCCAGCCCACCCACTATCTGGCCGGCAGTGCTGCAGACATGAACTACAACCCCCAGAGTCCCTTGCAGCTTGGGGGCTGGACATGGATTGTGCCCATCAGTCAGTTGGGCTTCTGAGCTCTGGAAGGCAAAAGTGGGGCAAGGCCTCCTTCATGTAAATGTGCCAGCACCCAGGACCCTGCCACCAGTCATGGGCATGAGGACCACCTGACCTCTTGATCCCAGTGATGCTGTGTTGGTGAATGCCAGTCCCACCAGCTCTCTAATGATCCCGTAAGCTTAACTCTGTTTCACACATAGTTCTTGAAATACACACTGATTTCTGTTCCCTGCACAGCATCCTTTCTCTGGGCCTCCACTGCCAACTGCAAAATGGGAGATCAGCTCTGCCTGCGAGGTTGCGTTGAGGGCACCTATGCCCTTTTGTGCCCGTTGATCTTGACTGGCCCATGATGGGGTTTGCCATCAATGTTGGACAGGGGAAACTCACCAAAGATGAAGTTGTCAGGCCTGAAGAGGTGCCCAAAGGCCCCAGACCGGACGCTGTCCATTGTTCCGGGCTCCAGGTCCACCAGGATGGCCCGAGGCACATACTTGTGAGCTGAGGGGAGAGGGGTGGCTTATGTGGGTCCCAGAGGCTCAGGGGCTCTTTTCCTGAGAGCTCAGACTCTGGGTCACAGAGGCTGGAACAATGTGTGAAAAGGAAACTGACTGGACAGCCAGGACCAAATCCCACGTCCACGTGGGTAGGTTAGCATTTCTCCAGCTCAGTATGGACATCACTTCACGCCAGTTGCTAAACAGCCCCTGCCCAAGCCCTCCAGGTCACCCCGGCTCCAGACCCTCCCATGGGCCCCCTAGGGCGCTTTTAGGACCCTGCTCAGCCCTGTCCATTCCTCTGGTGTGCATGTGTCTTGTGGCCATGGAACTTGTTTGAATCTCACTGTAGTGACATTTACTAAGATTCCTTGTCTTTATTCTGTGTGTGTCGTTATAGCCGCCAGCCAACCAAGAGGAGGGCGGATCCCAGGACCTGGCATCCAGGTGCCCTCCCCCTTCCCCCCAGTCAAGGGTGGGGGCTCACAAGAGGCCTCGTTGTAGTAGACACTGATACGCTCCAGCTGCAGGTCTGAGTCTCCGACATAGTTTCCACTGGGGTCTATCCCGTGCTCATCGCTGATCACCTCCCAGAACTGCAGGGAGAAAGGAGGGGTCAGCAGGTGGCCATGACCCCCACCAGGCCCTTTCCCTCCCATGGCCTCGAAGCCCTGGGTGGAAAATTAGGGGCTTGGACCCAAAGTCTACACTAGCCCCTTTGAGAGACTTCGGGAAAGAGCCCAAAGCTCTCATCTATCAGAAAATTGTGGCAATAACATCATGTCCCCAGTTCCTGAAGCCCTCAGGGCGGTTCAAGGCCCAGCCCACAGACCCAACTCTGCGCTTGCTGCTCAGGGTCAGTGACCAACACCCTCTGTGGGTGGCTCTTATTATTCCCTATCAGATGAGGAAACGGAGGCACAGAGAAGGTAAGTGACAGAGACAGGGTGTAGGCTCCACATGCAGAGGATGTGCAGTGACAGGGCCCAGCAGCCTCAGCCATAGGAACCACAGGAGCCCCGAGGAGGAGCTTGCCTGAGGTCACCCAGCCTGTCAGCACACAGCCTGTTCACACACAGCTGGCACAGCCCTAACTGCCAGGCCCACTGCCGACCCCCTCGGGTGGGAAGCCACAGCACTTCTCATGCTCTGCTCCCACGACTGCCACAGGCAGGGGGCAGGCCAGGGCTTCCACTCAGGAGCTGGACCACCCCACCCAGCTGTGAGACCTTGGGCAGGTCCCGAAGATGCTCTGTGCCTCAGGGTCCTCATCTGTTCAATGGACCTGCTGATGAAAACAGGCCACTGTGAGAATAAAGTGAGTGATCTGTGAACACGGGTGATTGGCATGTGGCGAGGCTAGTGCTGTGTGCAGGAATCAGGACGTGTGTCCACACAAGGACCTGTGCCCTGGGGGGAGGGAAGGCTGCACAGAGCCCTGCCCTTGCACCTGGGGCACTTCCCGTTGGCCCACGCAGGCAGGAGGTCACCGGTCACTGGTCACACGCGGTGTGACTTCCCGGTGCCCCTCCCCCTTACTCCTCAGTGGTGGGGTGACTTTCAGAAGATGAATGGGTGTGAAGTCGGCTGAGCAGGAGTCCTGTGCTGGGACAGGCTGCCTGGTTACAGAAGCAGTTACAATACAGTCTCATGTGCTCATCTGTGTGTAGGTGTCCCCGACAGACAGCTCCCGGCAGCTGTACGTGGGCACGTGGCCCAGGCTGGGGGAGACACGTCTCTCTACAGTTCACCCTTTGGAATTCTTTTGGAATTCTTTGTCACGTGCACATGTTACCTTCACACACAAAAAAAGATTAATGATAAAACTGTTTAAAAACCTGAAAAGTATGAACAGTGTCATTATTATAAAATGCATAGAAGCACCTTGGCGATGCACCAGAGAGGCTGTTCTCAGAGGTCAGAGGTCGCCTTTCAGCAACATAAGGCTGGATTCCTTCCCTGTTTTGTACATTTTTGTCACTGCTAAAGTTTTCTTCTTTTTGCATTAAGTGTGTGTTACTTTTGTACTTAGAAAAATTAAACATACAGAAATGTCACTGAGGCCTTCAGGGCCTGGTCAGAGCTTCCTGTCACTGCCTTCCTTCCCCCTGAGGCTGTCCATGAGGATGAGCCTGGGGCCTCGGTCCTCACAGCCCTGCAGCACCCCAAAATCTGGCTTCAGGAACAACCACAGCCTCTGTAGAAGAGGGGTGAGCTCAAGACAGCAAGTGTGGGGCCAGGAGGGTGACCCAGGTACCACGTCATCAACATGTCTATGGGAAGCATGTTCTTCCGGGGGCGACAGAACACAGTGGGTGCAGACCCCAGCATGGGACAGTGACTCCAACTCTTGGGGCCTCAGCTTTCTCAGCTGTAAAGTGCACACGATAATGACACCCACATCAAGTGGTTAACATAAAAGCATTCAGCAAATGTTGGCTTTGTTAAGTAAGCAAAAAGGCCTTAGATGCTTTTTCAATTGGTAAAGCCATATGCACAGATAACAAATAAAAGGTGGCTTTAAAAAGTCAATATGCTTTGGAATACTGTGGCACAGTAAAAGATCATCAGGGACACGAGAGCTCCAAGGTATATACCCTTGAGGGAAAAGGCACATTGAGCAATCACATACAGAGTAAAAAAGGAAACCTCACGACAGTCTTCTACAAAGCCGTGTGCGCATGCGCAGAACTGGGACTAGACGACCAGAAAACAGACCTGCCCGCTGGAGGGGGTGCCTCGAGGGGGCAGGTGGTTACATGGGCACTTTAGCCTGACCTGCAGTGTTTCAATATTTTAGAAAAGGAACATATTAATAATTGCTTTTGTAGTTAAAACTAATAAAATTACAATTTAATATAGTAAATAGAGATCTTATTAGTGAAATAGATTATGTAGCAATAAATAAAATACAATTTTGTAAATGAAATAAGAAATCATTATGATCACCACTACAGATGAGAAAGATGCCAGATGGCCGCGGACTCAGGGTCCAGGCCACAGCTCCCATTTCAGACCCCAGGTTTGGGCTGGTGTTTGTGGGCGGGTCCCGCCCTGCGCCAAGGGCGCTGTCCTTGGTGCTGATCACTGACGGCGCTGCTCAGGAGCCCAAGGCAAGGGGGTGCAGCGGCTCCCTGGAGGGAGGGCTGGAGGCTCAGGGGCAGGGGCGTTGAGCCCCTCCAAGACCCCATGTCTTTTCACATCCCACTCCACCCTCCCATCCTCGCAGAGCGAGCGCCACCGCGACCCATTCAGCAGGCGCCGGGGCAGGGGGAGGGTGCGAGGAACCGGAAACCCCTCCTCCCTGTGGCCCCGCCCTGAGGAGGGGGCGCAGACAAAGGCTGCAGGACTGCTCTGCCTCCCTAGCGGAGGAGGGAGGGGTCCTGGACTCATCTGCCCAGTTGTGGGGGGTCGGGTACCCCGTGCTCCTGCTGTATCCACACAGATATAGATTCAAACTCCTGCCCCTCCAGGCAGGTGACTCAACTTCCCCGGGCATTGAGTTTTTTCGTCTTCGGGAGAAGGATGACACCGGCCTCACAGCACCCTGGTGAGGCGATGAGAGTGAAGCACCTGACTGGCTGCTCAACAGGTCGTGGTCAGGACAGGCAGGTCCTCTCCTAGTCCCAGAGGGTCCTGACCACCCTCCACCCCTCCCGCCCTCCTCAGAGTGGGCAGCCTGATTCAGGCAAGGAGTCAGCAGGAGAGCAGCCTCCTTGCCCACCCGTCAGCTGCTGCTGGTGGGGGCAGGAAAAGTGTGCCCTCCCCCTCCCGCGGAAACAGAAATGGCCAAGGAACCGCCCGTCCACAGATCAGAGGGTTAGGGCAGGCGAATTCTCCACACGGGGGCGGGGTGGGGGGATTTGTATCTGACCACGTTCTTCACGTTTGGTCTCTGGAGGCTTTCCCGGGCAGGGAGGCCGGAAGGAAACTGCCCAGATGCTGCCACCGAACACCACAAAGGGCAGCGACCTCTGTCTTGTTTGATTGTTAAAAAGGATCAGATATTAATTTTTAAAGCAAACATAAATTAATAAAATCAACGCGAAAGGAATAAAAACTGACGAGCAAACCCAAGGGTCACAAGCGCTGAGAAGCAGGGAAAAAAATCTCTGCGGAGTTCAGTGTGGGGAGCGGCAGCGGAGGTGCGGCCCTGCCTCGGCCAGACTGCCGGTCCCAGTCACAGGAGGCGGGGCATAGCTGCACCACCTCTCCACACCCCCAGGCTCAGGCGGGACTCGGGGCTGCCCTCCCTTCCCGTGACCCCTGGCCCTTCGAGGAGCAGATGTTCAGGGCAGGCCTGGCCCCTGTGACATTAATGAGCTCTCGGCCCCTCCTGCCTGGCCCAGGGCAGCTGTCAGCGATTGCCCCAGGAGCCCTGATTTGATTTGAGGCCCTAGTCCCCGAGGCCGCCCCCTCCCCCCCTCCCCCCAGCTCCTTCCTGAGGCAGGCACAGCTGTCTCCTCGGTGGTTAGGAGTCTCCCACTACCGCCTCTCCCACCCCATCCCAGGCGCCTCCACCCTAGAGCCCATGTTTCAATTTATATGTCAGCCACGTGGCTGCCCCAGACCCTTTGTAATTAGCTTTTTGTTCTTGCCTCGTTTCCATGGCAACATCCTCCAGAAGAAGCCTTTCCTCGGCCCCTTCCCCTCCAGGACCTGTCTCCACCCCCGCCTCCTTTGGGGACCAGCTAATCACCATCCCTGCGCTGGGTCCCTGGCCTTGGTCCTGACAATGCCACCCTCTTCCCGCGAGCTGCACTGAGGAAGCCAGGCCCGCAGGGCCGCACCCACCCCGCCTGGGCCCCGCACTGGGTGTCCGCAGGGACTTGCTGTGTGACCTTGGACAAGGGACAGCCTCTCCGGACTTGGAGACGTGCCACCTCCTCTTCCCGCCTGAACCCCAACATCTGTGAGGTGGGCTAACAGCGGAGGGGAGGGGCCGCTCCTCACTGAGCTTTCCAAGTCTGGAGCCCGGCTTTGTTCCCATGTCCAACCCCCAGACTCGCGGTCCATCCCCGCGGGGTTTGCCCAGGCGGGGCTGCGGAGAGGGAGAGCACAGTACTGGACCAAGGTCACTCGGAGTCCGGCCCAACCTCTCCCTCAACAAAGGAACACGGTAGGGCCAGGAGGCCGAGTAATCAGAGCGAGAGGTTGGGGGCACCGGGGCGGCTCTGGCCTCTGGGAGGACCTCCTGTTCCTGGGGGCCAGGAGGGCAGAGGGAACCACTATGGCTTTGAGGAGGGAGCCCCACCCAAACCTGCCCACCCCACCATCTCGCTGAAGGCTGAGTTGCGTGCGACCCTCAAGAAGAGGGCCACGCGCGGCCAGCGCCCCAGCTGCACCTGCCACGGCCGGCGACGGAGGGCGCAGCTGCGGAGGCAGCGTCGCCGCGAACTCGCGTGGCGGTCGCGCAGGCCCAGGGGACGGGACCGGGGCAGGGGAAAGGCGCGGGTGGGAGCGGCAGGGCGGGCTCGTCGCTTTGTTCTCGGCTTCGCAGTGGCGAGTGCGGCTCAGGGGAGGGGGGACGGCGCCGCCCCGCTGCCCTCCCTCGGGGGCGGCTCGGGTGGGGACGCGGCAGGCGCGCCGGGCGCGGGGTCCGGCGCGTGGGGGCGGCGCGCGGCCTCACCTTGGCCCCGATCTGGTTGCCGCACTGGCCGGCTTGGATGTGCACGATCTCCCTCATGCTCGGTGCGTGTGGCGGGCGGCTGCGGAACGCGCGCGGACTGCCGGGCTGGCTGCGGAGGGTCTGCCGCCCCCGCCACCCGCTCTTATAGGCTGGGCCCCGCCCGCCACGCCCTGCGTGGCGTCACCGCGCGCGGCCAATCGGGGGCGCTGCCGCAGAATGCGGCACCGGCGCTGCGGCATCGCTCCGCCGCCGCCGGGGTCTGGGCCCCCCTCCCCCCCCCCCCCTAGTTTCACATGGACACCCGACATAGCGTCCCCCCCCCGCTTACCCGAAAGGAGGGGCTGGCGGGCTCCAGGGAGGACAATGAAGTCCCCTCGCCCTCGGACCCCGCCCCGGCCGCGCTCGCCGGTCCCACTCCTCGGCTTTGCAGAGGAGAGTCTTTCTTCCCCACACCCGTTTAGGGACCAACCCCATCTTCCCACCCCAAAGGTCGAGATGGACGCCTCCCAGCTCCTTGTCTTGTGGCATGAAGGGACAGACAAGGTACTCTGAGCTTTGCAGGACCCCTTCGGGGCGGAGGAGGCAGGAAAAGGCTGCAACAGGCGCTGGAAGCGGGCACGGGGCAGGGCTGAGAAATGCCTGCGTCACGGGGTGTGGGCACAGGAGGGCGTTGGCGGGCGACCACGGCAGCTCTGAGCCTCACTGCCCTCTGCAGTGGGGGATGATGGCACCTGCCGCTCCTCCTCCAGGGGGCTGCCGGCAGATTCCAAATGGATCTTGCCTTGTACCCCCACCAGGCACAGCGCCTGGCACGTAGCAACTACTCAGTGAATATTGGTTTCAGGAATTGTCATAAGAACACAGCCCAGTGAGGGACCGACAGGTTGGGGGATGGTGTCCAGTGGTTTCTATCTCACCCCATGATGTCACCTGTACGTCTGGACTCTTGGTCCAAGTGAGGCCACAGTGAGGGGGCTACTAGGGAGGTGGCGTATGCACAAGGGCGGGGTTCTTGGAGGAAAACCTGGGAGAGTCCACTGGTCAGAAGGGAGGGAGGGAGGTAGGTGTGCAGCATAGACACTAACTGTACCTGCAAACACAGCGGCTCTGCGTTCTCCTGGAGTCAGACTACGGGGAAGCCATCTGGTAATAAGGCCCTTCTGATATTTCAGGAATGAGCTTTCCCAGAAAGGGCGCCCCACAGCAGTCGGCAGAACCAGCCCGTGGGTGTGCGTGTGTGCAGTGTGTGCTCAGGACTGGGCTGGCATGGTGCGGCTGTGTGCATGCCCATCTCCCTTCCTGCAGCCCCCCAGGTTGGCCAGTCTAGAAGTGGGTCTTTTGTTCTCAAGAGAAGCCCCTCCCCCACAACGTGTCCATGATGTGCTTTTCTGTGGTTGGCTTCCAGCCACCTGGGGCCCCGCCCTGTCTCCCCTTTGAGGGGCTCCCTGGTGAGCATTTGGCTCTTCCTTGGAACTGGCTGTGCCTCCCTGTCTGAGCAAAAACAGCTTCACAGCATCCTGTCAGCCAGGACCCATCCCTGCCTCCCTGGGGCAAAACTGGCCCCTCTCCAACCCCAGAGGGCTCTGGTGCGGGTTTAAGGCTGACTCACTGTCCTGTCTCCCAGCAAAGGCTGGCTCTGCCGGGAACTAGCTCCCAGCCCTGAGACCCACAGTCAGCGCTGGAGCGGCCAGCGTGGGTGGGGCACTGGCCAGCTGGGGGGCTGCAGGAGTCGCTAGAACCGCCCTGGAGTTGGCTGGTACCATCAATTTGCCTCCACTGAGCCTGTGCCAGGAAGGTCGACTGAGTGCTCAGTGCCTGTGCAGGAGATCCAGTGCGCTCCTCGGTGAGGGGCCCAGGGCTGCAGCAGAGGGTGGAGCCAAGGCCTCCAGCAGCAGGCAGCACGGTCCACCCCAGATGCCCACTCCCGGGACTTGGACCTTGCTGGACAGCTCCACCCCATGCAGGAGGCCTTGCCTCAAATACCTCCCGAGGCTGGCTGAGCACTGACCCCTCCAGGACGATATTGCTGGGGGAACAGAAACCCTAGCCCCCACTCCATCTGCCCCATGTGCCCCTCAGATCAGACGTGGAGGGGCCAGATGGTCTGGCCAACGTCACACGAGTCACAGTGGCTCTACATCTGCTGCAGCTGAGGGCGGGCTGGGCCGTGTTGGAGCCTGTCACCATGGTGGTGATGGGTGCAGGGTAGCCGCTGCTCCCTGGACTGGGGATTGCATGTAGAGACGGCAAAGACACAGGATAAGTAAGAGTAGCCGCAACTGGGGTCTCCATGCGCTCCCCTTGGCGGGGCCCTCTGGCTTATTTGCAGGCCGGCCACAGTCTGGCACTTGCTCTCTCCCTCATCACTTCCACCCCCGCACCCCTCCCCTGAGCCTCCACCCTCAAGCTTCAGGCAACTCAGTGAGGGAGCCGATGCGTGGCAGTGAGGCTGAACCAGCGCAGCATTTATTACCAGACTGCTTTCCAGCCCTGAGACCCTGGGGCTGCTCACAGTGAGCGAGCACTGGCCACGCTGCCTGCCAGGCGCCTGTGGTGCTAACAGACGGGCTGAGCCCCAACTCAACGGTCACCACGAGCCTTAGAAGACATCAGCCACACCCTGCCACTGTGGCTCCTGCAGACACTTGCCCCCTGAGGCTGGCTGGGTCTTGCTGGTCACAGAGTCCCTTCTGAGGCCTCATTGGGAGCAGCAGCCCTGATGACGCGTCACATCCCTGTGGGCCAGGCTCAAGTCAGTGGAGTTGGGTGCATCCCCCACAACTGCTCCTGGAGAACCGTGCGTATTCCTTTGGCCCCAGAGGGTCTGTGCATCCACACCTTCAGAGGTCAGCTAGCCCGTCTGCTTTGACAAGTGACTGCCCTGGCCACACAGGCCCCGGGCCGTGTGGTGTTACCCCCCACACCAGCAGCACAGCAGCACCTCTCGGAGTGTCTTCCGGAGCTCCTGGCTGCGGAAGGCGTAGACGAGGGGGTCAGCAATGGCGTTGCACACGATGAGGACCAGGAAGAGGTGGGAGTTCTTGAAGATGCAGGTGCAGGTGGGGTGCTGAGGACAGAGGACGGTGAGTGAGAGATGCAGGAAGAAGGGGCCCCAGCAGAGGAAGAAGATGCCCAGCAGGAGGGTGAGGGTGGCAGCGCCCTTGAGGCCGGAGCCCTGGTGGGTGGGGTGCCGTGTCTTGTGCAGCTGGGCGATGCCACGGGCATGCTGGCACGCCCTGGTGAGCATGTGGACGTACAGCACCGCCATGAGCACCAGCATGGCTACGAAGAAGCTGACGAGACAGAGCAGGACAGCCGTGTGGGCATAGTAGGTGATGAAGAGGCTGCTGGAGATGGCGCTGGCCACCCAGATGGCCGCGATGGCCCGCCACACCCGCGGCCGCGTCACAATACTGTGGTACCGCAGCGCGTAGAAGATGGAGATGTAGCGGTCCACAGCGATGGCGCCCAGGAAGCAGAGGCTGGACACCATAGAGCCACAGACAAGCACGTCGATGACCACGTCCAGCTGCTGCACGACGGCGGCCCGGGCAGCCAGGGTGCCAGCCTCCAGCAGCTGCGTGACGGCCGTCTCCAGCACGTTGCTCACACTCACCAGCAGGTCGGATGCAGCCAGACAGCAGATGAGGAAGTACATGGGCGAGTGCAGGTTGCGGTTCCTGGCGATAGCGGTCACCACCAGCACATTCTCCACCAGCCCCACCAGCCCCAGGCTGAGGAAGAGCCCGTCGGGAATGTACACCTCCAGGCAATGGGGGCCTGTCCGGTTGGTGGCCAGCCCGAGGTGGGAGGTGGTTGAGGGGGTGGAGTTGAGGACATCCAGCAGCCTCTGGGGCCCCTGCATGGGCATAGTCCCTCCAGCAAGCAGGAGGGGGTCCTCCATCCGCAGATGTTCCCCTCAGCTCATGGTGCCACCCTCACATTCACCCTCTCCCTGGCTGGACAAATGTCAGCCCAGGGATGGCCCAGCGGGAGAGACCCCAGCCTTTCTACCAGTCTGGTCGCTTCCCAGCCAGGACCCCAAGCTCTGCAGCACCAACCCTCTGCCCTCAGTCCACCTGTTCCCTGGAGGTGCGGTCACTGCAGTCCTCATGGGTCTGCCTCCTGCCTCCCCAGGTCAGGAGTGTGCTGAGGTCTGGAAGAATGGAGCCTTTCTTCACTTCTTTAAAGTCGTCCCTGGAGCCCCTCCTCCTGAGGGCAGCCACATGATGGGCGTGTGCCTGGGAATGCACCCTGGCCTGCCGCTAGGTGGAGCAAATGGCACCTGGGGCTGTCCTGGCATCCAGGGCCCCCAGACTCCTGGGGGGACATCTCCGCTTCCCGCTCAAAGCCACTGCAGCCTGGTTGGCCTCACCTGTGCTCAGCCAGCCAGTGCTCCCAGTCTGGCCTCTGCTGCAGGCATCTGTGCATGTGGGGCATCCTTTGAACCTGCCCGAGACTCCCAGCCCTCCTCCAGGAAGCCCTCCTGCTGCCCCTCCACGCCTATCTGATGCTGCTCTGCCTTGGGAATGCTCATTGGCTGTTGACTGTCCATCCCCAGCCCTAACGCCTAACCCCCCACCCCATGTTAGATGTTCTCCGAGGGCAGCCCCTGTCCCAAGGACTCCCAGTCCTTTTGCTGAGTGCTGCCGGGGGGCACCCAGGTCACCTGGGCTGCAGGAGCCTCGCTCTTTGTCACCCGGGTGGAGGGGCAGGGACAGAAGTGCCAGCCCCATTTCCTTTGTGCCAGGAACCACCTTCCAGACAGCCTGTCTCTGTCACTGCGGGAGCTGGGTCAGCAGTGCCCCACGGACCCAATGGCCCCATTCCCCTGCACCCAGCACTCGCTCAGAGGACCGTGCCCTCTTCTGAAGGCCCAGGTGTGTGTGTGTGTGTGTCGTTCCTCCATCGACAGGTGGCGAGTGGCTGGTGGTGGTGGGGAGCCTGAGGCAGGTCTGTTTTGAGCGTATCTGTGATGCGCCTGCCGGGCGGGGTCCCTTCTCGCCCACGCTCCTAGCTGCCAGATGGCCTCCGAGGGGCCCACATGTGTGAGCACAATTACTAGCCACTTATGGTATCAATCACTGCTTCCATCTGCACAACTTACAAAGCTCTCTGCCCCCTTTTGTTTTGAAGCCTGTCACACATGAATGTGCACACATTATAAATATGTAGGTTGGTGGGTGCCCCAGTCTGAACACAGCCAGGACAGCAGCACCCAGGTGGAGTAGATGAGACGGTCATCGCACCGAACACCCCGGGGCCGTCCTGCCCATTTTGGAACTGTCTATGCCCGGACCAGGTTCGTGCCTCCCCCTCAGCACTGAGATATCCTTGAGCTGCGTGGAGCAGCCGTCAAGGCGTCCACCACGGTGGCACTGGGGCAGCCCCCCCCCCTCCGTAAGTGCGATTGGGCACCTTTGTCTCACAGGCCTGTTCCTGCTGGGTGACACCAAGAATGGCTTCTGTGCTCAGGTTGTCAGCTTTGGTGGATATGGTCAAACTGTTTCTCAAATCGGTGGCCCTGCCTGCCTGTTTCTGGCAGTGCACAAGCCCCCCTCCGTGCAGGATGACAGGCCTCGCCCACGTCCCACAGGAAGCAGGCACACCCCTTCCCGCTGACCTCCTGGTGGAGAGCCCCAAGGGAGCTCCGGGTCCCAGAGTTGGTCACGAGGCAGAGCTGCGGCAGAGGAAGGGGTCCCGGCAGCAGGGAGGGGCTGGGCTGGCACCTCCACTACAAAGTCCTAGGACCAGCCCTGCAGCTTTCCATCCCCAAGGGCCACCTTCCAGCCCTGGGGCGCCGATGAGCATCTGCTGGGCGGCCCCCAGCCGCTGTGTCATGACATTTCAGGGATGTTAGCATTTCCAGCTTTATAAATGAGGCCTTTGAGGTGGCCAGTGCCCCCCACCCCCAGCCTGAGACTTCAAAGGGCGTGAGAACCGGACAGCCTTTGGCAGGCGCCCACAGCCCTCTTCCTGCTGAGGCCTCACGACTCCCCATCTGGTTCTCACTGGATTTGCCCGCTGGGGACGCCATTCGAGGGAGGCAGCAGGTACAGTCGAGCTGGAGAGTCATCTCTGTGATTAGTTACGGTCACGGGGGAAACATCTAACATCACAGATAATCCTAAGGCCAATTATATCACTCCATCACCAGTGCCCCTGGGAGAACTGAGTGACGGCCAGGAGACAGGCGTGGGCACGTCCTCTGAGCACGGTGCCACATGAGACAATGTTCCACCCCCACTGAGGTGGCTGGGAGGACAGGAAGCCTCTTGGTCCCAGCACCAAAAACAGTGCCAGGCACACAGCAGGCCTGCAACGTGCAAGCTTTGTGTCGAGTGAGCTCCGTAGGGACAGCGGGGCACCAGAAGCTTCTAACTGGAGTCGGGGGTGCCTGTCTGTCAGCAGGAGGTGGTGGTCACTACCTGACCACAGGGCCCAGGCTGACCTGATGGTGCTTTCGTCACAGAGGTCCCGAGGGACAGCCATGCAGGGTGTGCAATCTGTCCCTCCTAGCTCGTCAGTGGAATCTCAGAGAGGGCTGGTACAGCTGGGTCGCAGTGTCTTGGTTCGAGGATGGTCTAGTTTTCTTTGAACTTGGGGGGAGGAGGGAGATGGCTTATGTGCCCACCCTGTGCTGCCTGCGCTGAAGACCCTGAAGGGGGGGTCTGACTTGGAGGCAAAAGGCACAACTGATTAGCCATCCTGTCCGTGGGTGGCACAAGGCCTGGGAGGGGCTGATTCACCCTGGACACTGGGTGTTGACATGTGGGGGCCCATGCTGTTTTCTCACCTCCAGCAGAAATGCTGCTACAATGACATAAGCCCGAGCGCTTTCGTCACAGCCTGGGCCCAGCCTCTCATTCACTACCCTCTGGATGCGGGCTCTTCAAGTTCACCAGCTCCTGGCTGCAAGACGGCTGCTACTGCTCCCGACATCACATGCCCGTCTGGGTGCCAAGCTCTCCTTGCTCACATCATTTTCAGAGAACAAGCCCATTCTCAGAAGACCCCCAGCAGACTCCTCTTACTGGCTGACGTGAACCTCAGGCCACCCTCAGGGGCACGTGTGCATGGGGGACAGACTGGAATTGTGGCAATCATACTGGACCCGGGGCTGGGTGTAGGCCCCTTCCACCAGATCGTTACAGCGAGGAACGAGGTGTGGGTGCCAAAATGGACAGACCTCACGTCTGCAGGGCCCTGTCCTAGCCAGGCGTGTTCAAAGCACAGAGGCTACTGCTGACCCTCCAATACCGGAAGCCCCCCAGCTGGGAACTGCTGAAAGGATGACCTCCCCAGTGGGTGACTCCACGACAACTACAACAGCTGGGGACTCCCTGGGAGGAGGGCTGATGGACCAGGACTCGGGCAGGCGCTGATGGGAGATGACTGGCCTGCATTTCCAGCCACACGGCCAGCCTGGGGCCCAGATCCTGCCCTGTGGGGCACATGGGCAGGGCCTCTTTCAAACCCCGTCTGCTGCCTCTGAGGTGGAGGTCAGGGCTGGGAGGGTGCAGTGGACAGGATACCTCCAGTTCATGACCTCAGTGCCCTGGACCCTTCCAGAACCAAACAGGCCCCTAAGTCACAGGCAGCCGTGTGTGTCCTCAGCTGTCAATCAAATGTGCAAGGATCAAATGCCCCCAATCTCTGCCCTGTGTACTCCCCAGAGCTGCCAGACCCACCTCTCAGGCTTCTCCTCGACTCAGTAAAACCACTTGTCAGACTAGACTGACTGCACCTGCTGCCCTGAGCCAGCTGTCCCAGGTTCCAAGGGGACGCACTGGGACGTACCTGCTGTGCACTGACCCCAGCCGTGGGAATGGAGCTCAATGCACGCAGGGAGAAACGGGAGGCAGGTGGACGACAGACACATCAGCATTTCTACTTGAGGGGTCTGGCTGATTTCGGCCAGACAGAAATCAGGAACATAATTGCACAGCATGGGCACAGCGTCCGCTCCGTTCAGTCCCACTCCCCGTCCCCCTCGGGGTGTTCCTCGCGTGGTGCCTCCAGGTCGTGGAAGTGGAAGTTGGCCATCATATCTCGCACAGCCAGCATCAGCCTGTTCAGGCCCTGGTTATGGTCCAGGCCCTCGGCCCCTCCGTCCTCGGGCCTCTCACCCTGTGACAAAGAGGCTCGTCTGAGTAGGGCCATCTTGGAACAGGGCCCAGCACCCCCACCAAGCTCACCCCGGGACCCTGTTGAGAGAAGGGCCTCAGAAACCACACACGCAACAAGGCTAGGCCACCAGAGCGCGGTCCAGCAGCCACGCTGTCTCCATGGCAGCCATAGTCTCAGGTGGGCAAGTCCAGCGTCCTGGACAGGCTGGGGGCCCGAGCTGCTGCTGCGCTGGCTGCTGGACATTCACAGCTGAACCCAATTAGCAGGGAGAGGCCAAGATGTGCCCACATACCTCCATGGTGTAATTTGGCAACAATGACCGAAAGAAGAGAGCAATTGTGTTTCCATGACTGACAGGACTCAGCCTGAAAGAGAAAGTCGCCCACGGTCAGAAAAGGAAGCTGAGCCCACACCTGTGTTCCCTCACTGCCGTGGCAGGGACAGCAAGGGGCCAAGCAGGGGTCTGGACCCCTAGAGCAACCGGGGACGGCTCAGGCCAGAGCAGGAAAGGGAGTCGGGCATGGGCGCTGGCCCCAGCACAACCAGGCTGGACATCTGCCACTGCACAGGTGCCCTGCTTTTAAGAAAAGCTGTACTTCCTCAGTGTCCAGCACTTAAGAGTTGAGGGAGTCTCAGCAGGTCACAGAAGGTTCTAGGGCACACACGTGCTAGGTGAAGACCCCTCCTGGTGACGTGAGGTACCTCAGCCCAGCTCTTGGGGCAGTGGCAGTGACCTTCGTGTACTCTGAAAGGCCCTGGTCTGTGGAGCTTGGGGCGGGGGGAGGGGGGGCGTGCACAGACAATGCTGAGTCAGCCGAGTCCTGCAGCCGTTCCTCATGCTGTGATGTCCAGCACGGCTGCTTGCTTTTGAACCCATGACATTGATCATTTTTATCCCAGCTGATTAGAGAATTTAACTGGGAACCATCTCTCTATGAACATGCAACCCAACTTTATAATTCAATGAAAAAGAAAGGACTTCGTTCTACAAAACGTGTTCTACTGAGGTCTGGAAAGTATGTGCACCCTTAAACGGGACGATCTGTCGATGACTCTTCTGGATACGACTCTGTGGGGACGGGCTCCAGGAGAGGCCACTACTCAGCTTTGAGGGCTGGGAGGAAAGACGCCCCTCCACGACCCAGTTCCGAAAGCTGTGCACATGCTGCTGCCACCGGCCTGTCCTCCTGGCCTGGCACCCAGCAGCCTCCCGCCCACCTCACTCGGTTAAGGGACATTCTTCCTTCGTGTGTCAGTGCAGCTGCCACCTGTCCCCATGTGTCCCCTGCCCTGCACACTGCATGAGGGCAGGGTGGCCTCAGGCCTCCCCATTTCACCTCCAGCACCCGTGACAGAGCCTGACGGGGAAACCTCCTGGATCAGACGAGCGCGTGAAAGAGCCAGTTGGTCTGAGACCCCCACGCCCCTGTGCTCTGGGATCCTGAGGCCCAGGGAGGATGGAGCAAAGGAACAGGCGGCAGGTGGACAGTACCTCTCTGGCCTGACGTAGGAGTAGATGGTGTCCACAGGAGGCAGAGGGTCAAAGCCCAGCACAGGCTGCGAGCTCACATCCTGCACAAGGGGGCACGGAACGGGCACACAGCTGAGCCCTGGGCGACGCCTGCCCGCCCCCCACAGCCTGTTGGCGATTCTGCTCTGGGCGCAGGCAGGCTGGGCGGCCAGGCAGTTCACTGCACCAAAGGCTCTGGGTAGGGGCGGGACAGTCTTTCTTCCACCAGGACACTCGCCTGGCTCAGATCAGAGGACTGTGATGACTCGGTGCCAGAGTAACAGAAACACACAACCACCCTCACCCAGGACATCAGGATATCCCCTCACTGCAGGAGGCCACAGGCTGCGGGCCTCCCCTTACCGGGGGCAGTGCAGCAACCGCCTCCTTAATCTCAGAGAGGATCACGTGACGGTGGATGTTTCTGGGCGCACGCTGGTAGAGCACCTTCCGCCTAGGGCCGGGGGAACAAGGACAGCTGTGGGATGGAGTCTGCCCCGCCCATCCCACGTCTGTGAGAGACCCCGAGCTGTAGGGCGTATCCTCCGGGGGCCCGTGAGGTGGCCCCCAGGCTCACCTGCTCTCACAAGCCTCCACCGCAGGGTCCCCGGCGTCCACAGCCTTCAGGACCTCATGCACAGTCTCCTCCAGCCAGCTTATGGTGGTGGGTTCCTTCCAGAGGAAGTGTGACCGCCCGAGGTACAGGCTCACCAGCTGACTCAGGGCAGGGGGCTGGCTGCGGGGAGGCAGGGCCTGTAAGCGGACCCCATGGGGCCAGGCCTCCGTGTGCCTGCAGGCACCTTTGGGGGTGTCCAGGGCGTACCCGCAGCCTGAAGCAAGGAGGCTGCCCAGGGTCTGCCCAACTGAGAAGCATCACTGCCCAGAGGTGGGGCATACAGGTTCTGGCTTCTGTATGTTGCACGAGTTCCTTAATAGGAACGTAAAACAGAAAACCCGGGACCCCACGCTCTGCCCCCCTTCTCGTCGGGAAACCTGTGCGTCGGGCTGCAGGTTGCTCACACACCAGCCAGCTCCGTGTCCAGCAGGCCAGGCTGACGACCCACACAGACACAGGACCCAGCCCTCACAGTGGGGGACAGTCCCGCTGCCCAGGTGATATGCGGACAGCACCTGCCAGGGAGCCAGACACCCCCACCACACACATGTGGGCACTCGCCCCCCGGGTATCTTCCAGGCTTCACCTTATCTCGGCCTCAGGTCCAAAGAAGCGGTGAGAGGTGACGGTGGCATCTGGACGCACGCTGCAGTACCCGAGCAAGGGCGTCAGCACTGCGGGAGGGAGCAGAGGCCCCGTGTCACCCAAGGCACCTTTCCGCAAGGGGAGGCAGGGGCTGTGGGGAGCACCCACCTCCAGGGAACATGGTGAGAGCCTGTTGGAGCAGGAGAGAGGCCTTTTCCCTCGCACAGTTGAGCTCCTGCTCTGGGAGGTCTGCTTGCTGACTCAGCAGGAAATACGCCAGGGGCACAGAGAAGGCAAAATTTGGGAGCTGGGACAGGTTCCGGTGAGCCTGCAAGCAGGACAGAAACAGTGTGGGGTGCCAGGTGGTGAAGATGAAAGACGGCAAGTTCACTTAGTATGCAGGTGGCTCCACCTCATATCTGTGGCCTTCGCAGAAAAGACAAAAACAGTAATCCCCCCTTAACCATGGAGACATGTTCCCAGACCCGCAGTGGGTGCCTGGAACCGCACAGCAGCGACGATGTTCTCTCCTGTACACACAGACCTGCAGTCAAGTTTCGTTTACAAACGAGCTACAGTAAGAGACTAACAACAATGAAACAGTGACGGCCAAACCAGCACGAGTTTCTTTCTTCTTCTTCACAGTTTCACAGATGGAAGATTCTTTCTCACCGTGGATCTTAGCAACCTCAGCACAGGATTTTTTTCTTTCCTCAGTAAGTCAAGACCCTTCACTTTCTCACTTATAGGAAGCACATTCGTGGGTTCAGCAATTGCCAGCATCTCTACCCTTGCGCTGTGGGGCCATTACTAAGTAAAACTGGGGTGACTTGAGCACAAGCCTGTGACACCGTGAAAGTCCATTTGATAACAGACACTCACTCAGTGACTAAGGGGTGGGGCGTGGGACCAGCGTGCGGACAGTGGACAAAGGGAGGGCACATGTCCCCTCAGGACAGAGCGGATGGCGCAGGCTTTCATCATGCTACTCAGAGCAGTGTGCGATTGAAAGCACGAATTTTTATTTCTGGAATTGTCCATTTACTCTTTTTTGACTGAGGCTGACTGTGGGTAACTGAAACTGCGGGTGGGCAGGACATGGGGTGTGGGGAGAAGTGCAGCGGACGTGACAGGTGCGTCACACTGCCACCCTCCCTTACGACAGTCCCAGCTTCAGGAGAAGGCAGTCGGTCTCGCAGTGTGGAAAATTTAGAAAGCGCGATCCACAGAGGGGCAGCACCTGTACTCCCACCATCTAGTCACGTCTGCCAAAGCAGCCGGGCATTTTTCCTGCCTTTCTCTGCATGTGTGTTAATACCTATGTACCCGTGTGCTATGCATCCTCTACTAAAATGGGACATGGGCACCACGGTTTCATAACCTACTAACCACCATCAACACTATGGCAACCCCACTGTGGGGCCTCCTCGCAGGTGCTTTTCTGTGGCTCCAGGAACTTATGTAAACCAGGTCCGCAGAGCTGACGCTCCCAGGCCGACTATGCCTAAGAACACAGAACTCAGGGGTCTGCGTCGCTGTTTGTCAATCACGCACCAAGTGCTGTGAAAACACTCACGCACACCCGCCCCCAGCTGCAAGTTCTCCCCAGCAGGGTTTAGGAGACCCCAGGGTGGTACATCCCCCAGGATCATCATGTGAGCATGTGTCAGTTCAAATTTTCTACCAGCCACTTTAAAAAGAAAAAAGGTGAAACGAGTGATAACACGTTCTATTTAACCCAGTATATCTAAACTAGCACTTCAGCGTGGAAGCGCTGTGAGGCTCGTTGCTGTGACCGACGCAGTCAGGTGCTGGGGCCTCCCCTGCATGTGCGAAGCCACCACCGAGCCCGCCCCTGGTCTGCACTGGCCACGGCTGGCCGCCCGTGGAAGCAGGGCTGGGAGAGCCCGCGGCACTGGGGTCTGCCCTGGACCCTCAGCACCGCATCCCTGGACTGTCCCCGGAGTGCACAAGACTGACACGCGGTATCGGCGCGCACCTACCTCCCACTCCTGGAAGAGGCGGATTAAGTACTCGTAGTTCCGTGCCCGCAAGGCCAGGTGGTCGATGAGCAGCAGCATGCACAGGGGGTCCTCGTCCGGCTCGAGGCTTCCAGAGGCAGCACGCGAGCAGGGGAGGAAGAGGAGACAAAACGCAGAGTGGGCCACTGTGGGTATCCACGGGCCTGCGGTCACTGAGAAAAACGAGCAGTGGCGACGGCCAGGGCGCTTACCTCAGGATGAGCTTGCAGTACTCCAGCGCTGTGCGTGGGCAGCCGCGCTTCTCCAGGAAGTTCATCTGCTTGTAGAGGGCCAGGTAGAAGCTCCTGGACCCAAGACAGTTTCTCGTAAATTAGAGCAGCAGCAAGGTGGCAGAGCCACATGGCCTGGAGCCTCCTCCAGCACTGCGTCCCCCTCTGCCTGCTGGCTTCGTCGGCATGTGCTGTGTGGCCTAATCACCATGAATGTTCGAGAATGTTCCTGTCTGCAGAGGGTGACGCTCTGCTTGTTGTTTCCAAGTATGTATGTATCCGTGTACAGAAACCACACTTACTGGTTATTGAAAACCTTTAGCATCTTGGTTTTTTTTTTTAACTTATCACTTAAGGAAACAAAGTTTAAATAAAATCTCCTGTAATTACAATCTTAATATATCCTCAAATTTCAACAGTTGCTAATAGCACTATTGTTGGCTGAATAAAGTGTTATGACTTGACGACACAACACAACCAGCTGAGAATTCAGCACACAGTGCAGAGGGCGTGCAGTGGGGGTCAGCATGCCCGGGACGCAGGATGGCTGGACCACAGGAGTGCGAGGGTGGACCCAGGACAGAGGGCAGGCCACGCCCACTCACCAGGGCCCTGAAGACCAGGCCAAGGGTGAGGCCAGTGGGAGGGCTGCTGAGGCCATTTAGGCCTGACCTAAATGCAGGGGGACAGGATCAGGCTGAGCTGGACCTACTGATTTAAGCATCACAGAGTATCCTCAACTCACAGGGCACGGGTCCTTTTGTCCAATGATACAAGAGACACAATTATGGACTCCTTTGTGGTGAAGGGGCTTATTAGGCTCACTTCTAACACAGACACATTTAACCCCAGGCCAGCCTGCCTTTGAGCCCAGCCCACCTGCATTCAAGCTTTAAACACAGCGAGATGTCCTGGTTCAAGCCACCAGGTAGGACCCCTGTGGACAGCCCATGCCACCTGCTCCCGCTCCTCCCCCACTGGTACTCAGGGCACCTGTGGCGACTTCAGCACGTGAAAGAAAGAACAATGAAAGCTACATCTGTGAAAGCCCTCACGGCAGCCAGCTCACCTGTTCTCGGGTCTGCGGTAATCCAGCCGGCAGGTCCCGCTGGTGAGGCTGAACAAGGGGTGGAAGGCACACTCCATGCTGTACAGCGCTCTCTCTGCGGGCCACACAAACACGAGGGGACGGCGTCACAGCCACCATGGGGCGACTGCAACCCCGTCCTCTGTGGCTTCAACAACGAAAGCTCTGGAAGGAAGGAGGTCAGGTCACTAGGATTTGGGAAATGACAGAGCACGGCCGAAACTGTGGGTCACTCTGCACGTACTTCAATCACAGGCGTCTGAGCTGGCAACACCCACATTCTAACCAGAGGAACCCAAACACGTCCTCACAGAGCCCATGCCCATGTCCCAGCAGCTTATTCACAAGGGCCAGACGTGGAAACAGCCCAAATGTGTCCCCAGGGCTGGAGGATAAACAGAATGTGGCCCATGAACACAGCGGGACATCACTCAGTTGTCAGGAGTGCAGTGCTGACACACCTGTCACACAGTGAACCTTAGAGAGATTATGGTGAATGACAGAAGCCACAGAGACACGTGTTACATGATTCCACTTGTAAGAAATGTCCAGAACAGGCAAACCAGACACAGCACATGGGTGCCAAAGGCTGGGGCAGCTGACGGGTTTCTTTCGTATGTAATGAAAATGACGTAGGGTCTAGCAGGCTGTACAACTCTGGCATTTACTAAAAACCAATGAATTGTACATTAAACGGAAGAATTTTAAGTAATAAAAATTGTATCTCAATAAAGCTGTAATTTTAAAAAAACCCTGGGAAACCCATTTGTACCCTGTCACCTTATGAAACAGCATCTGTGCTGCTAGCCTCTGAGACACCCAAATGGAGGGACGCTGGGCCCTGGGCAGTAGGGCGGGGGTGCGGCCTCACCTACGAGGTCGCGTGCCATCTCCTGGTCCTCCTGGAACCGGCAGGCGTCACTGAGCTGCAGCAGGGAGTCAACGTGGTAGGGGCTGGTCTGGAGCAGGACCTGCGACAGAGAGGACCGCTGCCGGTGACCGCGGGCAGGGCCATCCCGGCACAGCACCCAGGGCACCAGACCCCAGGAGGGTCTGTCTGTCAGGCATTTAAACCTTGGGGAAAGAATCCCGGCTAATTCCCAAACCCCAGCTCAAGCGACGCTTGGTCCGGCGGAGAGCCCCATCACTGAGCTGACTGGAAGTATGGATCCTGTGCCGGGTCTCTGCCCCCACACTCCCCCACCCCTCAGGACCAACTGCCCGGCCCTCCAGTGGGTAGAAGCTGGCTGGCGCTCGAAAGCCGTGTGCTGGGCCGTGGCTGGTGCCGGCCTCTGGGGTGCGCGCACCACAATGTTGCTGGGCTCCATGGACTCCACTGCGCTGAGAAACCGGAGCTGCGTCTGCTGGTACTCCTCACTGTGTTCAAACGCAAAGCACGACAGGCCCTTCCTGGACTCCAGCAGCCGCATGGACAGACCTGGGGAGAGCGTCACGTCAGGCTCCGAGGTCCACGAGGCGTCTGCTGCAGCCCGTGAGCACTCGCAGGGATCCCAGGCTGCAGGCCTGCGGCCGGGTCCTCTCCAGCCCCACACCCTCCACTCCTTCCCATAGAGACGCTTCTCCCCCCAGGAGTGTGGACAGCGCACCAACAGCCCGGGACAATGGGGATGAAGATACGTACGGCCCGCGCTGTCCCATCTGGCTGGGCCTAAACACTGTCTGGTGAGAGCCAGGGGGGCCGGGCAGGGATGGGCCATGCGCTGAGGCGATGGTGATGAAAACCCACGACTGGAGGCCCTCTCTGCTCTCGCACCCAACTCTGGGTGTTTCTTCTGAGAACCTGAACGCTCCTGTCTCCCTTCATGAAGCAGGTTGGTACTTCCAGGTCACCCTTGGCTCACTGTTCCCTGATGGCTGCGCCAAAGGACACGCCCCGCAGGACCACACGGCTGAGCCCCCACCTCTGCCCATGCCCAAGGGGCATCCCCGCCATCCTGGCCCTTGGGTCCAAGGCTCCTGGACGCTCCTCCACGCCATGCAGCCGAGCGGTGCTGAAGGGCCTTTACCCCACACCCCAAGCCTGGCGGCACTGCTGCTGCTTTCTCTAAACTATGCGTACTTACTGGTGTGCACCATAAAATATCACGCTATGAACATGAACTTGATTGCTTGCTATGGTATGGAACACACAGGAAGAAGGAAGAGGCAGAAAAAAGCTGCATTGAAACACTATCAAGAAAACACACAACTGGCATGGGGGGTGTCTGTGCCAGGACATTGGGGTCACCCAGCACCACGCCAGGACGCTAAGTCACACAGCCACACAAACAGAGGACCCTAGCAGTGCCCAGCGCCGGCCCCTGCACACCCCACACCCCCGCCACCCTCACCTGGCTTGGTGTACCGGGGCCAAGTGCTCTTAGGGGTCGTCAGCCACGTACACTTGGGGTACACGCGCTGTCTCTGCCGCGGCCTGGGGAGAATAGGACAGAGCACGGCTTCACCTTCATGGTCCAACCTCTGCCGGGGCTGTGAGAGCAAAGCAGCGAGGCAGGGGAGGGTGGGGACATGCGGCAGTGTTTCCACAGGCACAACGAGGACAGAGGCAAA
Source organism: Hipposideros armiger (assembly GCF_001890085.2). Taxonomy (NCBI): domain Eukaryota; kingdom Metazoa; phylum Chordata; class Mammalia; order Chiroptera; family Hipposideridae; genus Hipposideros; species Hipposideros armiger. The sequence continues at coordinate 78,747 of NW_017731354.1, forward strand.
CAGCGTTGGTACTGAGCGCAAGCACTACCACACGAAAATGGAAACCGCAATCCAAACAACCGATGACCAGAGAAAGAGAAAAAAGGAACAGAGATTCCCCAGACCAGCAAAGTACAGGAAAGGGGAAAAGGAAACAAAAGCTGAAAACCAAACTTAAGGATGACAAGAATGAGAGCGAGCCTGCAGGAGTCCCCCGGACGCACAGGAGCCAGACACTAGCTCCACACTAGCCGAGGGTGGAGGACAGGGGACAGAGAGCGAGGGACAGGGGTGCCCGTGGCCCAGTGCCCGAGCTGCTACTGGGGTGTCTGCCGCAGATGCCAGGCCTGCCCAAAGCCCTGGTCCCCAGAGGGGTTTCTGCTCCCTCAGTGACACTGCTTCTCCAGCCAAGTGATGGCATGTGGGCGTATGTACATTATTCTCTGTACTCCTGATAAGCTCAACTTTTTCACTAAGAAAACAACTAGTAAAAACTTGAACTGTGTTGGGAACAGGGTAAAAAAGCATGTTTCTGCTTCCAATAAGAAAGTCAGAAACTGCAAGGAAAAAACCAACTGTATAAGAAAAGCACAATCAGGGCCGGCCGAGTGGCGTGTTGGTTAAGAACTGGCTTGGGGCGCCAGAGGGCCCAGGTTCGGATCCCACATATGAGGGCCAGTGACACTGCCCTCTACAGCTAAGATGCTGAACAACAGCTCAACCTGGAGCTGGGCTGCCATGAGTCGCTGGTGATGGCGTAGGCTGCAGCCCCTGTGGCAGTGGGTTGCCATGGGCTACCGTGTGTAGCCGCAGCCAGCGTGAGCAGCCAGCAGCCGCCGTGAGCAGCCGTCCAGAAGCCAGCGACTGATCTGCCTCGCCCAGGAAGAGCGCAATGATGGTGCCAGCTTGGGCCAGTGAAGCAACGTCCTCCACAACTAGACTGAAGAACAAAACGACAACAATTTGCCTGTTCCCCTTCCCCAATTCTCCAGCGCTGTTCCCATCCCCCCAATTCCCCAATAAAAATAAATAAATAAATAAATAAATAAATAAAAGCACAATCAAAATCTGAAGGGGAATTAACTGGGTGCTGAGACCCAGGGACAGCCCCATCCTGCAGGGAGCCGGCCACACACAGCAGACTGGGCTCAGGCAGCCTTGACTGCCGCGGGGAGGTTGGGTGGGTGACAAGGGCCCAGGGAGCCTCAGGCACGAGAGGGCAAGCAAGCCAGCCAGGCATGTCACGGGAGGATGTCAGTGGAGCAGATCCAGATGTGAGCGCCCGAGAAAGAGCGTGCGTGTGACGTCAGAGAGACTGAATAACCAGAGACGACAGTCAGACACGTGCAGCAGCAGAGTACGGACAAAGGGACAGGTAGGAGCTGAGCCAGGGAGGGAACAGGCAGAGTGCCAGCCTGTGACAAAGGCTGGTGACAAAGAGCGACAGTTTAAAGTAAAAGTGGTTTTTGTTACTTTTCCAAAAAGAAGAGAAAATCAGAAACCCTAGTATCCTATATCACACCCAAAATACAAGCAAAATATAAACTAAAAACCATCAGAAATGCAAGGAAAGTGTGGGTAGGTAACACATGAAAAAATCCTCAACCTTACTCATAATCAAAGAAAATTCAAAACATCAAGACTATTTTTTGTGTGCACATTACAACAGATTATAAAACCTCTCAAGCCTGCTATGGACCAGGGGAAAAGACACTCTGACACAATGGTGGGTGGGCGTTAAGTGGCACAGCTATCCCAGAGGGCAGTGGGGTGACATGTAGCCACCTCAAGATGGGGACACCATTCCTGGCAATTTCACCAGAAATGCCAGCACAGGTGCAAGGGGACTGCAGCCAACACGCAGCCTAACATCTGTCCCTTTGGGCGAGCACGGCCCCCCTTCCCAGGGTGTGTACTGTGACCCTAGGTGGCAGCAATCTGTCTTGACTGGTTATCTTTTGGGGGGTGTCAAAGTAGACGATTCTGAATTGCTTCAACTTTTTTATAAGAAATATTTAGTTCTATGATCAGAGACAAGATATACGTGAAAAGACAAAGCTGCTGTTCGCTGGCCTCTGTGATGCAGGGTTGGAGGCAGGACACCAGTGCCTCCCACAGAGTCCCAGACACAGACCCTCGTGCTCTGAGCATTTCTCGCCACGTTGGCCACGTGGCACCAACCAGTAAGGGCTGTTCAGTTAACAGACTCAAACTTACTCGGCACCTAACCTTTAGTTGGCTGGCTGCCGACTGGGAAGCGAAGGTGAACCCGCCTAAGATTTCAGGGCCGGAGGCTCAACATTGAAGGAGCCTCGGAACCTGTGTAAACCGACGGCACTCACGCCGGAGACGGCGGCCACGGCCAAGGTCAGACAGCAGCTTCTGCCCAGACCCCATCAGGCCCCTCGGAACCGGAAGAGCCCTCAGGGTTTCCTTTCTCTCTACAGCTTTGAGAAACCCCTTTCTGTACTTGAGGACGTGGCCCATGTGGATCTTACCTTTGTTCTCCCAGGACAGCTCGAGCACCAAAATACCTTTTCAGCTCTGTGTCTGGATTCAAGTGTCTAGAGAATTGAAAATTTGACAGAGAAACATGAGATTTTCTTTTACAACCATTCTGGGGTTTTTACAAAGCCACATAAAACCCAGCAAGGGAAACAGTGACTGTAGCGTGAAAACTGACTGGCAGGCTGCTTCCTCTCAAAAACCACACCAGGCTGAGGCTGTCAGGGCAGCATGAGACCTGGCCGAGATCAGGGCGTCCCCACCGACTTAGGGAAGAGCTGGCTTATTTTGGAGGCTGCCAGCAACCTCTGTAGTAGGACAGGGTCTTGTTAGCATCTACAAGAGGAGCAGGTGGGTAGTTTACCCTGAGAAGACATCTCTACCACAGGTCAGGAAAGACGCGCCCACATACATAAAGCTACGCACAAAGCAGGACTCCCCTTTTCCTTTCCTAAAGGTCTGATAATAAACTCATGTCACTTTTAAACGAAGATAGTACGTTTTCTTATTTTTCTTACTAACACCCTCCCCACCACAGAGTCTGCAGGGACAGCCAGTGGCAGCCAGGAGGGACGGGACATACCTGTGCTCCACATACAGGACGTGCTTCTTGGAGCTCAGGGGAGGTGGGCCCGGGGGGTGTGAGCCACTGCCGTCCTCAATCCTCTCCAAGATGCGGTCGATGTCTTCCAGCCCATTTTCCTAAAGGCCCAGATAACACGTCACTCAGCACACTAACTGTATTTGAGTGACTTTTACACAGAGCAAGCATTGCAGTGTTACTTCCTGCAAGACGAAGCACATACATCATTTATTATAGAAAAGAGGCGATGCTTCCTAAGAGGAAGCTTGGGACAGACAGAATCACAGAACCACAAGGACCCGGAAATCACTGGCTCACAAGCCCCCAGTTCTCCTTCTCCAGGCACCCTCGCCTCCTCAGGTGACTGAGCTACGCCCTCTTCTCTGGACAGACACGGGGGGCAATGAGGCCCCAGGGACGATGCTGGAGATGCATTTGCTGATCGTGTGTGTGTGTGTGTGTGTGTGTGTGTGTGTGTGTCGGGGGAGGGGGGCGTTTACACCTTGTCATCACTTGAGTCTGTGGGCACCAGGAAAGGCCAGGACACATGGCCACAGCAGGCTGAGAACTATGGCTGTCCAGGAACGGCGTTTCGGAGGTGGCCAGAAAACAGAAGGGAGGGCGGGGCTGACTCTCAAGGATAAAGTGAACAAACACAGAAGCAAGATTTGGTATGTAACTGGCCCTTTTCATTTCCCTGACCTCTGAGTTAGTTACTCTCCTAGTGGGCAGGGGTCAAAATATCAAATAAAAACCCACTGCTTTCAACCTCGGCTTGGGAAACAGCCAGGAAAGAACGGAGAGGAAAGCTGCCGGGCATACCGAAGCTTCTGCAGTACTTTTCTTATTTTTCTGTTTCTTTTTCTTCTTCCGGAGTTTGCCACTTGCGTTCGACTAATAAAAGAAGCACATATTAATCAGTGGCAAGAGACAACAAAATCTTAAACCCTGAGAACCAAAACAGCAAGCTGCAGGGGGACAGGGGACTCCCATGTGGCATCCCCTCCCTCCCACTTTTGGGGTGTCCTGTGAGCTCGCTACTACTCTTCTCTCCAATAAGAAGCACCTCGCATCGTCTCCCCGACTCAGGTCCAGCCTCCATCTTCCTCTCACACCCCTCTCAACAGCCTCACTGCCACCCACCTGCCCTCTGCTTTCTTCATGCGTTTTGTCCACTGTCCCTGCGAGGCTCAGCCACCTGGAGAGCGGGCCCCGCACCGCAGCCCCATATTCAGGCCGTCTGCCTCAACACCGCTCCTGCCTTCACTTGGCCATGTCTTCCCATCAGTGTGACGGCTCCTGGGGAAGCCCCTCCCATCCCGAGCTCAGTCAGGTCTCCCCACCTGCACTTGTCAGTCCATCCATATCACCCACTCAACCAGAGGCCCCTGGAGGGCAATGACTTGTCCCCAGAACCCAGGAGGCTCCCAAAAGCACTTGTTGAATCAACGAGCAAAAGGTGTCCCAAGGGCCCCTCCCCTGTGCCATGGAGAAAACAAAACTGACCCAGTCTACACATTTCTTCAAAGCACGTCCACCCAGGGCCCCGAGCTCCAGGCGCACCATCATAGGGCACACACGCCCAGCTGAACGGGGCCAGACGCTCCCAATGAGGGACGCAGGTCTTGGGCCATGGACTTGTCTAGGAGACCCTGGATATCACACCCTACAGGCCACCATGAGGATGTCACACAAATTTGATTGGTGCTCCCAAGGAAACTTTGGGGCAACTGGGCAATGAACAAAATGGAATTCAGCAAATGACAGCAGAGCATGTGTGGCGGGGCACCTGCTCTGGGGATGTTGGCCCCTCAGCCACCTGCTCTGGGGGTGCTACCTGCTCTGGGGGTGCTGCCCCCTCAGCCACCTGCTCTGGGGGTGCTGCCCCCTCAGCCACCTGCTCTGGGGGTGCTGCCCCCTCAGCCACCTGCTCTGGGGGTGCTCTGGCCCCTCAGCCACCTGCTCTGGGGGTGCTCTGGCCCCTCAGCCACCTGCTCTGGGGGTGCTGCCCCCTCAGCCACCTCTCCATCCTTCTTGGTCGCGGCACTTCCACTCTGGGATCTCCTCTTGCTTCCCGACACCGCTGCGTCTGCGAGCAGACAGTCGGGCCTCTCCCCGTTCACCACAGGTCCCTCCTCAAGGTCCTCGACGTCTATCTGCAGAAAGGGGTGGCAGAGAAAGGCGTTACATGTGCATCCTGTTCCCAAGTTAGCGCTCCGCTCAGGACGACAGCAGAGCAGAGCTGCTGGGCAGGAATCTCCAAGGCCACTCTGAGGTGGGAGGGAAGCGACACCAACGTCTGCTATGCCTCACCTCATGGCGCTAACCCTCTGAACTGCGGGCGACGGCTGAGGCAGTTCATTACCAGAAAGGCTGCACTAAAAGACACGTGCTTCTCTGTACACATGTCTCTTTTCTCTAGCTACTTTTATGACTTTTTTCAACACTGGTTTTCAGCAATTTTATTGATTTACACTGTTGTTGTTTTGTTTGTCCTGCTTGGAGTTTGTTGACATTCTTGGACCTGTGATCAAGATCACTGATGTTTTCTTCTCTAGTGTCTAATCTGCTATTAAGACTACCAGGTGAATTATTCATTTCAGATACTGTATTTTTCAGTTCCTGAATTTGCTCTTTTCAGTTTCTATTTCTCTATTGAGATGCTCCTTCATTGCATTCATGGTTTTCTTTAAATCCTTGAATATATTTATACATTGTCTTATGTTTGTATCTAATTTCGCCATCTGTTACTTCCAGGTTTGTTTCAACTGACAGATTTTTCTCCTGGTTATGTGACACATTTTCCGCTTCTTCACATGTCCGGTAAGTTTATAGTGTATGCTAGACATATGATGCTACACTGTTGAATGACTGGATCTTGTCCTTTTCCTTAACAGTACTGAAATATGTTTAGGCAGGCACTTAACTTATACATTAGCACATTCCCTTCAAATTTAGTTTTAAGCTTTCTTAAGACAGATCTAGGATATTCTTTATCGGAGTGGTAGTTCTGCCCTACTCCTAAGGAGTGGCCTTTCTGAAGCACACTGAACACCAAAGCCTTTCAGTAAGGTGTCTGAATTCTGGTTGGTCAGAACTGAGTGTCTTCCCATACTGTCACTCTGAGCGCTAGTCACAGTTAACCTCAGTTCTCTGCCAGTTGTTCTTCCTCCAGGGGTTAATATTGAGCCAAAGACTCAAAGCACATTTCTAGAATGCCTCCTCTCCTGTGCCCTGCCCCGTAAACCCCAGCAGCCTCAGTGGACCCAACATCTTTCTAGCTGCTCAGCTCAGTGCTACCACCATCGTCTCCTGGACAGCCTCCCATGCTACTATCTGACAAGTGCCTCCAAGTAGAAAGCCAGGTCACTGGGCTCACTTGGACCTGCAATGCTTATTGTCTAACATCTGGAAACAGTCACTTCATCTATTTTGCTCAGTTTTACAGTTGTTCATGGCAAGAAGGCGACTCCATACAGCTATTCTGCCGCAGCTGGAAGTGGGGTTTTACTTCTGTTTGTGCTCACCCACTGCTTGGTTTATTTAGAGATTGTTTTTGGCTTTATATAAATACGTCTTTCAGTGCAGGGCCCACGGACACCACTAAAAGTGTTGCTGGAGAAAAAAAGGAGTTATTTTTCCCATTGGAAGCCATTAAAATGCTGCAATACTGGAAAATGTGCTTCTCCAGTATGCCGTCAAGAATTACAAAGCCTCGGGCCAGCCGAGTGGCGCGATGGTTAAGAACTGGCTTGGGATGCCAGAGGGCCTCGGTTCAGATCCCACATATGAGGGCCAGTGACACTGCCTTCCACAGCTAAGATGCTGAACAACAGCTCAACCTGGAGCTGGGCTGCCATGAGTCGCCGGCGACGGCGTAGGCTGCAGCCCCTGTGGCAGTGGGTTGCCATGGGCTACCGTGTGTAGCCAGCAGCCAGAGTGAGCAGCCAGCAGCCGCAGTGAGCGGCTGTCCAGAAGCCGGCGACTGATCTGCCTCGCCCGGGAAGAGCGCAATGATGGTGCCAACTTGGGCCAGTGAAGCAACGTCCTCCACAACTAGACTGAAGAACAAAATGACAGCAACTCGTCTGTTCTCCTTCCCCCAATTCCCCAGCACTATTCCCTTCCCCCCAATACCCCAATAAAAAAAAAATTAAAAAAAAAAAAAGAATTACAAAGCCTCATCTATTTGTAGGTAGACACTGGCAGACATCTGGAAAAACCACATACCATTTTTTTTGCACTGTTCAAATAATTTACAATTGAAATATTGACCTATAATTCTTTCCTTGCTAAAAGTAGCACTGATGACGCCAACATTGGTAAAGATTATCTCAAGGACTTGAGGACAACAGAGATAATGTGACAGGATTTTAACCTGAAGGGTCTTAGAAAATTACGATAATCCTTGACCACATTTGTCCTTGGCTAATAAAACCTAAAAAAAAAGCTATAGATGTTCTAATACCATATGTTATTAAATGTTTTGGGGACAGTGAATCTGAGGTTTTTGATCTTGCTGCCATTAAAACAAAAGATCAAAATCAACTGGAGATCAAAGATAAAGATGACACATGCGTTGACAAGTCGAAGATCAACGAACAATTTCAGGTCCTTATTCCAGCCAAACAATAAGCCCGATCACCAAAACTTACTTTGGAAGAAGTTTGTTTTTATTTATTTGCACAATTTATATTTATTTAAATTACTTTCAGGGAATGGGCATTATATTGTACATGAAAACACACAATTATTTGTACAAAAACTGATCTTCCTCATTTGGAGAATTTTTCAATCCTACAGTATAAGTTCTGATAGTTTTAAAGTGTGTTTATGGGGTTTTCATCAGATTATCAAAGTGGTCCTTGACCCAAAAAGTACTGAGAAGCTCTGTTCTACATCATTTTTAGTGCTCGCACAGTATCTTGTGCAGCAAAACTCAAAGTATACACTTAAATTGGGTGCATTTACTATATATGAACTATACCTCAATAATGTTAATTTTTAAAAACCTACTCTGAATTAAGTGGAAAGGTGATTTCTAATCTAAGGCCAAAGAAACTCACCCGAGAGCCAGCAATGAGGAGGGCCATCAAAGCCATAAAGTAACCAAGGAGTGGGGGAGCCTGCTCTGCTCCCCTCCCCCCAGGAGAGCATCACAGGCCCTAGAAATACTTCTAAGGAAACTATTGAAGGCTACATGTTCTACTGTACCCTTCCCTTGGTTCTCAACATCATTTAATATTTACATCTGCTGAATGCTGAGCACGTGCCCAGCATGGGCTAAAGGCTGCACATGTTAGTTCATTTATTCCTCATGACAACCCCATGAGATAAGTAAGATCATCCCCAAGAAATACAGAAACCAAAGGTTACGTTAGGTATCTTGTCCAAATTCTCACAGCTCTGAAGAGGTGGGGTCGGGATTCAAACCTAAGTCCTTCTGATCTCAAAGCCTGTGTGCATACACTCTGACCGGAGACAGTAAGTGCCAGCTTCTCGGAGGAAACAGACGCATGCCGTATCTTTACTGCATCCCTACTGGGGGCCAGACAGCACTCTGGGTGGTGGGCACACATCAGGGGACAGAGAACCTCTGTTCTCACAAAGTTTATACTCCAGCAGCAGGAGACAAGCAACACAAACTAAAAAGCACACACAGATAATCAATCGTAAGGTATGTCCTACGATCATTGCCAGGGAAAAAAGGAAGATGACCAGGAGAAAGGGGATGGGAGTTTGAGGGGGACTGTGGGAAGGGTAGGCAAGACTGAGAAGGCCAAGCCTGAGGGAGTGAGCCGTGTGACGTCTGCATACAAGGCGTTCCTGGCAGAGGCGATGACACAGGAAGTGTGGATGGACCACGGTGAGCAGGATTAGGGGGCGACAAGGTGGCAGAGCTCATGGGGCAGACTGGGCGAGCCTGGGGCCATGGGAGGTTGTAAAGAAAGGAGGGCCGAGGTCAAATATGTGCTTAGTGGGGCCACCGCGGCTGCTGCGTTCAGACAGACTGCAGGGTGGTGACGTCCCCGGCCAGGGGCGAGGGCCATGCTACAGGCACTGCACCCGGGGCCAACACAGAGTCCTCAATGGTTTGCATGTGGCATGTGAGAGAAAGATGAGTGGTGCCTTCTTGGCTGCTGGCCGTGGCTTTAGCGAGAATGACGATACCCTTCAACAGAAGGCAGTTAACGTTTGGACACACTGAGTTTGAGATGTCTGAAATATCCAAGAGGAGATAGATGTGTGAATCCAGAGACCAGAAGGAGGTCTGAGCTGGTGATATCAACATCCTCCCAGAAAGCAGAACAGACCAGACACAGCACAGCCCTGAGTAGGTACAGCCCTGGGGTCCCTCCAACCTGAGTGCACGGGAGCCACATAAGCCACCTTCTTCTCCACTGGCACACTAGCACCTGCCATTGTTCTCAGCCCCCCAACACCCCGCCCCGTCCATGTACCTTCCTTTCTTCTTCACCAGGGGCACTGACTTTGCTTCAGAGACAAATAACATGGCATGCTTAAGAGTACAAGTTTTAAGTCAGAAAGCCTGAATTTACATTACAGGGGGCACTTACTACCTCATTTGCACAATGGGGACAACATGACCTCCTTCCCAGGCTGTGAGAAGCATATGACAGAGCAGCAGTGCCTGCATGTGTAAGTGTCCTCCAAATAATGGTCATTGTCATTAAGGGCTAAATCTGGAGGATGTGGGAATAAGAAGAAAGCACCACCAGAAAAAGTTCTGTGAACGCAGCCAACTGACTTCAGCACAAACGCATGTCAACCTATTAACAAGGGAGATGGGAAAGAAACCTGGAGTGTTTTGAAAGAAGCCTGAAAAATTACTGGCAAATTTTAGGATAAATGATGTGATGGAAGTCCTGGGAAAACACAACTGACTGTGTGTCCATAACTGTTTTGTACATGTTTGAAATTATCCATAATAAAAGTTAAAAACAAAGAAATGACAAGAAATAGGGTAGCAGATAAGGAGTTACTTTCACTCAGAGAATCAGAAGCATGGAGGGAGACCATGGTTAAGGTATCTCTTACCACAAGAGGAAAGGCCAGTAATCTCTAAACCAGACTTCCAGACCAGTGTCTCACACTCCCCACCGTCTTATGATGGGCCCCTTAACTTGCCAACTCCATATGAAGTTGGGAGAAATTGCAAGACCATGAAGGAGCTTACAAAGGGCCGCTAGATTCTCCATGATCTTCAGATAGACTGCTATTTGCTCAACTATTTAGCAAATAGCCACTGAGTTCCCACTATGCATTAGACACATGGTGCTGGAGATACAAGGTGAACAAAACTCATGTTACTTGACTGTACAAGGTCAGAGAAGCGAGAATAAGATAATGCACACACATGCGAGATTACAGACTGAGGCCAGCACTAAGGAGGCTCCGTTGGGAGTTTATTCCTTCAACTCACACCCATCGTGTTATTTCTCTGCGCTGGACACCTGGCTGTGGGGGACACACAGGTAAGCAAGACACCAGGTCCTAGGTGGTGAGAAGTAAAGGAAAATGTTTGTAAAGGCCCTGCAAGTGCCTGACGTGGAGACAGAAACCAGGGGAAGGACGCCCAAGACCCTGAGACGTGAAGCCCCGCCCACCACGCCGCGGCCCCGCCCCTCAGCCTGACAGCCACGCCACGCCACTGCAACCCGGACCCCACTTGCCCCATCCCTGGACATTACGGCCCCGCCCCTCACCACAGCCTCAAACGACGTGGCCCAACTGCCGCCCCGCCCCCATGACCTCACGCCGCCGCCCACTCCCTTCGCCCCGCCTCCCGCTGCAGCCCAGACCCGAGCCGTCCCGCCCCGTGACGTCACGCCCTCGCCCGTGCAGACCCGCCTCGCACGCTGCCCCCACCGCGGGCAGCCGCACTCCTCACCAGCTCGAACCGATTGTTGACACGGACGCCCTCCTTCCCTGCGTCCCGGGGGCGCCGACCAGCTGGCCCCCGCTTTGGTCCTTCTTCTTCCGCATCATCGTCATCACGGAGAACAAACTGCAGGGCGTCGGGCCCGAGGGGCTCCTGGCCGCGCTGTTCCCCCCTCAGCCTGCGGAGGGCCCGGCGCGACATAGGACCCAACGGCCGCCGTCGCCTGGGCGCTGGGAGAAGAGCAGAAGACAGCGCCCGGCGCGCCTGCGCACTCACGGCGCGCTGGCGAGAGGCTGGCGTGCTGCGTCTGCGCGCTGCGGTTCTCCGGAACTTCCTCTCCGTCATCGGTGACGTCGAAGAAGGTGCGGACCTCCCGACGACTTCTCGCGGGACGTGGGCGCCGCTGCGGCAGGTGTCTCCGAGTGTTCCCGAGGCGTTCCCGCGACAGGTGTCGGGCTGGGACAGGGGCGGGGGCGCACAGGCCCCGAGCCTCCCGCACCCGGACCTGGCTCCTGTTCTCCCGGCCTGCGGCGCGGAGGGACACGCCAGGTGAAGAGGCAGTGCGTGCAGGTGGGCGCACGGCCCCGCGGCGTTGCGGGTGGCGGTGCGCAGGTGACATTTGGGGGACCCGCAGGGCCCTAGTCCCTGCTCTGCACGCCCTGCCTGTGACTCCTCAGCCTGGATTCAAGGCTGCAGACGGGACAGCTCCCTCATTAGACGTAAGCACATCCAAACCGTGCATCTTCCCAAAGCCGCGGATTTCTGGACAACCCCATCCCGGGATAGACTGAAACCAAATCTTAGGTGCCGTCCTGGGAGTTTGTGGTGTTACTGCGCCCCAGGTGATTTCCTGTACATCTCGGTATGGGAATCCGCGGTCTGAGGTGGAGGCTCGTCGCCCTCACTGTACATCACAACGTCCTGGGAGATGTTTACAATAAAGATGAAGGACCCAGCCCTAGGAACTCCGAGGTGGGCCTTGGCATTTTAAAAAGGTCTTCAGAGGATTAAAATGTGCAGGCGGATTGAGAACCCCAGCGCTGCAAAGATCCAAATGCAAGAGCAAGATGACCTGGTGTCGGGTAAGGTTCTCCCACTGCGATGGAAGACTGGAGAGGGTAGCCTGGAGCAGAGATGGCTGTCACTGTGGAGCCAGGCCGAGCACTGGTCCAAATCCTTCCTCCTGCAAGGTCGGTATCCCCCTTTTACAGGTAAGAAACTGGGACTCAGAGAATAGTGACTGGCCCGGGTAGAATCTGGATTTGCATTCGTGTCTGTGGTTCCACAGTTCATATGAGGAAGTCCAATGGCAAGGACTGAGAAGAAGAGGCAGAGACGGCGTGTGTGTGTGTGTGTGTGTGTGTGTGTGTGTATGCGTGTACGCATGCACATGGGTGGTCTGTCTGCCTGTACTGGTCCCTGGGACCCTGAAATTCTTCACACAGATTGGCACATAGCTGCTGCCTCAAGCTCCCCACATCCCAACTCCTCCAGCCACTCCTGCAGAGTTCCCTAGACACTAGCCTGCCTACAATCTAGCTACTAAAGGGTTGTGCTGAGCACAGATGGGACTCCCAGGAACCACCTTCCTATCCCTTATTGTTCGGGGCCAGGCTAGTTGGTAAACAGAGTTTGTGTCACTCCTGGTCAAGTGATGCAGCCGATTTATGCATACTGATTGCCTTGCCTGTGGATGAAAACTCGGGGAGTCTCAGCTGTCATGTCCTGCGTGGCAAGGGCAATGGGAAGCGAGAGGGCGACACAGTGAAAGAGCACAAGAGACAGAGGTAAGGCTAAATAAAGCGAGACCAAGGGGCATCAGCCTAGAGGACTGAGCCCCGAATGGGTCGTTGCATGGCTTGTATTGAGAAGACATCAAAGGAAGAGAAACTGGATTACTCAAAGATCCGTAAGTGCTACGTGCCTTAAGGCTGTTTTCCATTAACCAGCTCCCACTGTACTCCAACATGTACTGCGCCTTCACACAGCCTGCACAACCCCCAGGACAGCGCCATTGTGCCGCATCCTATACAAATAAAGGGAGATGACCGGTATCATTCCACCGGGTCTCGGCCTTCCGAGACACTCCCTAGAGGAAGCTTTACCGATATCATTCCACCGGGTCTCAGCGTTCCGAGACACTTCCTCAGGACCTCGTTAGGTCAGGGGTTAGTGCAGGGGGGCGGTCGTGGCAGTAGCTGTAAGGCAACACTCAGCCTGGAGCTTTCTGCTTTGCCCTCACATAGCAACAGCTGTGTGACATAGGGAGGCTGTGTGACCAAGGGAGGCAGCATCACCCCAACCTGAGTGCCACCTTCCCTGAACAGATTCTGAACATGAGTCTCTTCCCACACCACAAATTTGGTTGTCAAGTTTTAAATTAGACTTCATTTCTCGAGATCTGTTAGGTGAGATGGAGGCACAGCCTCTGTACCTGGAATTCTCAGGCCAGCTCAGCAGCGCTGAGGACAGCAGCAAGACCCACCTGCCCGTGACGTTCCCTCTTGACTCACTTTTGAGCCTTGTGTGGGCCCCTCCGCTCAGCCCAGTTGTCCCAGGATGTCTTTGGTTTCCAAGTGTGCCGCTTATGGGAGTGGGCCTGCACATGTGGCCTGGCCCATTTTCTCACTGCTGGTCGCATGACTGCGGAGCAACCCCTGACCCTCTCTGTGACGGTTCTCTCATTTTGAAAGGGAGCAATACGTTCACAAGGGCTGGGAGCTGGCGTTCACAAGGGCTGGGAGCTGGCACTTTTCACTGGCTGCTCTGATTTTGTGCCCTGAATGCCCTGACCCAGCTGATGAATGTCTTCTCCTGCAGGCCCATCTGTGACAAGTCTTGTGCCTCAGGCAAGCTACGCATATCTTTAGCCAAATTCCTTCGCTGTTTCCTCACCTGCAGGGTGGGATGACAACAGAAGCCACCGCCAAGGCACACAGGGGCACAGGGTGTTGCTGCAGCCCTCTGCAGTTGCTCCCACCCTGCGAATCCCAAGGGGGGCATCTGCCTGGAGAACAGCAGGAAGGATCTGGGGGATGAGGCCAAAGGGCCTCCCAGGCTGGTAGGGGACAGGCAGCAGGCTGAGCTGCTATTCCACACGCAGCCATGCCAGTCATAGGACCAAGGAGGCAAGACCATGAAGCTGGGCAGAGGAGAGAGTGGGCACTATGACTGCACGCGGCAGCAGGTGGCCCTTGGAGCCTAGCTGCCGCCCTTGGAGAACACACCTCCTGCTATGGCTGAAGTCCTTAGTTCACACCGCAGGCCAGACACTGAAACCACCTTTATTAGGCCAAGAGTGGCAGTGAATACAAACTGACAGGGCTCCTCCCAGTACTGCAGGGCATGGATGTCAGGCAGGAAGTGAGTGTGGCCTCCGACCTGCACCCCCCCCCAACCCCCACAAGGGCATGTGTCTCAGGCACCTGCTTGGGAGAATCTCAGTTCACTCAGGCTCCCTAGGTGGGTCCAGAAGTGTCTACCCAGGGAGGGGATGAAGAGAACAAACATGGGGCAGGGTGTCCCCTGAGCCCCAGCATCCTCTGCCCTACCTCCAACTGCCCTTCCCATCCTGTCTTGTCCCCACCCCACCCAAGGAATCCTCAGAGGAAACAGCCTCCCAGGGAGAGTCCTGGAAGTAAGCCTGACCCCAAGCGGACCATGGGGCTGGAAGCACGCGTATAAATATATAGGCTGTGTGTATATTACAGAAAACTATCTGCGTATGTATATATGTACATGCACACTCGCGGGCTGGCAGGCCGGCCGCAGTGCCCAGGACGGGGAGTTTCCCAGCTGGCCCGGGGTGGCCAAGGGCTGTCACTTGAAGTCTAGAGTCCAGGTGTCAGGGATGTAGAGGGACTGGGTCTGGCGGGCACGGCGAGGGGTGGTGTTGAGAGCGTCCACGCTCTTGCGGCTGGAGCGCACAACGTCCACCACGAAGCTTGTGCAGTCGCTGCAGACGTCCTTCAGGACGCAGCCGTGGGCGTAGATGTGCGGGAACGCCGCCTCCACACTTGACCAGTGAGACCCCTGCAAGGACCTGGGGCAGGAGAGGTCCATCAGCGAGAACCCTGCCCGCCCCGCCCCCGCATCAGCTGAGTCCTGGGCTCTGACCACCCCTTCCGGTTCCCACGTCGCTACTCAGTAGCCCCCAGGTTCCCCCAGCTAGCTCCGTCTCAAAACACCCGCATGGGATGTGTTTCCTGGGGGTGTCCCAGCAAACGAGACCCCCACCCGCACCCCAGCTCCTGCATACTGGCAGTGCCTGACCACCGTTCAACACCAGCAAAGAGCAAAGGTACGCACTGGAAGACGTCTCTTCTCTGTGTGGTCGTGGTTTTGGCAGTTGACGCCCTCTGAGGACTCTCAAAGCCCAGCGTATAGACGGGGATGTGTGCAAACTTCTTAGAAGGCGTCTTCATCTGCAACACGGGGAGATGTGGACAAGTCACCCCCACAGAGAACATGCAGCCACACACCCCCTGCGGACCACCACCAGCTCTGGGCCTGTGTGGCAGCAGGGGCAGGCCTAGAGGTCACCATTCGCCCTCCGCAGGCTCTGGGTGTCAGCACACCTTCCACACACCCAAGTGGGCTCACCTACACAGGTACCTCTTAGAGCAGGCGCGGTGCCTTCTCAGAGCACGCAGGACCTCACCTACGCCTGCATGCAGCAAGCAGGCCTCGGAGGGGGAAATCTGTCCACCGCCACGTGGCAGGATATAAAGTAGGGGTGATGGAAATCCCTCTTAAGCAGATTCTTGTTTCTGGGCTGAGGCGTAAGTGGGTGACCACTTCTAAATGTCACTGTCCATTTACGTCAGTGCACATGTATGTAACAGACACCCTGAACTGCTATAAAGGACCTCCAAAAACTCAAGCTGTAGTGTCAGAAGGTAGGACTGTTAGAGGAGAACTGAAGGGTTTCTTGTCACCGTCCTACTAAGGTAGAATGTTTTTTAAAAATGCGTTGGGGGCATCTACAAGGGTCATTAAAAACTAGACAGTCTCAGAACGTACAGGAATGGAGTCTGCCTGGAGGCGGGGAGATGAAAGGTGGCTAGTGAGGGTGGGGTCATCTGACGGAGATGGTGGAGCCCCGTCCCACCGTGCCCCCACCACTCCTGGACAAGCCAAGCCAGGGTAGCAGGACACCTGACGCCCCTGGGGGCCTTGCTCAGACCCTGGAAGATCCTCACCTTTATGCTACAGGAAGTGCAGACCGCTCTGGAAGGGAAAGGGGAAAAGCAGTGTCAGCTCTGAAGAGGCCACGGAGACACAGCTGCCTGTTGTCGTGTCCCCCAGCACACCTGCCTGGCCCGCCGGTCCTTGCCTCCTGTTTGGCCCCTGCTTACTTCAGTGTTTTACTTTCATTTTACTCCCCAATCCTGCTTTTCTTTTTACTTAGCTCTACATCCAAAATGCTTCTGCCCCTTGGCCCTTTTTCAGAGTATCTCACCCTCCACTCTTGTGTGTGCTTCACACTTCTCACCATCTGAGCCAGGGGGGCCTCGATCAAGATGCTCAGTTTTAAGCAGTGATTCCCTTTTCCCATTCCCCACACCTGACTTCAAAAGTAAATACCTTCTTCTAAAAAATCTGAACATTAGAGAAAATTGTAACTTAGACAAAGGAACCCTCTCCTCTAAAGCCCTGTTCTGAGATGACCCCTGCTAACACATCTTCATCCTCTTGATAGAAGCATGTAGTAACAAAAATACACATTTCAGATAAAAATAAATGAAATGGGGTATTGCACATACTATTCTATAAATACGCACCAGGGGCTCTTCTCCACATTAGTACAAATTGTCCAAATTCATTTTGTAAAACAAGGGGCCATGTTCTCTTGCACGGATGTCCCATAATTAATTTACCATCAACAAACCTCTGGGTTACTTTCATTTCATTGTGGTCAGGGAACCTACTTTGTCTGACTCAAGTCCTTTTACATTTTTGAGACGTGTTTTATGACCCAGAATACAGATTTTTGTGCACTTGAGAACGTGTGCTGCTGTTGGGTGGAGTGCTGTGCAAATGTCAGATCAGGATGGTTCATAGTGTGGTTCAAATCTTCAATATCCTTAGTTTTTTTCTGTCTACAAGTTTTATCAATTGTTGAAAGAAGGATATGGAAATTTCTAAACATAATTGGGGATTTATCTCTCTCTCCTTGCAGGCCTATCAGTTTCTGCTCCGTGTATTCTGAGTCTCTGCTGTTAGGTGTGTAATGTTTAGGTTTGTTATTTCCTCCTTTTATCATTATGAAATGAACTCCTTTATCTCTGCTAATATTCTTTGCAAGCTACTTTGTATGATATTAACATATGAACTTGAGCTTCCTTTAGTGTTGGCATGGTATATCTTTCTCCATCCTCCTTTCGACTAATTGATGTCTTTTTATTTAAAGTACGTGTCTTGAGGGACAGCCGGTTGGCTCTAGTGGTTGGAGCACGGGCTCATAGCACCAAGGTTGCTGGTTCGATTCCCGCATGGGCCAGTGAGCTGTGCCCTCCACAACTGAATTGAAAACAACAACTTGACTTGGAGCTGATGGGTCCTGGAGGAACACACTGTGTTCCCCAATAAAGTTTGAACACACACAAAAAAGAACTTGGAAAAAAAATCCTTAATTTAAAAAATATTTTTTTAAAAAGTATGTTTTGAAAAAAAAGATAAAAAATATAGTAAAATGGCAATAGCTACATATCAACAATGACTTTAAATGTAAATGGATTAAATGCTCCAATCAAAAGACAGGGTGGCTGAATAGATAAGAAAACAAGACCCTTATATATGCTGCACAAGAGACTCACTTCAGATTGAAAGTCACAGATGGAAAATTAAGGGATGGGAAAAAGATATTTCATGAAAATGGAAATGGAAAAAAAAAAGAGCTGGGGTAGCAATACATATACCAGACAAAATAGTCTTTAAAACAAAGGCTATAGGGCCAGTCAAGTGGCACATTGGTAAAGAGTTGGCTTGGGATGCCGGCTCTGAGCAGCATGGCCCCGGTTCAGATCCCACATTTGGGCCAGTGACGCTGCGCCCTCTACAGCTAAGATGGTGAACAACAGCTCCGACCTGGTGCTGGGCTGCCGTGAGTCGCCGGCGACGGCATAGGCTGCAGTGAAGCTGCAGTGGGCTGCCATAAGCTACTGTGAGTGGCCGGCAGCTGGTGTGAGCGGCCGTCCAGTGGCTGGCGACCCATCTGCCTCACCCAGGAAAAGCACAATGATAAACCAACATGGGCCAGTGAAGCAACATCCTCCACAACTAGACTGAAGAACAAAAGGACAGCAACTTGTCTGTTCCCCTTCTCCGATTCCTCAATGCTGTTCCCCTCCCCCAATTCCCCAATAAAATCTTAAAAAACAAAAACAAAGGCTATAACAGGAGACAAAGACCCAGTAATTCCACTTCTGGGTATTTATCTGAAGAAACTGAAAACACTAGTTCAAAAAGACGCGTGTATCCATATTTTCACTGCAGCATTGTTTACAATGGCCAAGATGTGGAGGCAGCTTGGGTGTTGATAGAAGAATGGATAAAGAGGAGGTGGTACATATATACAATGGACTATTGCTCAGCCAGGGAAGGGAATGGGTTCTTGCCATCTGTGGTGACATGGATGGACCTGGGGGGTATTGTGCTGAGTGGAGTGTCAGACAGAGAAAGACAGATGTTATGTGATTTATATGTGAAATCTAAAGAACAAAACAAAACAGAAACAGACTCATAGACACAGAGAACATTCTGATGGTTGCCAGATGGGAGGGGGGTTGGAAGCAGGGTGAAAAAGAGGAAGGGATTAAGAGTACAAACTAGTAGTTACAAAGTAATCATGGGGATGTAAAGTAAAGCAAAAGGAAAATAGTCAATGATGTGGTAACAACTATGTATAGTGCCAGGTGGGTATTAGACTACCCGGGGACCACTTCTTAGATTATATACATGTCTAACCACTATGTTGTACACCTGAAATTAATATAAAATAATACTGAATGTCAACTGTAGTTGAAAAATTAAAAGCGGGGGGGAAGGTGAAGGGGAATAAGAGGTCTAAATTTCCAGGCATAAAACAAACAATCCTTGGGGATGCAATGCACAGCATAGGGAATATAGTCAATAATATTGTTACGGTGTGAGCTGATGGCTGCTGGGCTTCTCATGATCACTTCTTGAGGTATATAAATGTTAAATAACTATGGTGTACCCCTGAAACTAATACAATATTGTATACTAGCTATGTTTTAATAAAAATCTTTAAAAAAAATAAAGTACATGTCTTGTAGGCAGATCATCTTACTTTCTTTGATCAACCTGGGAAACTCTGCCTTTCAATTAGGTTGTTCAGACCATTTATAGTTAATGTGATTATTGACATAGTTGGGTTTCAGTCTGTCATTTTGCTATTTGTTTTCTTTTTTTCCCAGTTTGTTCTTGGTTCCCTTTTCTGCCTTGTGTCTTATTTTTTTATGATTCCATTTTATCTTCTTTGTTGACATAAGCTATTCCTCTGTTTTCTTGTTTTAGTGGTTGCATTGGTCTTATAGTATATGTCTTTAGCATATCACCTTCAAGTAATATTTCACCACTTCATGTAGAGTATAAGAAACTTACAATCACATACTTCTGATTTCTGCCCTCCCTGATGTTAATGCTAGTGCTGTGATTCTTTTTACTTATAGATATAAGACCCACAGTACAGTGTTATTAGTTTTTTTTTTGCATGCCTTGTAATCTTTGGGTGCCAGATACTGAATTTTACCTTGTTGGGTCCTGGATATTGGTTTACCTTTTAAAGTGTTGTAAGACAATAGTCATATATTTATCTAAGTAGTTGTTACTTCTGTTGCTTTTTATCCTTTGTGTGGATTCAGATTTCCATCTGGTATCATTTTCCTTCTACGTGAAGGACCTCATTTAACCCTTGTTTTAGCGTGGGTCTGCTGATGAAGAATTCTTTTGGCTATTGTATTTCTAGAAATGTCTTTACTTTTGCCTTTGTTTTTCAAACATATTCTTGCTGGGTACAGAATTCTAGATTGACAGTATTTTTCTTTCAGTACTTGAAAGATGTTGTTCCAGTGTCATCTTGCTTGCACTGTTTTGACGAGACGAAACATCTTTGTGTTTCCTCTGCACATATCATGTCTTTGCTGGCTGAATTTAAGACTTTCTCTTTATCATTGGTTTTGACCAATTTAATTAATATGTGCCTTGGTGTAATTTTATTCATGTTTCTTGTACTTGGGATTCATTGAGTTTCTTCTGGGTTTATATTTTTCATCAAATTTGTTAAAGTTCTTTAGCCATTATTTCTTCAAATACTTCTTCTGTCCCCCACTTCTCCTTTGGAGACTTTAAAGACACCAAATCAGGTTTCTTGAAGGTATCCCATAGCTCACTGACACCTTTGTCATTGTTTAAATTCTTTTTTTTCTTAGTGTTTGGATAGTTTCTATTGCTGTCTTCTGAATGTCTAACCTGCCATAAATCTCATCCAGTGTAAATTTCATCCCAAACATTCTAATATTCAAGTCTAGAGGTTTGAGTTGTGTCTTCTTTATGTTTTCCATTTTTCTAACTTTCTGAATGTATGATATGCAGTTCAAAACTTTTAATGCCCTTATCTGCTAATTGTAACAACTGTGCAAGTTTTGACCGATTCTTTCTCATCGTGGGTCATGCTTTCCTGCTTCTCCTTTATTTATTTATTTATTTAAAATTTTTTTTTTTATTGGTGAATTGGGGGGATGGGAACACTGCTGGGGAATTGGGGGAAGGGGGACAGACAAGTTGCTGTCATTTTGTTCTTCAGTCTAGTTGTGCAGGATGTTGCTTCACTGGCCCAAGTTGACACCATCATTGCTCTCTTCCCGGGTGAGGCAGTTCAGTCGCCGGCTTCTGGACGGCCGCTCACTGCGGCTGCTGGCCGCTCACGCTGGCTGCTGGCTACACACGGTAGCCCATGGCAACCCACTGCCACAGGGACTGCAGCCCACGCCGTCGCCGGCGACTCACAGCAGCCCAGCTCCAGGTTGAGCCGTTGTTCAGCATCTTAGCTGTAGAGGGCAGTGTCACTGGCCCTCATATGTGGGATCCGAACCGGGACCCTCTGGCATCCCAAGCGAGTTCTTAACCATCGCGCCACTCGGCCGGCCCCCTTTATTTATTTTTTTTTAGCTGAGCCATCCTGCCACCTGTTGGCAGCTCAGCTCGGTCCGGGACTCGAACCGCTATTGCTCAGAGCTCAGACTCTTGAGAGAGCTCTTAACCCACTGAGCCACTCAGCCGGCCCTTCTTTCCTGCTTCTTGACATGCCTGATATTCTTTAATTAGACGCCAAGTGTTTTACCTTGCTGGATGCTGGAAACCTTTTATTCCTATTGTTGAGCTCTGTTCTGAGAAGCAGTTAGGATGCTTGGGAATAGTTTGATCCTTTGAGGTCCTGTTATTTTGAGATTTGTTAGGTCTGGAGCAATGCACAGGCTAGGTACTATTCCCCACTAGTGAGGCAAGACCCTTCTGTGTGTCCTACTGAGTGGCCCATATTACATTTTTACCATGGCTGCTGGGAGCAGACACCATTCCTAGTACTGTTCCTTTAAACCTTTAGGAGAGGACCAGTAAACTTCTTCTGTAAAGGATTATATCATAAATGTTTTAGGTGTGGCTAAATGAATAATAAATAAACAAATGGGTGTGGCTGTGTCCCAATAAAACTTTATTTACAAAAGAGGCAGTGTGCCCTATTTGGCCCATGTGCAGGAGGCTGTGAGTCTGCTTCAGGATGATTCTTTGCCAGCCTTCAGTAATTTCTGTGCATGTTTGTGCTGACCAGCACTCTGCTGCACACTCAAGGGGGGCCTTCTGCCTTCTGCACTTCTGGGGTTCCTCTCTGCAAGTCTGCACTGGGTGCTCTAACTGCCTTGGTCGCCCTGGGTTCTCAGCTCTACCTCCTACGCTCAGGGAGCCAGGGAGGCTCTAACTCGTGACCTAGAAACTCCAGGTTGCTGAGATGATCATAGAGCTCACCCTGGCCTCTTCCTGTTTATTGCCTGATATCCAATGTCTTGAATAGCACTGTTTCATAGTTTTTGCTTTTTCTTTTTGTTCTTGTTTCTTGGTTGTTTCAGCTGGAAGGTGCCTGTTTGGTGCCTGTTGCCCCATGTTGGCTGAAAGTGGGAACCCTTTGCTATTTAAGTTAAATTAAAAATGAATCTGCTCCTTAGTGGCACCATCCATGGTGCATGATAGGACATCCCCACAATCACAATCAGGAAGATCTATGCACAGTACTGACCTAGAGGTTTCTCACCTCCTCCTTCCCATGTTAATTCACAGCCAAGGTACTTACATAAGACTCACCTCTTGCAAAAGAGACAGGTGGGCGGCCAGGAGAACAGCGAGAATTTGGTTCGGCAGCAGCAGCAAATCTGTAAGAAAAGGTTTTGTCAGAGCCGAATTTTGTCCAAAACTCACTGGGTCCAGTCCCATCCTCGCCTGTTCCCCAGGCAGGGCTCCTGCCTGGTGAGGGGACAGTTCGGGGTCCGGGCTGCCTCACCTTCCCCTTCTTCAGGCTGCTGAAGAGCTCCTTGTCCTGCTGGAACTTCTCCATCTCAGCCTTCACCAGCACGCGGCGCACGCCCATCACTTCCTCCACGGTCAGAGCGAGGCTCTCCACGGGGTGGCTGAACTCCTGGGGGCAGGAGGGTCCAGGGCATGGTGCTCACTCTGGGCCTCAGGTATGAGGCCTTCCAGGCGCCTCCCCACAAGCTCCTCTCTCCCCTGAGGACCCTGACGTCTTTCTGGCCTGTCTGCCAAAGCCCAGCACTTTCCTAAGGCACCCTGGTCTCAGCTCATCCATGCCTGGGAGCTGTACCAGCCCCCATCACTTCTCCAATGAGGTCCTGCTGCAGGCCCGGTTCCCATGACCGGGCCCAGCCAGCCGTCCAGCCACCCCAGCTCCTCGGCTGCACCGCTCATCCGACCTTTGTTTACAGTGCTCCCCAGACCTGAAGTACATGCTTCCCACCTTGCTCTCCACCTGCACACACAGCCGATCCAAACCAAACAGGGTCCCCAGGCCCACCGCCCCTGCTCCTAGCATCTCCTCCCTGGCAGCTGAAGGCCCTGGGATCCTCCGGCACCTGCTTCACTCAGTACTCACCACTTGGGGCTCTGAATGGGCCCACTTGCAGGTGGTATGTATCCTACTCATCATAACTGTCCACCCCTTTGGCCATCACAGTGAGTACAAGCTATGTCCCCCTGAGCTTCGCAGAGAACTTGGCCTCTCAATGCCTTGGCTCCTCTTCTGTCAGGTAGGGTTGTTTTCGGCTCCGCTGAGATAACGCGTGAAGCCCTGAGCTCAATGCCTAGCCCCCAGACTAAAAACGTTAGCAACCGAGATGCAAGTTGGAGAGTGAATTTTGTTTCAGATTTTCAGTGGATTATGCTGATTAGGGTTGCTGAACACCTACTACTGTGTGGCTTGGGGAACAGCTTTCCACTCTGACCTGAAGCACCAGGTCCTCAGGCTTCTGATTTCTATTTCCAGTAGCCTGATGGTGCCGTTGATATTGAGCAATCCCCCCCCTCTAAACCTTACAGGTGTCATAGTAATAGCAAACTTGACCTAGAGCTCTCCTGGGGGGTGCAGAGAGACCAGCAACCTGCTCCCCACACTGGGCCATGAGCGTGTGCTGGGGAGGGGGTGTGTGTGGAGGGGATGAAGCCACTGAGACTGGCTGACCTCAAAGAACACACTCTCAAGATATGAGTTGAAAAGCACTTTGGGACTTATCATTGTAAAGTATGTCGCTAATTCCCCAACATCCCTCCCTTCAAGAAGTGGTTCCCAGAGAATGGACTTAGGGACTCGCTTTTAATGAACAGATTAAGATGGAAATGACACGGTGGCATGTCAGCAACTTGGTCACAAAGACACGGTGGCTTCTGCCTGGCTCTCTTGGAGCCCGTGCTCTGGGGGACCCGCCGCCATGTTGTGGGGACACTCAAGCAGCCCTGTGGAGGGTCCCCATGGGGAGGCGCTGAGGCCTTCTGCCCACAGCCTGTGAGGAGCCCCCGTGGGAGGGGCTGCTTCAGATGAGACGGCAGCTCTGGCTGACACTCCAGCTGTGACCTCTGCAGAGGCCCTGAGCCAGACCACCCAGCTGGGCCACTTCGGGCTTCCTAACCCTCAGGAACTATGAGAGATCATAAATATTTATTGTTTTAAGCTGAGGTTGGGGGTAGTTTTTCATCTAGCAATAGAACTCAAAGGAGAAAGTGTAACCTTCAGTTGGGAAATAATAATAGTAACACTGCCTTGCATTTATGTGGCACTTACTTTTCAAAGCACTTGAACAGTCTGTTCTCATTTGAGCCTCTTGATAAAACAAGAAATGATGAAACCCACACCACTGACTCCCCTCCCCACCAGCAAGGTGCCCAGTGGCTATCATCCCATTTGATCAAATCACACACCAAGGCAAAGGTCCAAATGTTAGCTCTCCACAATTACCAGTCACACAGAATTTCACAGCTGATGAACCCGAGGTGCAGGGAGGGCAAGGAGCCACCGAGGCCGCGGCCCCATGACATGCTCTCCTGTCACATCACGAAGGCTGCAAGGCACAGGGTGCTGGGTTTCTCATCAGAGCTGGGACTAAGAACTTTAGATGCAGGCTGCCCCCCAGCAAGGTCCTTCTCTTCTGGGGGCCACAGTGCCCAGAAGGTGGCAGCAAAGACCAACCTCTCAGGTGCTGGCGGGGGCCCACCAGCGGCACCCACTGAAGGCTCAGGATAGAGCCTTGTCCTGGGAAGGGGTGACGACAGCCACCCTGGACAGCAACGCCTCCCTCACTCACCAGCCACAGGTGATTGGCATCTGGGGCCGCAGAGGCCTCTGGCCTGTTCTCAGCTGTGCCCAGGTCACTGGGTCGGGAGGAGCTGGGGTCAGGCTGGGACTGGACGCTCACAGAGAAGGAACCTGGAGGAAGAGTAAAAGGCCCTGTCAGGACAAGCGGGCAGAATTCTGGTGTGGGAGGGGGGTTCCCTGGGGACGAGCGAGATGGCCTGCCAGGAAGCAGGAGATGGTGGGGCAGTTTCATGGGGGCGGGGGTGATCAAACAAAGGTCAAGTAGAGGGCATGTCACCCACATTAGGGACCCCATGCAGGTGTGGCAGGGCCCAGGGACACCTGAAGGAGTCTGAGCCCCATGAATGAGCCACATTGGCAGTCCCACGATGTAGCCACGGCAGCCGCAGCACTGGCCCAACAAACCAGACAGCACTGGCCATGTGGGACCTCCCTGCTCTGTTGGTCCCACCCACGGCATTTCACACTGGAGACCCAGAAGGGCAAAGAGGAACTGAATAGCAGAAGGAAGACTCACCTCCAGCAGGGGGTCTCTGAGTCTCGAGGGAAGTTTGGAGGACAGTGAGGTATGGAACTGGCCCTCTTCACAATGGGAAGAGAGTCGTAACTACCAGATGGGACTGTCCTGAAAGCGGCTACATGCCAAGGTGACCTTGAGGGCAGAGAAGGGGGCCTGGCCATGTCTGGAGGGGCGAGAACCCCATGTCCTCTTGGCACTTCGTGGAGCACAGCCCTCACAACTGCAGGACTAACTGCACGGCCTGCACAATTGTTGTCCTCTGCTGACTGACAGGCACGGGAAGGCTCCCGAGAAACTGAGGTAACAAGTCAGGTTCCAAAGCCGTGTCTGCTGCACGGCCCGTTTGGTTCATTGTGGACACGTTTCCACTGACAGGAAAAAAAAAACAAACCCAAAACTAGAAGGCTCTGTCAATCACCTACCTATCCATCTATCTGTCCATGCATCCATCCATCCATCCATCCATCCATCCGTCACCCACCCTCTCACTGTCATCTGTCCATCTTTCCAGCTTTCTTTATATACACTAATAAATCAATACTAATTATCTCTAGGGAATAGGATCATAGGAATTTTTAAAGTTTTTATATAATAAATATGGATTACTAATTTAAAAAAGAAGTTTTAAGTTAAAAAAAAGTGCGGGGTGCCTGCCTGAGGTAATGAGGGCCGCCTGGGCTTGAATGTTAAACACCCTTCTTGCAAGACGAGCTCCCTGTACCCTCCGGGTGCTGCCTGCTCAGGAAGACAAGGAGGCAGGCCAGGGGACACAGTGCCCACAGGACAGCGTGGGGGGGGGAGGGGGGAGAGGCAGCACTTGCCCTGTTCCTGCGGGCTCGGCCTGCAGGACTTCATGCTGCCTGCGCGGGCCCGAGATGGCTCCAAGCCTCCTAGGGCATGAGTGGCAGGCTGCAGACCAGAGGCCACTTCATTCCGGAGCTGGACAAGGTCATGCTCTGAGAAGGAGCGGTCCCGCTTCAGTGTCACCTCCCCACATGGAGACTCTTCCTCCTGCAGACACAGCAGACTCAGCCCTACGCTAACCACTGTTCCCACCGGCACCTCCTGCCCGTCCCTGGGCTAAGGCTTAGGACACAGGATGCTGCTGGGTCCACGGAGGCCACGGGGCCATCCTGTACTCACTGCCCAGCCCGACTGTCCTCTGGACAGTGGGAGGCAAGTGCCCCCCCCCAAAACCAAATCCTTCCCTGTGGCCTCCAAAAGGGGAATGGAGAAGACAGGTCTGGGGTCAGCGGGGCCCACTGAGATGGCCACCGTCCCTGGTCTTCCAGGCTCAGAGGGCAGCGAGGACAAGACCAGGAGCCACGCTGGGATGTGCTGGCCTGTCACATCAGCCAGGGGGCTGCTCAGCCTCCCGGCCCCGCTGATGGAGCACTTCCGCCTCAGCCCTTTTTGTGGTATGGGAATGGGTGGCTCTGAGCCACCAAGATGGGGAAGGGTCCCTGAGCCCCGCCAAGCTTGCTCACAGGGCAGACCCAGCTCCACAGCAGGACACCAGCTTCAAAGGAGGGCGCTGGCAGCGGCCCTGAGGAGTGGACGCCCCACACAGCTGGACTCTGCACCTGGGTTCACTCAGCCCTTTCTCCTGCGTCGTTCCCCCACCCATGGTCTCTGCTCAGGAGCCTGTGGGCTCTGACCTCAGACGTGTTCATCTCCTCCATCTCTGCCAAGGTGGGTGCCTTGAGCAGGACTCGGGGCCGTGGGCGTTGGGTGCTGCCCCCCGCATCCGTAGTGGACAGGTTGATGCAGGAGGTGGACTTGAGGTCCCCAGAGCAGGCGTTGAGGATGCAGGGCAGAGAGCCAAACCCTGGGGGAGGCAAGGCGGTGAGGGGTGGGGTAGGGGAGCGAGTGGGCAGGAGAGGGGCGGGAGGGGGCAGGGTGACCCTGGCTCACCCCCCACAGGGCGCAGCCTGCGCTCCTGCTTGACTTCCTCCAGCATCCTCTCGTGCAGGGTCCTCGGTCTCTGGGGTAGTGGGCGGAGCCTTCTCTCCGAGACCTGCAAGGGGTGTGGCAGCTCCCGGTAGAAGGGGCGGGGCCCTGGCGTGCGCACGCCAGGGGAACACGTCTGAGGACGCTCAGCCAGGCCCACCAGGGGCAGACAGGAGTCCAGAGCTGCTGGCGGGGCTGTCCCAGGACCAACCCCCCAGCACCGCTCAGGAGAGGGGACGGGGCAGAGCAGGCACCTGCTTCAGGGGAGGCCGGGAGCGGATGAAGTCCAGGATGAGTTCGTGGGCGTCCTTCTTCACCCTGGGAGGAATGTCCCCATCGACCTATGGGGAGGGTGAGGAGGCAGCCATAGCCCGCGTGCCCTCGGGGGCGTCTGCCACTGCGGCCTGGTCCCGGCACCCCTCCCTGGGGGAGGCTTCGGTGTGGCCTCCAGGGCCTGGCACCAGCACTAGCTTTCCCACACCTCGGATCTTCACGTGGAAATGGGATCGGCGGCACTCCTTCAGGGCCATCACAGGGCCGAAGTGAACGCGCACATTTAAAGTCCTTGGAGTGCTCCAGAGCTGCGCGGCCTCAGGCTCTGGTCCTCCAGGGCCCCGCACTGCCTCTCCCTGCCCTCGTCACGCTGTGTCCCCTAGCGAATCGGGGCCACGTGTGCCTTCCTCTCACTGGAACAGTGGCCGAGAGGCCTACACACCGGGCAGCGTGCGGGTGCGCGGGCGCGCGCGGCACTCACCATGACCTTGCGCAGTTTGTAATTCCTGGCACGAATGTCCTGCATGAGCATCTCGAAGGGCGTGAGCTGGAACTCGGTGGGCAGCGGGTTGAACTCCTGCTCCTGCACCTTCTTCAGCTTCACTCCATGGCGGAGCTCCCGCATGAGCTGGACCCAGAGTCGGGCCTGGGCCCCGAGAGGACAAGAACGGCCTCAGCCACGGAGGGTTCCCAGGGCCCTCCAGGCACAGATCCTCAGTGTCCCAGGGCCGGGGGGCCGCATCTTACCCAGTCTGTGTGCCCCAGGTTGTCAAGCTCCGCCAGGGGCCTCTCTGCCTGTGGCTCGTCCTCCCGAAGCTTTTGTAGCATCTGTTAAAAGGTGGCACAATGGCGGCCAAGGCGTGTGGGCGCCATGCCGGTCTGTCCA
Organism: Hipposideros armiger; assembly: GCF_001890085.2. NCBI lineage: Eukaryota > Metazoa > Chordata > Mammalia > Chiroptera > Hipposideridae > Hipposideros > Hipposideros armiger. The sequence goes on from NW_017731354.1 coordinate 107,240, forward strand.
CCTGGGACATTTCCTTACCACATGGGGCACTCTTCCACCAGCTCAAAAGGGAAAAGTGGGCATTTGGGCCAAGGCTTTGGGGTTCAGAATGATGCCTGGGGCAACTAAACCACTGGCCTTGGAACACACAGGACGCATGGTGTCCCATCAGCTATCTCTGGCAGCTTCTCCTGGGCAAAGGCAGGGGTTCCAACACAGCACCCACACAGAACCTTCTCTCACCTGGTCCGCACACCTCAGGGAGGTGCTGGGACCTCCACAGGTGGCGGAAGCACACCCGGCAGCCCTGCCCTCCCTCGTCTGGGAAGCATTTCCCCTCACATCCAGGAATGCCTGTCTTAGCTCGTTCACCTGAGCCACATGTACCCACCCTCTTAGAATACCCATGGCCGCTTTTCCACACATGATCTCTGTGGGAGTCTTACATTTATCTGCTTTAATTGTTGTCTGGACTATTGGCTCCATGAGGCCAGAACCACAATTTCTGTTTTTGCTTTTTCCTCACCATAGTATTCCCGCTCCTAGCACAGTGCGGCACATGCTAAGTCTTAAGTGTTGGCTGAATGAATAAAGGGATGGATGGGGGGTATGGGTGGGGGTATAGATGGGTGGGTGCAGGGATGGGTGAGTGGGGGATGGATGGATGGGGGGGTTGGGGGGGTGAGAGGGTGAGTTACTCAGCAAGTCCTGGGAAAGTCACAAGTTGTATTTTATGAACTGGGGAAAATGCCACCAGCATAGTGAGGGCCCAAAACGGGTGTCAGGGTTTGTTAGGTAACTTTCCTATGCTGAGAATTGGTGAAAAGCTTCTAGATTCTCTGCCTTCGTTGTTCAGTACCTTGGCAGAAGCCGGGGCCTCTGTTATCACTAACTCCCCCACCCGGGAGAAGCATCTGCCCTTAAGCACACAGCCCCCACCCCCCAACTGAGACAGAACCGGTTTCCCTGGCTTTAGCCCTAAGCCACTTGCCAGACTGCTCTGGGACACTCCATAACACCCTGCCAAGTCTCTCAGAAGCACAAGGTATGTGATTCTAAAAACAGACCTGTGTGTGACCCGGTGGTTCCTGTGGGCATGAAGGGTGTGTCCTCCATCCTTCCTGGACTTCTTACACTTGTCCATGAGCAGGCCGTCTCTGCCCCAAATGCCCCCCCACCGAGAGACCCTCCACCACCAATTCCCTGAACTTCTCCTGGGCCAACTGCTTGAAGTTGGCACCTACTAAAGAAAGAGCTGCCAGCATCTGGGTCAGGGAACAAATGACTTCAGGGCAAGACCGATAAAAGCATTAGGACCACCCACTAATACAGCATTCGAAGGGCATCTCCAAGATGCCAAGGAGTGGTGGGAAGCCCAGAAGGGGAGGGGGGCCGAGGAACCACCCGCCCTTGGGCAATTGATTGGGCTGCAGGTGAGGGCCAAGTGGCTCGAGCACTCTCTCTCTGACTTTTCCTGCGCTGGGCCCCAGGATCCATCAATCGGAACAATCCTGAGAGCCTGCTCAGGCCCAGAGGCCCAGGTAAGCGGACCAGATCGCCTCTTGGTTAGAAGAAAAGAGATACAACCCCTGCAAAGGGTCAGGGCGGAATCAGGGACCAGCTCTGCTGCTTATGCGCCAGAGAGGGGAGCGAATTCCCCGAGTTCTCTAGTCTCCACTTTCTCATCTGTGCTGATGGGAAGCAGGGGTCCCTGTGCCGAGACCCCCCCCCCCCATTTTCAAGGAAGAAGCTGGGAGAGTGGAAGGCTGTCAGCTCCTAACTCTGAGCCCACATAGGGGCAGGACAGTCCTGGGGAGAATGCCAGCTCTGCCCTGGACTAGCTCTGTGACTTGGGGTGAGGGACGCAGCCTCTCAGAGCTTCCAGTTTCTCATCTGATAACCACGTTATCAGAGCAACGTGGGACTGTCACAGGCAGGGCAAATGCCTGAGTAAATGTCTCTCACTGAACTGCCCCAGCTCAAAGCTCCAAGCACAGTGAGCACCACTGTGTGGGTCCTGGTGGCAGGAAGTGGCCGGGGTCAGCCTCTTATTTTCAGAAGGAAGCAGCACCTAGAGAGATTGGTGTAGGCAGGAGGCACAGCCCCCTCTGGGGACACAAACGTGGGGCTCAGGGAGGTTAACAAATAACTTAGCGGCGACAGGAGTGGGGTCATGGAGCCATGAGCCGGATAGCCA
>NW_017731354.1:112368-115464 GCF_001890085.2 Hipposideros armiger
CTCTCCCTCCCTCTAGCCCTGGCCTCAGCTAGCACCTCCCCAGTGAAAGGGTTAGCTGCAGTGCAGCCTCCGTTCTGAGAGCTGCTCCTATCCGCGTCAGCACCCTCTGTGCCCTGCATGGGGGAAGGAAAAACCTGGGCAGCCAGCCACGGTCTCAGGATCTCCAGCCTCTGGGAACCGGACTGTCAGCAGCGGCGGCAGCCGGGGTGCAGCCTGGTGACGGGAGGAGCTACAGAGAGGAGCTGAGCTTGCAGGCGACTCCAGGAGGGGTGGTGAGTCTGGCCCAGGGGTCAGCAAACTGCAGCTCACGAGCCACATGCGGCTGTTTGGGTACATATATGTGGCTCTGAATATTATATATATTAATAAATATATATGAATATATATTTATGGCTCTCGAATAATTTTTAAATTGTTGGGAGGAACAGGATTGACTCTTCCAGGGGTCGACCAACTTTTGAGATGGAACGTACCCAAAGAGCCGCATGTGGCTCGCGAGCCGCAGTTTGCCGACCCCCGATCTAGTTCAACACAACAGGCTCTCCCTCACCCGTTTCCTGGGGTGGGTCCATCAGGTTAATTGATGAGCCTTCAGGCACAGCAGTCCGGATTAGAACCACCCCCCCATATGCAAAGTTCCTGGTAAGTGGTCTCAATATCAATAACCACAGGTCTCCTTTGCAGCGGCAGGTGTGGACGCACGTCTGTGTGGAGACGCTGGACAGCAGGACATGCCTGAGAGGTCAGGATGCTCCTGGGCCTTGGATCAAGAAATTATCCAGAATATTGTGTAGCAGTAAAAGGGAACAACAGCCATGCAAAGCAATGAAGGGGAATCTTGTAAACACGTTGCGGTTTCCCCCGCAAACCCCAGAATTTATATCTAGAACAATACAGAGCTCGCAGCAATCCTAAGCAGTGTGTTGTTTAAACAGCCGAGGGGCAACTTTTCACTGATGTTACTAAGATCTGCCAGCATGTGGAGGTGAGCAGGCGTAGGAGAGCTTCAGGATGGTTTTATTACTGTTTTTAAATTCCCCACAATAGATGATATCGCCTCTTCTGGCCTGCGCCCACCCACCTTGGTATAACACTGTGTTTAACATATAAATACATACTTGCATAAAACTTCTTTTTAAAGGCAGTGGAATCATAAACATCCAATTCAGGACAAATTACTTGGGGGCAGGCGAGTGGGCCAGGGGCAGGTAAAGTCTGAGTTCTGGGGGTTCTGGGCTTGCTCACTAGGCTGGTTTTCCCCTTTGCCCTGCACCTCCCTGCCCGACACTGTGCCCAGGCGCCTGCCCCACACGCCCACCTTCACTCCCTCTGGTCAGTGGGAGGCACCGTCAGGATCCTGGTGGGGGGGCGGGGGAGGGAGGCCAGGGCTCATCATCGCCTCCCCTGCAGGGCCACTGAGGTGGAGTCCACTCCACCAGGTGGGTCTCCCTCCTCACCCATCCACTCTGGGAATAAACTCTTAATCAAGCCCCTTCAATTAAGCCCTTTGAGAATTTTATCCGTGTCTTCCCCTACAGAAACAATTGTGTAAATTTACATGCTTTCTAATTTACATTAAGTAATTTACACACATAAGTAATTTCTAATTTATATACATGCAAGTTTGAATATGTATCAAGTAAACTTAAAATTGTTTTAAAAGTACCTGGGCTTCCGAGCTGGCCGGTGACACCACCATGGTTGTGGGTTCTACGAGAGGAGAGAGCAGGCAGTCAAGACATGCCTCCCACCCCAGACCACCTCCCCTTCAGGAACACACAGTGCACCCCCAAACCCTCCATCAGAACACCAGGAAGCTTGCCACAGGCCAAGCCACTGGTCCTTGTGACTGATACCTACAAGACCCAGCTCTGGGCTGGACACGAGGAGAGCAGTGCAGCCCCTGCCCACCTCACACAGCAGTCATCAACTGAGTCCGCCCCCCACTCCCCGACTGGAGGAACAGTACGAAAGAGCCAAAGGAGCAAGGAGGCGTCAGCTGGGTTAAGTCCGCGTGTGGGACCTCATGGCCTGAAGAAACCAAGTGCGTCCAAACCCCAGCAGTCCGAGGGAGGCACACACTTGGCTCCAGGCCCCCAGCAGCTGAGCTGGAGAAGCCCACACTGGCCACCACACCTGGAGTGGGAACTTCCTGACAGGCTGCAGCAGCTCAGTCAGAGCCGGGGCCCCAGCCGGTGCCCAGGTGTATTTATTATGTTTATTATTAAACATGGCACTGAGTTAGCATGTGGGCAAGTGGCCACTCGTGTGCCCACATGCAACTTGGGACATAGGTGCTTTTGGAACCCCTCGCACAGATGAGGAAATGGAAGCCCAGAGGGGTGAACTTTTTTGCCCCAAGGTGCCACTGATATAGTAAGTGGTGGTGCCAAGGGACCCCAGCATCTGGGCTCCAGCCGTGCCCTGAGCCCCCCAGGGCTTCCAAAGATGTCAGACTGGATGAGACGCGAAAACTCGATACTCCTACAATCTTCCTTGAGGTCAGCGTGCAGGAGAACTGTGTTAGGATGTGAGCTGCAGCTGCCTTAAATTCTTTCTTGAATGAGGTGGCATATAAAAAACACAACCATGAAATTCCCTGCTAAATGAACCTGCTCACTACGCAAATATTTTCAAAATGCCATCAAGCTCCAGGAAGATTGCCAAAGATAAAGGGATGTTGCGTTGGACGGATCCATGAAAATAATGGAAAACAGTCCACCCCAGCACCAGTGGAGTTACTAAAAAAGCGAGCAGTCGGCCACATGCTGGGGCCCAGGTTGGGTGTTCAGTGACTGGGTGGGGGCGATGGGAGGTGGAAATCAGACTCAGAAAAAGGTGCTTCCTGGAAGAGATCCGTGCCGAGTTGTCCTGAAGATGGGGGAGCAGCCATCCTTCAGTGCTCCCTATAAACTGCCCAGCTGGAAGCTTTCTGGTTGGAATAATGTTGATGCTTTCGTCTCTGGCGTAAATAGTCCATATGTTTGTTTGTTTTTTTTTTTTTTTAGCTGAGCCAACCTGCTACCTGTTGGCAGCTCAGTGGCTGCTCAGCTCGGGCTGGACTCGAACCGCTGTTGCTCAGAGCTCAAACTCTTG
>NW_017731354.1:121762-124617 GCF_001890085.2 Hipposideros armiger
TGATGTCGGAACCGCCCCCTCCAGGGAAGGAACCACTTTGGCCTTTCCCCACTTCCTCCTGCGACCACCTAGACACCCTGTCCCTTCTAGGAGCTCTGCCCCCGCCCCACGCCTCACCTCCTTGGCCTCGCGGACCCTGGCGAGGAAGGCCCGCAGCTCCAGTGTCTCCACGAAGAGCGCACGGCACACGGCCTGGTAGTGGGCCTGTGCGCCCCGGGGGTCGGTCAGGCGTGCGGCGCACAGACGCATGGCCTGCGCGAAGGTGCGCACGGCCCGGGGGCCGCCCTCGGCCTCGTCCTCCTCCTCCGGGCCCCCGTAGCCCTCGTCCGCCACCCCACTGCCGCCGTCGTCGCAGTCATTGTTGGCCATCAGGTCGATGAGCCGCTCCAGCTGAGGGCTGAGCTCCCGCTCCTCGCTCTCGTCCAGCCCCCAGTCCAGCGCACGGTAGATGGCGAAACCCAGCGACTGCACCATCTGCAGGACAGGGGCCTGGTCAGTCACGGGGGCAGAAGATGGACAGCGGGCTGGGCCTGAATTACAGGCTTCTGACAGTGAGACGGAAGCAGCCAGCTGTCGTCCAGAGGTGGTATACTGTGGGGCAACCAGAACATGGCACAGAATGACTAGGATGCTCCCCAAACAGCACGGCAACTGTGGAAAAGAATTTGGCCACGTCTTATAACCAAACGCATTTACCACGTGACTGCAACTCCTCTCCGAGGTATTTAACTGGGAGAAAGAAAAACGTGCATCCACACAGACCTGTCCTGGAATGTCCAAATGTCTTCCCCTGGTGGTCGATACACAGATGTGGCCCATCCTTACAGCGGAAAATGAGACAGCCGTACAAAGCAGTGATCCCACTGCACGGCCACCCACGTGAAACACAGTGACGAGAGCCAGCCCTGTGTGGCATGGCTCCCTCCTACGGGAGGGACTCCAGGAACATTAATCCTCCACGAACATTAATCTACCGCCACAGGAAGCAGGTCAGTGGCTCTGAGCCGGGTGGGGGCGGGGATAGGAAGGGCACGGGAACTTTTGGGGTGATGGAAGAGGTCCGTGTCCTTGACCGGGGTGAAATGGTACACACATTTGTCAGAACTCATCGAACTCAAGTGTAATGTAGACCCCAATGAATCTGATTACAAAAGACAGAGGTAACCTAATTAAATATTAGCTTTTAACGTAACATAAGACTATATTTAAATCAGAGGAGAAAGACTAGCTTATTCAACAAATTAACTACACATGATAAAGTCTGGCAGTTGAAATCATAAAAATTGACATCTCCTCACTTAAAGATTTTAAACTGCATGTAAATTTCAAGGTGTGTAAATTTAACCTGAAAAAGAAAAACCTAAAAAGTAATGGTACCTGAGTGGGGGGAGGAGTGGGGGTGGAGCTTCTCAGGGAGCCTGGGGACAGTCGTGCCACGTGCCCCGGCCACAGTGCTGTTCAGTTTGCTTCATACAGGCTTGAAATTCTCCATACTAAGTTTTTTTAGTGCATTATTAGCACATTGTAAATCTGTGAGCCTTACAGTAGAGAGACCTCTTAACTCAGCATTTCTCAGTTTTACTGGGCAGGGAACCCCATTTTCATGGACTACCATTAACATCTGGGGGAGCAGTGTTCTGTAGAGGACGTCTGTCTGCCTCTGATGCTCCCTGCTCATGGTGGGATCTGCTCAGACAGGAAGCACCCTGTGGGGTACGACGGTTTGGAGCTGGCCACGGTTTGGAGCTGGCCACAGCGGCAGCGCAGCTGAACACAGAGGGATAATACTAACCACAGGACGCTGCTTCTAGCTGGCATAGCACTCATTTCTGTGTTTTAAACGGCCCTCGTGTTTTCCCTTTATGACAATGATACAAAAGATACACACAAAAGGACAATAGCTCTTCTTATGTGAGGCACGATGCTGAGTTCTCTGCCACTTAACCTTGCTACAATGCATGAGATAACCTCTCACGTCAGGCAGGGGCCAGAGGCACTGATGTCAGGTCACTTGACCACAGCGAGCAGCCAGCCAAGCTGGACTTGACACTAAGCTGTCTGTGCCTGTGCAGAAGGCTGCTTCCGGCAGGAGGGGCCACACCCTCACTAGCCACGCCCTTCCACTGCCCCCCCTTCTCATTGTGTGTTCCCCACACCCCCACACCCCCCACACCCCCGAGCCCAGGCCAACCAGCCTGAGAAGAGCTGGAGGAGGCCAGGTCGTGAGAGCCAGCATCGGGCAGGGGACAGGGCACAAAAACAGGCCTCCTGTCCTGCAGAAATGCCTTAGAAAACACCCTGAACTGGAGGGGCCTGGGGGGTGAGCCAGGCTGAAGGGGACCGGTGGGACCAGCAAGGCTCCAGCCTGAAGCCAACAAAGCCCAGCCCATCCTTGGTGGCCATGACATCTGTTTCAGGCAGGTGAGGTTGCAGACCCAGCTGGGCGTTACACCCTGGAATCATGAGTCAGAGGGCAGAGGCCAAGGCCTAAAGGCTGGTGACACCTGACCTGTGAGGGCAGGGCCATGGCCAGCCCGGCGTAGCCCCCAGGGCAGCGGGCTGGAGAGCACCCTGGTGCCCCTCAGGACTAGGATGCCAAGAGCCACCATTCACACGGATTCCCATCAAGTCCTTCTCGGCCCAGAATTAGGTGCCAGGAAGGCAACGGTGGTGGAAGCAAACGTCACCCCTGCTGAGTCTGCCCCACAGGCCCTGCTGACCCTTGGTGGCTCTGACCAGGTCTATCAATGGAGACCATTCTGCTACATGGGGCAGGACAGACAGAGGAGTGAAACAGGAAAGCCCCCCAACTCCAGCGCAGCAGCCTGACCTGCCCATGCCTCTCCCTCCCTCTA
>NW_017731354.1:127742-150415 GCF_001890085.2 Hipposideros armiger
CTGCTCAGCTCGGGCTGGACTCGAACCGCTGTTGCTCAGAGCTCAAACTCTTGAGCGAGCTCTTAACCAACTGAGCCACTCGGCCGGCCCTTAAATAGTCCATATATTAATAAAAGTAAGTATTCGTGAATCTAACTGTACAGCAAGTTGCAGGCACTTGGGGCGTCTCTGGGTTTTGAGGAACAAGCTGCCCCTCGGTGAGGTTTCAGGCAGATGAAGGCTGTGCCCCGCTCTCTGCTACAAACTAACAAATGATTCATCATGGCTTCAATCCGCCCAGTTACCACAAGCAGGTTGGTGCCGTGACTCCCTCTTTACAGATGAGGAAACTGAGGCTCAGGCAGATTGAAAAATTTACCCAAGACCATACTGCTATGAAATGGCTGAGCTAGGATCCCCACACCAAACACTGCCAGACCCCAAAGTGTACCCACCAGCAAACAGCAAACACCTAAATGCCCAGGTGTAACTGAGTGGAGCGACTAACTTTGTTACCAACGTGGTCACACAGCTTTGTGCAAAGTGCCTTCTGCTTATTTAAAAAGTTATCTCGAGGAGGCAGAGAGACCAGACAGAAGCAGATGGCGGCAGCTACGAGTGAGGGCTTGGTGCCACACTGAGGTTGCGCTCGGACGAGGACACCTGGATCCCCTCCAGTCAGTGCTTTTCTCTCCCTGCAGGGAGCACATCCATGCCAAGATGTACTAGAAACGGGAAGACTGTCCCGTTTCTTTTGTATAAAATAACAAATGGGGAGAAAGAAGCAGCTAGGGTGTTTTTTTTTACATGACCCTGTGTCATAGCCATAAAAGATGAAAGGTGTTATTTGGAGGAGAGAAGTCTGTGGGGACGTTACAGGTTGGAGTTCCCCAGCAGCTTCAAGAGAAAGAGCTTGCACTTGCCCAGCAGGCGAGTGGTGGGAGGAAGCTACCTGGCCGCTTCAGCCCCCAGCTGCCTTGGGGTGGGGGGGAGGGTTAGGAGCACCTACCACCTGTGCTATCTGTGCTTGTGCCTTTCTGATCTTGTTCCTCACCTGCAGACCGAGCTGACACCTGCCCAACCTAACTCAATGACAAGTGAGGTAGCAAGTTCTGACACTTCCTAGGGCACGGTGCCCTGCAAGGATGTGGTGACAATGGGGATGGGACCAGAAGGGCCTTCTGGCCAGGCTCGGCCTGTGGGCATCCTGCGTGTGACGCTTTAGGCTTGGGGGCAGGGCAGGGAATGGCCAAGGAGGAGCCCATCACTCCCTTGTCCACCCCACCGAAGATGGAGACCCCAACATCTGGGGAGGCTGGCCACAGCACGGGCCACACTGGGCTCCCCCAGGGGTCTTAATACTGACAGAGAGTGAAGGACAAGGGCTGAGAACTTTCACGCCCAGGAGGCTTCTGCTTTTTATGTCTTGGGCCTGGAGTGGTTAGTGGCAGCCGTGCGGCCAGACAGCATGAGGGCGGCAGGACGCGGCCCCACTCAGTGCTGGTGGGAGATGGTGACTTGCAGCGTCTCTCGGAATTGTACCCACTTGCCTCCTCACTTAGCAGGTGGCATGGCACCTCCAGCCACTCGCTGTCACATCCTTCTCAACAGCAAAACACTGCCAACACCTAAATGCCCATTGAAGACACATGGAGATGTCCACACAAGGGACACTGGACAGCCACTGAGGACAAGGAGGTGTCCTTTGTAATGAGATGAGCTGAGCCCCCTAGTAAGGGAACAGCTAAGGGCAGACCCCCGAGTTTAGAGGTTATCTGCATGGAACTCATCCACGATACCTCCCGCCACTGTGACAAGGCTGGCAGGGGACCCTGTAACTGTGCCCATCACCCTCTCTGAATCTGAAGCATGTGATGTGCTGTGGAATCAAGACCCTAACTTGTGTGCATGTGTGTGTGAACGAGTGAAAGGCCAGCATCATCTCCTCACTCACCACTCAGAGGGCAGGAGCCATGGTCGGCGGTGAGAACCATTTGGAGTCAGACAACCTGTGTGACTTAGAGCCCCTCAGGGCCTGCTCCAAAGGCAGGGCTGTGACGCACCATACAGGTTAGTGTCAAGATTAAACAAAACACTCCTAGTGTCCGGCGCCTTGTAAGCAATCAGTAAATGCTTGTTCCATCATCAGGAAACACATTTTACAATTAGAATCACACAATGCCCTGGTGGGGGGGGGCAGATAACGCCCACTCGAAACCAAGGAAGTTGTGTGTTTGTTTAGCAAACGCAGAGAGCTCTCTGGGTCAAAGGCACCGGTGTTTGTGGTACGCCCGCTTGCTGCCTGCTTTGCCACAAAGTCACACATCACCCACAGGCTGTAGTTTCCTCCCCTGCAAGTGAGAATCTCGGACACCAGGACTGGAGTGATTCCAGTGGGGACCCAAGCCCCTAGGGAGGTGTGTGTTGGCCAGAGCTGCCCTCACCCCAAGCAATAAACGCTGTTAATCTCTGCACCTTCACAACGTCTGGTGCCTCCCCCCGCTGCAGTGTGTCCTGGGGACAACCCCAAGGACACCCCACCGCTGGTCCCTGCATCAGGCAGTGGCCCTAGAAGCGAGGCGTTACATTCCACCTGACATGTCCCTGCTACCCTCTGCTACCCCCCACGCCCGGGCTAGTGACCTCCCTGGAGCTTCCTGAGTGCTTCTCGGGGACCACCTCATTGAACCCTTGCTGTTGCCCACAATGCAGCCTAGAGAGGGTGAGGGACTTGCCTGAGGTCACCTGGCTGACAGTCAACCCTTAGCTAGCCTGGCTCTCCAGACCACAGTTTGTCCCCCTCTCTGACATTTTAGTCATCTGGCACTGGAGGTGTTCCAGCAAGAGCCAGGGGACCCCTTTTTAAAGTGTGGCCCAGGGAGTCCATGTACAGTAGGCCAGCGGACCCGTGGGGCCCTGGGACCAGCATCATTGGGAACTTGCCAGAAATGCATATTCTCAGGCCCACCCCAGACCTGGGCAGAATCAGACACTCTGGGTGGGGCCCAGCGATCTGTGTTTAACACGCCCACCAGTGGGCTCATGTGTGAGAACCGCCCCGTAAAGCGCTGGGTGAACCACAGTTCCAGAACCCATGTTCTGCGATGGCTGCTGATGGTGGACTCCAGGTGGGAGGGACAGTGTCCATTCTACCCTGTGATTTTCCCCTCTGTGGTCGGCAGAACACTGGCTCCCAACCTGTCCACGTTCCAATTGCAGGGCCTGTGGACACATGTTACACTGCAAGGGGACTCGAGGCTTAAGGCAAAGAGGTTATCTTGGAATTCTGACCTCCGACTGTAAGAGAATAAATTTGTGTTTTAAGTAGTAAGCTTTGTAATTTGTGACTGCAGCCAAAGGACACTCTTGTACCCTGCTTTTAAAGTCCTCCGCCATCTCTCACTCTCCAATCCCTGGGGAGAGGCTGCCAGGCAAATGCCCTTCCGAGGGCACAGATGTGGTGACCCTGAACGCCAGGGATGCCAGACAGAGCTGAAGAGAGCGAGGAGCACTTCCTCCAGGTGCCCTGGACTCAGCACAGGCTGATTTGCATAATTACCGGCACTCCGTGTCCAGGCAGCCCTCCAGCTTGACTGGAGCCTTACCTGGAGGCCAAGCTCCCTCTGAGGAGTCCAACAGGATCCGAGTGAAACCCAGTGTCGTCCTGTGGCTGATCCTCACTGGCATATTTGCTTAAATGGCCACATCGCTGGACCAGACCAACCAGTGCCAGCCACAGAGCTCCCTTTGTGAGGCCGCTCATATACCTCTGGGTGAAGACCTAGGGTTGGGAGGGTTGGGGCTGTATCCCCTATGAGCCAAATCTCAAGGTGCACAGGGACCCCAAGGACCCCTTTGCAAGTGTGGAGGCCTCTCCTAAGAGCACAGGGCAGGACTTGCCACGGCGGGCAGGCTGGTGGGCCAGCTGAGGCAGCCGCACAGCTGGCCAGGACTGCCTTCCTGTGAGGTAATCCTTGCTCAGAGGTGACACTAAATCGGGAATGCTATCTGCCAACACACCCAGCTCACAGTCACACCCAGGCGCCCTTCCCAGCACTTGCACCCTCCCCCACACAGCGGGGGCCAGGCACCCTCACCACCCTGCCTGCCCCTGCTCCAATTCCCAAAGGGGAGTGCTGGGCGCCCTAAGGATGGAGGACATTACATCACCAGGAAAGGTGATGGGGACCAGTGCCCACCTCATGAGGTCGGGGCGCATGAGCGTGAAGCTGCAGGTGCACGCAGGGCCAGGGCGTGGTGAGGAGAGCCGCCCTGCGCCAGGAGTGTCCCAAGGCTGCACAGACATCACCTAGACTCTGAGGCAGCTGCCAACGTCCCTTCCACTTCGCAGAGGATGAAGCTGAGGCACGCACGGTGTAAGGGACTTCTCAAAGCCGGGCAGGAGGTGGGACCAGGGCTGGAACCCCCACCTCCCCACCAGGTGACAGGTGGCTGCTTTTCTCTGGACCTCAGTTTTCTCAGCTGTAGAACGGGGATCATAGCAGTGCCTCTGTAGTCACGGCACATTTCCCGAGGGCACCCTGCAGGTGCTGGCTGCTGTCACTGTGGGTGGCAAAGCAAAGTGCCCACCTATCCCAGGGTGGCCCTGCTTTGTCTCTGCACCACGTCTGGACTGGGCAATCCTCACAGGGTGCAGCCAAAGCAGAGCCCCGAGGCCCGAGGGTCCTGTGCCACAGCGAGCGTGGGCAGTCAAGAGGCAAGAGACAAAAGCCACATGAGGGGAGCCTGGCACCAGAGGAAGTTCAGGGGGAGGTAGGCTCCCAGCAGGAGTCACTTCCTCAGCATGATGGGGACACCAACACTGGACAATGCCACTCAACGCTCACCGTATGTTCATCTGTGCGGACAGCCGTTTTAAAAAATAGAGGCAAGCTAAAGAGAGAGTCCCTGGTCACAGGAGGGGACTTACCAAGTCCCATTTCAGTGCCTCATTCCACAGGACATGTAGGGCTTCCTGGAACACCAGTGGTCCAGAGACATTCCTCAGTAGCCATGGGTCCCCCTCAGCTCCTGGGGAGGGGACACTGGGCCAGGAGACAGACCAGTGAGCATCTACAGGGGGACAGATGTCCTGTTCACACACATAGTGATGGCACAGAAACAGCAGCAATGGTGGCGGGGGCACCTGTGTGTGCGCGCACGTCTGTGTATGAGTGTGCGCGTAATTTCTGTGTGTGTACATGTGCCTGTGTGCATGTGTGTGCCTGTGTGCACACGTGTCTATGTACATGTGTGTGTACATGTTTATGCCTGTGTGCACACACACGGTTCCTGGGCCCAGGGTGGATGTGGGCTCCTTATGGATGTTCTCTCGCTAACCCTCACCCCTGCCCAAACACATGCCACCGTCACCTCAGTTATGGGGCCGGAATGGGGCACCGGTGACACACCAGAGCCTGCTCTGCAGCATGGCTGTTCCTCTAGCTGCTGGGTTGGAGGTAAGGAGAGAGAACGAGAGTTCTGGGTCCCACCAGAGCTCATGGCACAGGGATGTCACAGGTCCATACAGGACAGACTGAGAGTCGTTTCTGAGTGTGGAACTCAGGGCTGCACAGTGAGGAGACTGGGAAAGCCCCGTGTCCATGCAACAGGGGCTGCACCGGGGGCTTTAGGCTGGACCATGCGGTGCGGGAGCTTTGAGGTCAGCTGGCCTCAGAACTACAGACAGGAGGGGCCTGGAGGGGCAGCTGTGACCTGGTGACAGACAGGTCCTGGGAGGTGCTGGAGAGTGGGACCATGAGAAGTTTGAACATCAAAACTGACAAGAAAAAACAATCAGAAAAGTAGGGCGGTGTGTGAATCAGCATAAGCAGAATGGGCAAAGTGGGAGGTAAAGGGAAAAGAGACAAAGTGATGGGCACTCCTGCTGCAGCCTCTGCTGCCCGTGGGGGTTTGCTTGGTGGAGAGCCCAGCACCTGGAGAAAAGTGTTCCACCAGCAGATGTAAGTCTCCACCCCGCCTCCAGCCAAGTGCAGCTTTGGGGTGAAGAGCCCTGGGGGGCATCAGGTGGACAGATGCCCCTGAAAGCATCCCAGGGTCTCCCAATCACTGCTGAGCTGCATTTAATGAGCTTGGCCTCTGGCGATGCCTCAGCTCACCACTGCAGTGATGCCTGATGGGTTTCCTGCTCGGTTATAAAAAGGAGCCCTTTCCCCAGCAGCAAGAGGCTCAAGAACCACCTGGTAAAAAAAACTTCACATGTTAACATGTTTTCCCACTTACAAAATGGGGCTTCCAAGCAGTTACGACGAAGTCTTCAGACTAAAGATTACTCTTGCCAGCTTTCCGCACATAGTTGGAAGGACAAGTTCCCACATGCACACTGAGGTACCAGTATCACTCCCCCAAGAACGGTTTAGTTTTGTTGTTGGTTTCTTGAAAGTTCTTTTAAACATTTGCTTATACTGAGGGCTGATCCGGATGTTTTTCTGATTGCTGTTTACAGCAGGAAATAAACATGCCTCGTTCAGTGAATGCACTAGTCATCACTCAGGCCCCGGAGAACTCTGGGTCAGGCACCTTTGGCAGACATTTGGTCTAAAGTTCTAGCAGATTCACGAAAGGCCAACAAGGGCAGAAAAGAATATTCAGGTAATCCATTTTCCTTACTCTTGATAGAGGCAGCAAGTTGTAAACCTTGTCCACCTTTACGAGACATGTTTATGAACAGGAACCAAAGATCATATCGAATGGAAAATGAAATTGGTTTCCTTGATGTCACGGGCTGGTACCTCCCCATAAAAGTCAACATAGGGTGGCTACCGTGAGCTTTGAACCCAGCCTGGGTTTCTAGTTGAGCTGTGAGCATGGAGACAGCAGGAAGTGCTGCTGGGTCTGCAATGACCAGGAAGGAGAGGCTGAACCGTTCTTGGGGGCTGGAGAGAGGGAGAGCACCTGCCATGCCTGAGAACAGCCTTCTTGGTACATGTTAGAGAGTACCAATAAGAAACACAGTGTGACTCCCCCACAGTTAGGGGTTTGTCGGGTGCATCTCAGTTCTAACTAGCTGCTGTGATTGGTAGCAAACCACTTACCACTCTGTGCCTCAGTTTCCCCATCTTTAGAATCCGAGGGTCAGACCAGCCAGGCCCCTCCAGTCCTGTCCTGCTCTGAGGTGCCAGGAGCCAGACCCCAGGTTATATTATCTCCGGGGATGGGGAGGGGCACAGGGATGGTCTTTTAATAAGGAAAATACAGTTTCAGGAGAAAAGATCTTTGTGAATATGCAGAATCCAGGGCCGCACAGCGGAGACGAGGCCGTCGTGCACAGGGCTCTCAGCCCAACCTGTGAGGACAGACAGAGTCCTGCGTGCTGACTCCAAACCCTGCTACTTTCTGTGACTTCGGGCAAGCCTGAGCCTCAGCTTACCGAGTGTAAAATGGGAACACGACTGGATTACTAGCTCTTATATCTTCCTGTGAAATATATTGGTGCTTTTTGTACAAAATGCAGCAACTCGCAAGTGTCCCACAGCAGAGGTGTCAAGGTGGGTGGGAGCGGGGACAGGGATGAGAAGGAGAGATTTGGTGATGGTTCCTGGGCGGGGTCCACCAGACCCCTCCTTGTCCCCAGAGAAGCTGTCTCTTCTGTCCAGCTTTGCCCCGGTCCTACCCGGCCCTCCCTGCCGCCTGCCATGAGGATTTCTGCAAACCCACAGCTCTCAGGGCTGGAGAGAGTCCAGCTCTCGTCCAGCACACACAGCCGGCCTTTGTGCTTCCTTACAGGGTATCAGCTTTGGGGTAATATCATCATATGCTTCATACCAGCACTCTGGTTCTCCAGGGAAGAAAGAACTTTTTCTGGAAGAAGCTAAAAATCACCTAAACTCACCATCCTGAATAGACTTCAAATACCTTTCAAGGGCTTAATTGATGGTTTGAATTGATGGTTAAGGACAGAAAAACTAGCAAGTAGTCCCCCAAGTTGTACACATTCTCCTTGCTCTCCATTAAACCCAAGACATTGGTGGCAACTCAGCAGGGATTCCGAGAGGAGAGCCGTGTCCCCTCCTTCCACCCTCTTACTCAGGAAAGAGCCCAAGGTGGACTTCTGTCCTGCTCCTGCCTAAGGCACCAGTCCAGCCGTTCCCAGTGACCAAGGATTCCGCGCCACGAATCACTGGGTGGAAATGGCTAGTCTGAGGGTTGCAGACCCCCAGAGCAGGACCACCTGGCCCCAGGTGGGGAGAACTGGAGATAGGAGAAACAGAGTCCAGTCTCTCCACCCAAGGTCCTTAGCCATCAAGCCGAAGTTCCTCTGCACTGAGGTGAGCATGCCCAACTGCAGGCAGCCAACCCAAAGCGGCCGGCCCTGATGTTAAGAGACAGGTTCCAGGTTGGGGTGGGGGATCCAGGAAAGGGAGCGGGTATCCCAGATTGGAGGGAGAGGGCTTCCAGGTAGAGAGAGCGAAGGATGGGGAAGAGCAGGGGACTTCCAGGTCCAGCAGGGGGACAGAGGGAGAGGACAGGCGAGAGGCGGAGGTCTGAGCCCAGCAGAGAGCTGGGGGCAGGGCTCCCAATCCAGAACAGGGAGAGGGCCGGGAAGGGCCTTCCGGTCCCGCTCAGCGAGAACGTGGACGGGTCCCTCCGATCCAGCAAAGGGAGGGTGCGGAAGGGGGCGCCAGGTCCAACACAGAGAAGGTGCGGAAGGGCGGGGCTCGCATCCAGCAGGGGAGGGGGGGGTCGCGGCCCCTGCCCGAGCGCCCACGCCGGCCCAGCCGCTCGGGCTCTCCCAGCCCCGCGCGCCGCACGGGGCGCCCGGCCACACCCCCGCCGGCCTCACCTGCGGCGCCGNCGGCCCAGCCGCTCGGGCTCTCCCAGCCCCGCGCGCCGCACGGGGCGCCCGGCCACACCCCCGCCGGCCTCACCTGCGGCGCCGGGCTCCAGCCGCGCGCTGACCGAGCCGTCCCTGCGCAGGAGGATGTCCGCCGTGTCCCGGATGCGCCGCCGCTCGCCCGGCGCGCCCCGCAGCCCGCGGCAGCCCTGGAAGCACACGGCCCACGCCTGCTCCTCGTTGATGGGCTGCTCGTACGCCTTCAGCACCTCCTCCAGGGACAGCTCCCACGGCTCCGGCGGCCCCGCGCCCGCCGCCCGCGCCCCGGCCGCCGCGTCGCCCCTGGAGCTGCCGGCCCGGGCCATGGCCGCCCCATCATCGCCTCCCGCGCGCCGGGCCGGTTTCCATAACAGCCGCGCCAGGGCAGCCGACGCACCCGCCGAGCGCGGGGGGCGGATCCCGCGCCGCTGCTTTGTCATCCCCGGCGGCCCCGCCCCGCGCACGCGGCGCAGGTGAGGGCGGGCGAGGGCGGGGCCGGGCGTGGGGGTGGCGCAGAGCCCGGCCCGGGCGAGGTGGGCCGGGGGGCGCAGGGCCGCGGGGAGCGCAGGCCCGCGGGTGCAGGGCTGGGGCCGGAGGTGTGGCTGCTCCCCAGGGAGGCGCGCACCGGGACGCGGCTCTCCCCGCCCCCGCGCTCCCGGCAAACCCAGACGGCGGGCGCCCACGCCCGGCCCTCGCACTCGTATTTAGGCCGACATCCAGCCCCAAACAGTGCAGTGACTGCGGGGCGTCGGGCACGTTTGGCTCTGGAATGCAGGAGGGAGCCAGGAGGAGTGTGAGTCACCCCCCCACACACACACACACACACAGGCTTTACAATGGTGGAGGAGCACGTGATGTCCTCAGTGGCCTCTGTCGAGTGCCGGCTGGCAAGGTGACCTCAGGAGGTTACTATAGGGTGATGAGAGCGAGGGAGCCCCCACGGTACGAAGCAAACACTTAATAGATGACCCTTTCCAGCAGGAGATGTGTCTGCGTTAAATGCTCTAGTGTCTCCAGGATAAATAAACAGGTGCAGTTCAGCACTGGGAGAGTCGCATTCCCCTTTGAACACGTCTGTGCCTCCATTCCTGCCAGCTCCCTCCCTCCGTGGGAGGGGTGGCACCTGTGCACCCAGGTAGCTTTATTCTGGCTAATCCAAAGACCTCTTCAGCCAGAGTTGTACATGGTCAAAATAACAGAGCCAAATGCAATTGGAGAATAAACAGCACTAAGGCAATGGGCCCCCGAGCCTGGATCCCCTGGGGAGCCTGGGGAGATCACGAAATGCAGGTTCCTGGAGATTTCTCCCCAGCTGGAGATTCTGTGCCTGGTCTGAGGTAGAACTTGGGATTCTATAGAGTTCTGTAGCGATTCTGAACAGCTCAGTGTAGGAGCCACAGCAGTGGAGCAATTTCATCTCCTTTGAAGGAGACAGGGTCGGGGGAAGGCTGTCATTTGGGGCCCTAGTGTCAAATAATCCCATCTGGATTTTTTTTTTTAAGATTTTATTGGGGAATTGGGGGAGGGGAACAGTGTTGGGGAATGGGGAAGGGGACCAGACAAGTTGCTGTCCTTTTGTTCTTCAGTCTGATTGTGGAGGACGTCACTTCACTGGCCCATGTTGGTGTTATCATTGCGCTCTTCCAGGGTGAGGCAGATCGGTCGCTGGCCAGGGGACTGCCGCTCACAGCAGCTTACGGCAGCTCACAAAAGCACATGCCAGCTGCCAGCCAGCTCCACTGCAGCCTACGCCGTCGCCTCAGCATCCCAGCTCCAGGTCGAGCTGTTGTTCACTGTCTTAGCTGTGGAGGGCACAGCGTTACTAGCCCACATGTGGGATTCGAACCAGGGCCCTGCTGCTCAGAGTTGGCGTCCCAAGCCAACTCTTAACCAACGTGCCACTCGGCCGGCCCCCATCTGGATTTTTAATCTTCAAACAAGTTTGATGAAGACAGATTGTGCTGAAAGTTTCTATATTCAGCAGCGGACAACTTTCAACTCTCCAAGTGAATGCACTTTGTAGAAGAAAATTGGAGATGGGGGCAGGTGGGAGATATGCTATCTCCTGAATGAACGGTGCAAAAAACCTGGGGCTCAGGTGAATCTTCCTGCCTAGCCTTTGCGCGCGCACGACCACCTGTAAAGGACAGTGAGAAACTCCCAGGTCTGCCCAAGAGCAACGCAGTTAAGAACTCTTTAGCCATCGCCCCCTTCAGTGGTTAAGGCAAGTCCCTCCTGACTCACATGACACAGTGCCAGATGTGTTTGACCTGGGGAACTTCACACACACACACACACACACACACACACACACACGCAGCCACACGCTGAGCTTGCTCCTGACAGGCCTATGGAGGGGCAATTTCTTTTCTCAGACAACACGGGATAGACTTCCATTTGCAACACCTGTCGTTGGGAGGGTGTTGCTCCCACAGCAGCCGGCCACCCTCCCCCTCCTGGGTGTTGGCAGCGAGTGTACAGAGTAGAAGGTGTAATCACCCTTTCTGAAAGCTCGTTGGGTTACAGCAAGAAGTGCCTTCCCTGTTCCTCAAAGGGCTTCAACTTTCCCTACCTGAGCACATGGTTTCAGGATCTCATTTGATGATCAGGGGCCTTGGTAAGGACCTAGTGACAACTCACATCCGGCTGACCCAGTGGCCCTTGAGGTCACCTGCATAAGGGTACCACACCCTTTGTGATAGGGCATTGATCATTGTTTTAGGGATCCCTGTGCACTTTCCAAGACACCAGCCAGCAAGATTTAGAATATCGGGGCTTTACTCAAAGTTTTAAAAAATTAGGTTTTACATACTTATCTCTTGGCATCCTCTATTGCATTGCCCTGGTGTGGACAAGATTACAGCTCTCTGACCCTGGGTGTTGTACCCTTACACAGGTTTATCCCCAGGGCCATGACCAAAATGAGGAAGCAGAAGCACCCATCAGCTCTATGGATGCTCCTAGAAACCATATCTTCTTTTTCTTCTCAGGTCATTTACCCCCAAAACTCCCCCAAAGGAATGACATGACACCTAGAAATGGACCTAAGGTGGGAAGTAAGCCCAACATGGCCCAAGGCTGGTGGTGGTAGGGAGAGGGCTTCAGCCTTGTACAGTGGGAACCCTAGAGTGGCTTTCCAGCCAGTAATCAGAAAGGAAGCAGGAGTGTAGTGCTAAGCTCCACCCAGCAGGCACAAGTCCAAGTCGAGACAATCATGTCCTTCCTGTGGTTGGGTCCCAAACATGGCCTGTACTTCTGTTTAAAAAGTGTAGTCAAGGGCCGGCCGAGTGGCATGTTGGGTAGGAGTTGGCTTGGGACACCAGCTCTGAGCAGCAGGGCCCCGGTTCGGATCCCACATGAGGCCCAGTGATGCTGCGCCCTCTACAGCTAAGATGGTGAACAACAGCTTGACCTGGAGCTGGGCTGCTGAGAGTCGCTGGCAATGGCGTAGGCTGCAGTGGGGCTTGTCGGCAGCTGGCATGTGCTTTTGTGAGCTGCCTGAGCGGCCGTCCAAAGGCCGGTGATCGACTGTCTCACCTGGGAAGAGTGCAATAATACCAACGTGGGCCAGTGAAGTGAAGTCCTCCACAACTAGACTGAAGTACACAAAAGACTTGTGTGTTCCCCTTCCCCGATTCCCCAATGCTGTTCCCCTCCCCCAATTCCCCAATAAAATCTTTAAAAAAAAAGTGTAGTCAATACTTTGAATCAGGCTGAGGGCTCTACCACAAGGCATTCATGTGGGTAAAATGATAGTTGTCTGGGCTGCACACCAAGGGAAGAACACATACTCACTTCTTATACATGAGTGCTGCCTATGGTGCCTGGTGGGGATGGGAAATGGGGTTTATCCCCTTTGAGAATGGCACTAAGGCTAAAATATTTAGCTATTTGTCCACAGATGGGCAACACAGAACATCAGAATCAGAGAAATGTTAGTTCTTCCATAACTTGAACTTGCCACTTGGATTTTAGAAATAAACAGTGTATTTCCGGCAGTTAAAAAAGGCATGGTAGAATCGATCGAGGTCAATCATTAACTTGGAAAGCTCCAAGGCAAGGTCATTTCCACAGTTGTGGGAGCACCTGTGGCTGACTCCTAAAAACGTGTTCTTTATACTTCATTTCCAATAGATGAGGAAGTCCCAGGGGTGGGATGTGATCTGTCACTGTGGGCCGTGCCTGGAACAGGACAGAGACGTTTAGTGCACCAGTGCTTGGACTTGCAGAATTGCTCTATCCAGTTCTCATGTTAGCAAAGACACTCCCAGCGTTCATCTTATGGCGTGTGCTGTTCATTCACACACGTTTGCTGAGCTCTGGGCATCGATGTCTTCAATGAAAGCCCAACCAGGTCCCCCTTCAGGGAAACAGCCCAAGGAAGCACCTTCTCTTCAGGTGGCTGAGGGCTACAGGTGCTGGATGTGTACAGAACCCACTGGTTGGTTGGTCGTCCCATGCCCTGTGTTTGGTGCTTCGTGGGAGCTGTGCTCTTGTCCATGCGCTGGGGGTGGGTGGCTCATGCCTGCAGTTGGCCATGTATTAAAAAACTCTAGAAACTATACTTCTGAGCATCTTTGGCGACACAGAAGCTAGCAGATCCTAATTTTAGGCTCCCGGAGGCCAAAAGAAAACTTGGGGCTAGATCCCCAGGTGCGCTGTGGGCTACAGTTGCGTGATTGCAGGAGAGGAGACCATGGCTCCAGGGTCCAGCATGGCAGAGCGAGAACTCTGCGTGTATAGACAGCAGTCAGTGAGCCAGGCATGTGTGCAGTTGGGTTTAAGATCCATGACAATTTGAGGTCAAAGGCCAGCCGACTCCCCGACACAGGCAGAGGCTTCGGCTGTGGTGAGTGGAGTGCAGAGGCTCGCTCTCCTCTTACCAACTCCACTTCAGAGAGAAAAACAGGTCGGCTTCCCCCAAGGGACCCATGCACACCGAGCGCAGTGAGCTGCCAGGCCCCTGCTGCCACGACTCAAGAGGCCCCTGAATGCCCTCT
Organism: Hipposideros armiger; assembly: GCF_001890085.2. Lineage (NCBI taxonomy): Eukaryota > Metazoa > Chordata > Mammalia > Chiroptera > Hipposideridae > Hipposideros > Hipposideros armiger. Next base: position 141,555 of record NW_017731354.1, read on the forward strand.
TTGTCCTGCTCCTCACAGCCAGGCAGGGCTCAGGGGTCCGGGAGGAAAAGCTGAAACTCGAGAGGGCCTGGTTTTGTGCTTTCAGTTTATTTTGGGATAATGGTAAAGGCCATGAATCCCAAGGGGAGCCAGGTAGAGCCAGACTGCGCTCTGTCTCTGAACAGGAGCCCAGAGCGGCTCCCAGGCGAGGGCCCTGCACTGGGCGTTGCTGCTGTGTTTTGAGGCTGGTGGTTGGTGGGCAAGATGAGGACAGAGGAGACCCAGACCACAGGGTGGGACAGCGAGGTCCCGAGTGTAGCCAGGAGGAGGAGTGGGCTGTGCTGTGAGGGCAGGACAAGATGGGGGGTGCTTATGGGGGGTGCTCACCCTGGAGTTCTGAACGGGAAATTCTGCAGGACATGGTCTGCTTCCCGCTGAAGACATTGGAGGCCACTTACAAAGCTTGAGCTCATTTACTCATGTGTTTTGAACAGGTAATGCAGAGTGGCTAAAGGTCAGGTGAGTGCTTTCCAAGTGCTACTCGCACCTGCTGCTGTAGAGCCGTCTCCATGTGCCAGGTCTCCCTCACAGCCTGAGTGAGGCACGCTTCCGTCACAGCGACACCTGTGTAGGATTACAGACATAACTACACATGTCGGCTCATCTGACATGCTGATGTTGAAAAGTATAAACTAAGAAGCCTTCCATCACACAGTCAGGCGCCAGTCACTGTCACTGCTCTTCTGTGTATCGTCCTGGAAATGGCACCTACCTACTATAAGCTCACGTCCCTTTTTTACACAGAGGGCAGCACGTCGTGCACCCTGGCCTGTGCTCTGCTGGGGAACGATTGGTCAGCGTGTAAAGAGCTTCCGTGTTCTTCTCTACAGCTGCATGCCCCTGCTGGTGGGCACGTGCGTTGGCTCAGCCCGGAGTGAATAAGCTTACACACAGTGCAAGCCCCAAGGGCTGGGTCTTACTGGCCTCATGGCTGCTGTCCCAAGGACCTGGGACACTAAGGGAAGCACTGATACCTGCCCTCTTACGTGTGCAGTGTAAACACTAAGAAATGGACTTGCTGGGTCAAAACGTGTATGAATTTGTTATTTTAATAAACATCAAAAAATGGCCCTCCTTAGGGGCTGCTCCAGTTTCCACCCCAGCTGGGTCACATCTGGGTCTGGTTCTGTTACTGGCCTTGTCTTTTAAGAGTGGGTTGATTTTTTTGTTGATTTTTTTGGTCTCTCATGATTTTTTATTGAATGCGAAGCATTGTGTGTCAGCCAGGAGAGTCCGAGGTGAACTGTGCTCACATGTGCCTCATCTCTTGTAGGAGTGTCCTGCCCTGGTGGTAGGACGTCCCTGTGGTCTGGGCCCAGGTGGGTCTCTTCCCACCCCCAGGGCAGAGGGTTTCTCCTGTGCCCTCCCCCCCAGCACCAGGGGTTTCACTTTTGCCCTGAGGGCTGCCCATCCCCTGTGTTAAGGCATTTGCTTCCTGGGAGAGAGGGGTCCCTGTGGGTTCGTTGCCTTTCTGGCAGAGGTGACTGCTCCCCTTCTCCAGGTGGGAGACTTTCTCAGGTGTGTCCTGCTCAGTCTCTCTCTTCAGGTCCTGGTAGAGCCTGTGTGGGCGTCGGCTCCTGGTGTCTGAGGCTCCTGGGACCCTGCCCTCTCACGCTGGCCACGTGTGGCCCTTAGCAGTTTGTGAAAACATTTCACCTGAATTCTGCTTACCTGTGCGCGTTGCATCCGGTGTCTCGCCCCCTCTTGCAGGCGTTCCTTCCCTAGTGTTAGGCTCTTAAGGGATTGAAGCAGAGGTGTTATCTGGTAATTAATCTGGATTTTCTTGTTTTTAGGGTTCCACATCTTAGGTGCAAGTGAAGCTCACAAAGTGACTTCAAGTGAGACAAAAGCAAATTTAAATTGTTTACATTTAGTTTGTGCTGTAGAATACTGGGTTTCCATTTATATTGGTAAAGTTTTCTCTTAAATTAGATTTTCATTTTTCAGAAGTGAGTTAAAGAAAAATGTCCTTAAATAATGCTCTCAGTGGACATTGGGAAGGCTATTGAATGACTGATGTTTTGGAAACCATAAAGTCTGTCTCCCCAAAAGGTCTTGCCCAGCACTTGGGCACCTCACAACATGTCATGTCAGGTGCTTCAAATAGCTGGGTATCCTCTCCTTATCTTTTTATGAAGCACAACGGTGAAGGAGCGCAATGATGGACTGTGAGAGAGAACTCTGGTGGTATGTGTGTGTGTGCACATTTGCACATGGTGTGCACTATGCATGTGTGCACTCTTGAGTGTGTGCGTGTGCGTGCGTGAGCGCGCATGTATCTCCTAGAACCAGCTGCCCAGTGGCACTTGCTGGAATTTGACACGTGCAGATTCGAACCCAGATCTTCCGTTCTCGCCACCTTCCCAGTGCCTTCTCCCAGCGTGCATATTCCCACCCTTCCAACCACTCAGGTCCAGAAACTCTGGACTCCCTGACTTGGCAGATCAGCCTCCAAAGTAGGAACAGATGTGGTTACTTCTCTCCACCTCACGATCGTCACTTAGTCCAAGCCCGTCTTTTGCCGGATAATCGCCAGAGTCCATGGGACCGCCCTCCATGCCCTCATGGCGCCTCCCCGCAGCCTCTTCAACAAGCTGCGTAACTCAGGGCAGCACCTCAGTGCCCCGCCCACGCGGCGTGGATGCCACCTTCATGGTGCGTCTAAGGCCCACGCGGACCTCACAGGGGACTTCTGGCCTGCCTCCCGCCCATATCTGAACAGACCAGCCGTCTTTATTTTTCTCCTGGCACTCTCCATCTGTCATGTGACACACTATTCTTATTGTCCCTCTACTCCCACTGGACCGTGAGACTCCCAAGGGCCAGGACTTTGCCTGCTTTTCTCACTGTTGTGTAGTCAGGGCCGGAAAGAGCGCCAGTCAGAGAGAGGGGCGTCCATTCACTGTGTGCTGACTGAGCACAAGTGTGCGTGTGTGTGTGATGTATGTGCATGTGTGTGCACCTTGTGTGCATGAGAATACATGTGTGAGTGCATGTGTGAGAGGGTGCGTTTATATGTGTAAATGGGTGTGTGTATGAGTGTGTGAAAGCGTGTGTGCATGCATGTGAGTGTGTGTGCCCACACACGCTAAGCTTTGGTGTGGCTTTCTTGAGTTGAGATGCCTGGCAGCCACTACAAGCAGATGTCAGCGGACTCCCACGCCTGCTCGCACCCTCGCTCCCGCCCGCACCATCCCTTTATAAACTGCACTCCAGGAACCAGGCCAGTGTGTCTTTCAATGTGGCTGTGAGTGTGTGGGACCCACCCAGGGCATCCTCAGACATCGGTCCTTCTAGGAAGTGTGCGTGGAGGCACAGATGTTGGCTGCTGCCAAATGGTGGGCTGCTGAGAGTCAGCCTTGTGGAAGGAGCGTTTCGGGGGAGGGGTGGAGGTGTCTCCTCACTTCCGTGTCACCTCAGTGGGTCTCACTGGCCCTCAGCCCCAGATGAAACACTGAAGGTCAGTCACTCTTGGCCCTGGACACAGCACTGGTCTTTCACTCCAGAGTGCACACAGCAGCAGAGCCCGCATCCTTCCCAGGGAAGCTCACTGGCCTGTGAGGCTTTAACAGTTGGAGAAACTGAGGCTCCAAGGTTTTCTTTGGCTGCTTTTCCTTCCTGAGCTGTCTGGGTGCTTACAGGAGAGGGTCTCGTGAACTCTACTCCTCCAACTCTAATTCCTTCACTTCCTGATGAGGTCACACCGGCACAAAGCGCCTTTGGCCACCCACCTCTTCCTGGAACACAAGAACCCGAGGGTGGGGATGGGGAGTATTGATGTTGTCACAGGAAACTAAGGCAGGCATTGACACCACACACGCCCGCCCTGCACAGTCGCAGATGGTGTCGCCCTTGGTGTGAGCATGAGCCAGGCAGGGCACAGCGGTGTCAGGCCTGGCGCCTCAGGGTCTGTGTACTGTCCGTATGTGTCTGAGCACAGCCCCCTGCAAGCTGCTTCTGCGTGCTGGTGACTTTTGTAACTTCACTTGGTTAGAGAAATTTGTTTAGTGGTTTCTAAGAATATGGACCTATTGTGTCTACGCTATGGAATTTGGCAAGCCTTAGGACAACGTAAGTCTGAATTTATTGCTAATTAAAATAATTATAATAATCAGGGCTCCATCCCAGTCAGCAGCTTGGGGAAATTAAGAGAGAAAAGCTTTTCTGAGAGTGACTCATGGCCAAGTGGAAACGGTGTTCCCCAAAGCTTAATCAACTCCCCCTCAAATAATTTAAAAGGTGCTTGACACAGGCATTTGTTGGTGTCGTCTGGGGTCTCTGTCAGATGCATGGCTGGGCTGGGAGGTGGGAAGGGGCAGAGCTGCTGGAACCAGACTCCTAACAGGACCCAGCCGTCACTGCCCAGCTGCCCTAAGGGTCCGCCTTGAGAGCTGCAGCCTTTTTATGGCCTGTTCGCTGCGGTTTCCTAGGCACAGTGATTCCCACGGTCACACTCAGCCAGCAGAGTGCAGAGGTTCTATCCTTGTGGGGACCTCATGGGTTCCGAATTTGTGTTCCCTCCCACACCTGGCACACAGGCCCTGTTCTGTGTCTCAGTCACAAAGAAGAGTGCCGTGCTAAATGGTACCTGAACAGTCAGCATGGCCCACAAGCGGGGCTTTGCTTTGAGGCAGAGAAGGGGCACTGTCCAGAGATGGGGCGGCCATCCCTGAGGTCAGCCCCCTTAGTGCTCTGAGCTGCTGCAGGGCGGGTGGAACTGGAGTGCCCAGCAGCCTCTCCTGTTGCCAGGGCTTTGAAGGGCATCCCTGAGGCACTTGCTTTCATGGGCTTTCGAGATACAAAAGGCTCTCACTCACTCCCCACCTGGACTGGGCATGGGGATCAGAGTCTGCGAGAGACTCACTTTCGTCCCCAGTATTCCTGGCACCTTGAGCAACATCAAGGAGAAATTCATCTTTACGTTCTTTCCTTGTTCTTGGCCACTTCCATATAGAGCTTGCCTTGAATAAAGCTGGCCTTCCCACATGCTGGGCAGCAGTGTCAGGATGAGGCAGAGACCCAGGTGTGGAGCAGCTGAGGCAGAAGCAGGAGGAAGGGGAGCTGGCTTGCTGGGCACCCTTCCCAGGCTTACGTTTCTCCCAGTGCTCTGGGGAGTGCAGAGGCGTGGAGGAGAATTATCTAGAGTAGAAACCCAGGAGGCTCTCTCTCCTGTCCATTACAGGGCTTCAGCCCCACGTGTACAGGTCTGTGGTTCCATAGGGGTATAATGTTTAAGAGCTTGGGTTTGGGGGTCAGACAGACCTGGGTTCTTTTCCTGTCTTTGCTGTTTATTAGCTGTGTGCCCTTGAGCTAATTCCTTAACCCATGAGTGCATTTCCTCGTCTGTAACGTGGACGGATACTAATGGCCCACTCCTATAATGAGCCCTGTGTAAAGGGCTGTATCAGTTTTCTGTTGCTCAGTCACAGACCATCCCAAGACTTAGTGGGTTAAAGCAACAACCGTTTGCTTAGCACATGATTCTGTGGGTCTGTGGCAGTTACTCTGGTCTCAGCCAGCCTCACTCCCACGTTTGCATCACTGCTGGGTTGCTGGCAGCTGGAAGGCCTATGATGGCCTCATTCCCAGGTTCTGGAGGTGGGCAGGCTGCAGGTGAGGGCCTGGGATGTTTGGCTGGGTGCCCTGCCTCTCCTGTGCATGGCCCGGTCTTCGGGCAGGCCGACTCAGGTGTGTTCCTTGGGGGGCTCAGAGCTCCAAGCTCTGAAACACAAGGTCTTTTCAAGCTTCTGTTTGCATCAGGATACGTGCATCTCATCGGCAAGCCCAAACTGGAAGGATGGAAAAGCAGGCCAGCTCTTGATGGAGGAGGGCTGTGGCCATGTCTGCGGCACACACAAGCTGAACGGTGTGCAGCACAACCACTTCCCACCCGGTAGCACCCACCCAGGCTTAGCAGCTCCGGGTCTGGGCTGGGCCCAGCAGCAGTGGTGCGGGGTGACCATGGCCTGTGCACAAACTTGAAAACTTGCCATTTCCAGCGGCCTGGAAGTCAATTCAGGAGTCGACAGTGGAGAGGGAGCTCTCTGATTATCCTGCATCACAAAGGTCTTCATGGCCAACAGGATGGTGTTGTGTGAAAACCTGGACGTTGAGACTGAGTTAAAGGTGATTCGACTCTTTGAACCCTGTGTGAGATACTATATAGCAGTGGTTCTCAACCTTCTTAATGCCACGACCCCTTAATACAGCTCCTCATCTTGTGGTGAGCCCCAACCATAAAATTATTTTCATTGCTACTCTATAACTGTAATTTTGCTACTGTTATGAATCATAATGTAAATATCTTTTTGTTTTCTGATGGTCTTAGGCAACCCCTGTGAAAGGGTCGTTTGACCCCCAAAGGGGTCGCGACCCACAGGTTGAGAACTGCTGTTTATAGAAATGCCTACTAGTCTCTGCCCCCAATTCCTGGCTCGGGGCTCCTGAAACCCTTGTCAGTTCCTAAGTGACAAGAGCACTGCGAGCATCTCTTATTCCAGTGGGGAGACTCTGGGTGGCTCCGAATGGCTTCTGAATGGGGGCTGTCACCCCAAAGACCAAGCCAGGATTAGAAGTTGAGAGTTCTCAGCCCCACCCCCATCCTCAGGAAGGGGACAGGCTGGAAATGGAGTTAATTACCAACCTTGCCTCCATACAAATCACAGATGTACAGGGTTCGGAGAGCTTCCACATCAGTGAACGCATCCATGCTGCGAGGGTGATGCACTCCAGCTCGATGGGGACAGAAGCTCCTGCACTCGGGACCCCCCCAGACCTCACCTCTCTCTCTCTCCATCTGCCTGGCCATTTGTATCCTGTATCATATCCTTAAAAACACCTGGTAGACGTGTCCCCTGAGTCCTGTGAGCCACTCTGACAAATTCATTGAAATTGAGGAGGGGTCATGGGAATCCCCAATTTGTTGCCAAATGAGGCAGAAGTTGTGGGTTATCTGTGGACCTCTGACTTAGAATTGGCATCTGAAGTGGGGGGCTGTCCTGTGGGACTGAGCCCTCAACCTGTGGGATCTGACGCTCTCTCAGGTAGACAGTGTCAGAAATGAGTTAAATGGTAGAACACCCAGCTGATGTCAGAGGGAATTGCTTGTTATGGGGGAAAACCTCCACACATTGGGCGGCCAGAGGTGAAGAGTTCCGTGTGAAAGTGAAGGACTCACGGGAGGGAGACTCACATAGGAAGGAAAACTGGGTGGTTTTTCGAACTCGCCTCTTGAGAAGAACAGAGGGCTCAGCATACCTTCCACACAGTTGTCACCTATGTTTGTCTTTTCATGTATGTGTCAATGTGACACATGGTAAAACCTGTCAAAGCAAATCTAGTAGCGCTCTTTCAATGTGAGGTAATAAGAAAGCCCGTGTCATTATTGGATTGTTCTCCTGCAATTTATTCTCAACTGAGGAGCCAGCAGCAGCCTGCGGTCCTCGCACCGCCACCCTCCTCAGCCCCAGGCGGTGCGTGAGCCAGCTCGGCGGCAGCAACCCTTCTCACCCTAATCGGTCCTCACTTAAAAAAAAAAAAAAGTTGTGTGTACTTCTGTGAGATGGTCGCAAGAGGAGACACAGAAGCTGCTCAGGGGGGGAAAAGCTTATTACACTCACATGGGGAAGCACCAGGTGGCCAGGAGGCAGAAGGCGGGAGTGAGGGGCAGGTGTAGGTCCTCGCCCTGATGGGGGTTCCGGGGACAGGCAGCTGGGCGGGCGAGTCTGCAAGCGGCAGGCGTGCGACCCCGGGCCCGCGGCTGTCTGAGAAATGGCTGGCCCCGAGCCGGGCAGTCTCTCCCCATGTCAAAACACCATAATGCAGTACACAGAAAATATGTACTGCTGAATATAAAACTAGTAAACTCGAATCCTGTATTCGGGCAGTGGAATAGTACGCAGCCAGGAAAACGAGTTAACTAGGAAAAATGTAATATTGAGGGACAGGCACGCCCACTGGAGGGGACAGTAGAGGCCCACGTCCTCGCTTGGTTCCGACACCGGTGTGCGCGGGGCCAGATGACAGCGCTGCGCTGCGCAGCACGGTGGCAGCTGAAACCGGAAAGGCACGCGGAAGTAAGCACTGGGCTCCTCGGCCTCACTGGCCGCTTCTCGAGCTGCCGTGCTGCGCAGAATGGACACAGACCGTTTCCGTTACTGCGGGTCTTACCGGTCAGCGCCCACAGGCTCGTTTCCCGGTTGCAGGTTTACACCGGCCGGTTCTCAGCGTCTCTCTGGATCTGGGTTTGTCACGTTGTTTCTTCGTGACCAGCTAGGCGTCACTGTTGGCCGGAATGATGCCTTAGGGCTGCCACGGTTTTCGCCAACGTGATGCCGCTTTCAATCCGTTCCGCTAATCGTCGACGCCAAGCCCAGCTCCGCCTCGCCCACGCGTCAGGCGCTTCCCTCGCTCTAGCCGCCGGCAAGTTGGCTGCCGCACGCCTCCACCGAGATGGCCGCGGCGTGAGGCGTCCGCCTCAGAGGGGTGTGGCCGGGCAGCCGGCAGCCAATGGGCGTGCGCGTCCGGCCTCAGCCAATGGGGAGGCAGCGCGGGCCGCAGCCAATGGGGAGGCAGCGCGGGCTGGATGCCGGGAGCCGCTGCTGGGGTGCCTCGTATATGCCATGTCCGACTCCCGCTCGCTGGAGGCCCCCTCAGACCCGGGGTCCGGGGGCGGCAGGCGAACGTGGGCCGAGCTGCTGGGTAGGTGGGCGCGGGAGCTGCGGGAGTGGGCGGCGCCGGGCTCCGAGACCCCGTCCAGGCCGAGCCTCGGCCGGCCTGACCCGGGGAGATCCGGGTCCTCCGTGCCCAGGCTGCCTTCAGCC
>NW_017731354.1:151028-157349 GCF_001890085.2 Hipposideros armiger
CTGGTCACCCTTCGTCCCTTCTGACCTGTCAGTGACGTCCTGCTCCCTCTGATGGACGCCCCCCCGCCCCCCCCACTCCTGTCATGGGACATCAGTAGCTCCAGGAACAGCTGTTGTGTGTGCCAGGCACTGTACCAGGCACTCTGCGCAAGGCTTGGCATAGCCTGCTGTCTCTCGCCCCCATTTCACAGATGGGGAGACTGAGACTTTGCAGTTTGCTAGGACCTGGCTGGCCCCCCTTGGGTCCAGGTTATTGTGACTGCTATGGCCTGCGTGCCACTGGTTCTGCACAGGCCTGGCTCTTCCTGACCTGTGTGACCTCCTCCGTCTTCTGGGCTCGATGGGAATCTCTGTTTCCTGCTCGTGGTTTTTTTTCTGGTTGAAACTGCACTTCCCTCAATTCTATTTCAAGTCTGGCAGAGACAGCGTTTCAGGGCCGTGGAAAGGGCAAGCCTGTGAGGGCCTGAGCTGGGGGTTGGGGGCCTCAATGTCCATGGCTGCTTTGCTGGACAGAAGTTCATTTGACAGCGTCAGCTGAGGCAGTGACGTCTTGGAACCTGGCGGCGTCTCCTTTCCTGAGAGCCTCTTTCTGCTGCGTTTGCAGGCTCAGCATGTTCAGTGGACACACGTTCTGCAGTACGATCTTGACAGATTGTCCAAAGAGGTTTTTCAGGCACACGCTGACTCAGATACTCACCCACAAGCCTGTACTGAAAGGTGGGTCCAGGGCCCAGTTTGCTTGGGGACCGTGGCCTCCCTTGGGAGTTTGGGCCCTGTGTTAACGCTCTAAGACACTTGTGATCATGAAGGACACTATCATTAACTGTCCTTTCATTTGAAATGAATGCATTCTTATAAAGAAAATTTAGAACTAAAGAAGTGTGGAAAGAACTGTCACTCCTTATCTCATCGCCAAAATAGAAATAATCTTGAACATGAAGTCTTTCTTCTGGTCTTTTCTAAATAGATTTCTGAAAATATATTTATACTTTAAATTCCAGAGCTCTGTTTCTGTCATTTGTCCTAAGCGTTTTCTTATGTAGTTGCATGACGTTCTTGGAAGTGTTTCCTACTCATGTCATCTTCTACCAATGAGTGTCCTTTGGCTGATGTCACCCAGCCCATTAGTGGCAGAGTGTCTGCAAGTTTCTGTTACTAATGAGGCCGAGCACCTTGCCCACCGAGCTGTCCTGGGCAGTCGCCCGTTCCCGGGCAGGTCCTCTAGTGGGACCTGGGTGCCCCCGACAACTTGTGCTGCACGTCTCGAGGGCCTTTCAACAGTATCCTCACTGGTTGCTTATTGCACTTTAAAAGCAGCAAAACTAACATGTAATCAAAGGATTAGAAAACATTTATAACAAATGTGATAGGATAACCGAATGGTGACTGGGCCCGACACAAGCGTTTCATAATATAGAAAATGGTTAGCAAATAGAAATGGGGAACCGCACTAATTGAAAAAATGAAAATTAACACAAGGTAGCTTTTTGACATGGAAGCTCTGAAACAGTTCTCTGGTGCTTGCTGCTTTGATATATTTTTGTCTGTTTTCCTCCTGGATGAAGTTTCTGATGCTGTTCAAATGCAAAAAGAGTGGAGCTTTGCCAGGACCCACCCCCTGCTGACCAGCCTGTACCGCAGGGTGAGTGTCGAGGTGGCATCCATGGTGGGTCATCTGAGATCTGCTTCCGGAAAGCTCTGTGGGGCCTGGACCCTCACAGATACAGCTGTCCACGTCTGGGCCACCAGAGCTGACCGCTGCAGAGGAGACAGGCACTGTGTCTACTGTTGTAGCTCCCCGTTCTGTTGGCCGGAAGTGGGAGGGGGGGAGGGTCCGGCTCCTGCCCAGCCAGCGTTTCGCTTGCACAGCTGAGGGGGCCTTTGGTTTCAGCTCTTCGTGATCCTGAGTCCAGAGGAGCTTGTTGGCCATTTACAAGAAGTTCTGGAAACACACGAGGTGAACTGGCAGCATGTGCTGTCCTGCGTGTCTGCACTGGTGACCTGCTTCCAGGAAGCACAGCAGCTGGTAACCGGTGCGCTCTGGTGGGGTCCTGTGGTGTGTGTGCGACTCGTGTTGTCAGCCAGACCCCAGTGTTTGCGGATGAGCCTGTGGCGAATCGCAGTGTCCACCTCAGCGAGGATGAAAGTCCTCAGCTGCCCAGAAGGTGCCCTGTGCCCTGTGGGCTGCACTCCGCCGGGCTGTCCCTGGGGCTGCCTGCTGCCTCGCATAGTTGGTGTTTGGCTTCCTCTGTCCCTTGAAATTGGCACTTGGGGGTGCCAGTCCTAACCAGGAAGTGGCTGTTTCCCCTGGATGGCCCACCTATCAGCTGTGACTGGCCGTTCTCGCCTAGACTGGGCTGCCCGTTTGCTGGCCCGAGCCTTTGAGAGCTTCGACCTGGACAGCATCGTCACCGTGTTCCTGGTTGTGCGTCAGGCTGCGCTGGAGGGCCCCTCCNTGGGGATTTAAGGTTTACCCCACGCGTGGGTCCAGTAGCGCTGGGTGACTAGCGTTCACTTAGCTTAGCTCCAGGACCGCATAACCGCACTGAGCAAGAATCAGCCCCAGGAAACGAGCGCTGGGGCAGTGCCGCCAACTGAACCAGACTTCCCTCGGATTTCACCGGTTTTCCCCATATATGTCCATTTTCTGCCCCAGGATCGCATTCAGTCTCCCCGTCTTCTTAATCTACCCCCGTGGGTGACCGTTTCTCGTCTTTCCTTGTCTTTTCTGACCTAGACATTTAGAGGAGGCTGGTCCATCATTTTTTAGAACGTCCCTCCAGTTGGGTGTGTCTGACATTTTCTCAGGATTGGATTGCGGTTTTGCATTTTGGGCAGGAATCCCAGGGAAATAGCGTGCCTCACGTTAGGGGGTACCGGATGTCATGAGGTGTCCTTACCTGAGTTTTTAAATAGTGCTGTGGTTTTTAAAAAACTGATCCCCCCCCCCCTTAGCGGGACGGGTCAGGAAGCAGAAGTTGGATCCTGAGAGGGAACAGAAGTTACAGGCATCAGCTGTGGGCCTCCTGAGAAGCCACCTGAACTTGAATCGCCTTTTGCTTGAGGTAAGAGGACACTGGCTTGGCCTTTGCAGGCAGGTGTAGGTTTGCGCGGTTTGAACCCAGCCAAGTCGTAATCTTCATGAAAAGACACTGTGAAAAGCCTCATGAGTATCGGGAGAGGCACCCATTACATGTTGACTAGGTGAGAAAAAATCTGGGAGATTTATCTTCTTGGAGATAAAAGGAGTTCAAAAATGAATTTAGTAATTCTCAAAAAGGCTTTAGTAAGTTTCACTTTTTAAAAATGTTTTATCTCAAAATATTTGAGAGTAGGGCAGCAGGCAAGCATGACGTGCACACTGGTTTTTGTGCGTACACAGGTTGAATTTTTAAAATGGAGTTTTTGTTTGGTTCCTAGGTAGAGGGTCCGCCACATAAAAAAGTTTGTCTCAGCCCGTTGATTGATCGTGACAGCCCTGAGGCCTATGCTGATCTTTCTTGTTCGTTCATAGGTAAGTTAGAGCTTCATTTTCTTACTGTATTGAGTTATGGAAGAGCTTTATAAAGTGACCTTGATTTGCTTACAATAAGCAGAAAAAGAAATTCCCCCAGATAATGGTTTTCTGCTTATATGTGTAGTTAAGAACAAGTCATGGTTTTGAGACTTGTTTGGGGTTTGTTATGAGGCTGTTATTTAAAAAACTGTTTGCTCAACATGGGGCTCAGAAGCAGTAGGAACCAAAGTGTCCCTTGGAAAAACGTGGGCAGTAATGTGCACAGTCATGGAAGTGGTGAAAATGGGCTGTGCTGCGTGGGGGAGCATGAAGGAAACCATCAATATGTTTCTAGTGTCCACCTTTCAATTTGAGAAGGTGAGAGGGAAAGTTCTGTGGGAATAACAAAAAATAAGTTATTTTCTGATCATTCACATTTTTATGATGTAACGACTGTCATTTCAGGAAGAGATATGAACTAATTCATTAATTTGTTTTAAATTTCTATTGAAATGGCCTTAAATGATAAGCTTGGTAAAAATATATTGATTTTCACTGCCATTATTATATTTGAACTACACAAATTATGCATCATCATTCCAGGGAGCCAAGCTCAGCCACTTTCTTATATGGACTTTAGGATCAAGGCATAAGAATTTACATAAGAAGCTTTTAACCTTCACCACAGAGATATAAATAGACCCTTGATTCATGAATTTTTTAGTTTTTTCTGCTGAGGTAGTGGCTATCGTCCTTATTTGTACTTATATAGAAAAGATAAAAGCCTTGTAAATAAAAACAAATAACTTTCCCATGGATACACAGTGGAAATAAATGGCTAGAAATTAGCAATTTTTATCTTTCTACCATAAATTATTTTTTGATCATAGCAGTTGATAATTTCTAATACTGTCATTCGGAACCTTAATAACTACTAAAACAGTTTTCAGTCACATATTGGTCTGTTTTCGAGGACTTGAAAATAAATTGGCATGTACTACAGTTACCTATTTAAAAAAAAATTAGTTTTGGAAGTCAAATAAATTAGAAAGCAACATACTTATCGGCACTATCATTTTCCAGGCTGCTCAGCATTTCCCGCTTTATTGAGTGCAGACCAGAGGCTGGTCCTGGAGGCTGGTGGCTGCCTATGGACCCAGCACCCGGGTTCCACCTGGAATCCCACTTGTGCCCCACTGCCCACCAGGTGCTTGGCACAGCACTGGGAAAGCAGACCAGTTTCCACTCAGACATCATTGTAAAGTTGGTGGGAGCCGGGCTGTCTTTGACACTGAAGTAATTAGAAAAACAGGAATTCATTAAGAGCCTGCTGCTCTTAGTGTGTTGCGCTCCTTTAGAAAAAGTTGATAAAATTGTTAATCAGGATATATCTGCCACGCTCTCTCGTTTGTGTCCCACAGGACGCACAAATATGTGTATGAACTGTGGGCTTCAGATGCTGCCTCTTATGTTCTCATGAACTGTTTCAGTCATGGAGTTGTCTTAATTTTATACCTGTGTCTTTCCCTATAGAGATGTCTTTGAAAAGGCCATTTTCTGTGGTGCTACAATGTAAAGAAGGCATTTTAAACTACAAGTCTTCTGAAGTAGATTTTGTAGTATGTCTCCTGTGTTCTGTGTTGTCTTTAAGGTTCTGCTTTGCGGGATCAAGCCTTGCGGCTGGGGGTCCCAGTGGCAGTGCTGTCCAGCCAGATGGTCGCCTCTAGCATTGTGCAGATCTGTGAGGCGGGCGCAGAGGCCCCTCAGGGGGTGCTGTTGGACTCAGAGCAAAGAGTAAGATGCAGACCCATGGGGAAACTGTGCTACTTGTTGCTTTCAAGCTGCTTGGGAAAATGGGACGTTTCTTTAATATTGTTTCAGGTATTTGCTTATTTTTTAAAAGATTTAACTTCTCTTTTCAGAAAAAGCTATCTTCCTTGTTAGAGATCATTCGATACTTATTAGCACACAGTATGTTCTCCCGTCTGTCCTTCTGTCAAGAATTATGGAAAGTACAGGTAAATTTGAGATTGTAACTCTGACTCGGTTAGGGGTTTTCAAGCAGTGTGAAGCCATCAGAATCCCCGCGTTTCCTTAGGAATCCCACCATGCATCTCATTAATTATGGAGCGTGGGCGAAAGGGCTGAGCAAATAAATGCCTCTGGATGGGAAAGAAGTGCCTCAGTTACCGTATTTGTTAATATTCACCCAGCATTAGTAAAACTGATTAGAATAGAATATAGCCCAGAAACAAGTTCTGCCTTCTGACATAATTGTGAACAATTTCCCAGGGCAGTGTAGTAAACTAGAAAAATAGAATTCTAAAAATTATTCTTACCTGTCTTTTTTTGAAACATGTTGAATTCATTAGGCTTAAACTTTATGAACGATTGAAAGAACTCAAACTGCTCGGTTATTTAACAAGATCAGTAAGTTGAAAAAAGAGGAAAGAAAAACGGCAGGTGACGGTACCTCTGGTTTTCCCTCATTGTTTTATTTAGCATACACCCCAGAGCTCAGTTGATCTGTCAGGTGTTGGTATGGTCCCTACGCCAACAGGCATCTACCTAAGTGGGGGAAGGCAGCTGAAACACAGGTGCTCCCAGGGATGCAGAGGAGAGTGGGCCAGGATCTGATTAGACGGTCTGGAAGGGCTTCCTAGGAGAGCTGGAAGGGGCGTGGAGAGAAGGGGAGTGCGGGTTTCTGGTTGAGAAAGGTGATGGGGGCAGATGAGACACGAGCAGAATGGCTGGGGACTGGGGTGTCCGTGCTGCGGGAGGGAGGCCTTGCTGGGAGAGGCTGGATTGAGAGATGGAGGCCTGAT
>NW_017731354.1:161089-165142 GCF_001890085.2 Hipposideros armiger
TGTTGCCAGCTCAGCTTGGACGCAGCTTACTGGCCCATGTGGGAATAGAACCAGCAACCCTGGTGCTCAGAGCTTGTACTCTTAACTAACCAACTGACCCACTTGACCAGCCCGACAAAATCTTTTTAAGTTTAGCCCTCTTGATTCTAATCTTTCCAGAAGGTATGTCTATTTTCCGCCTCATTCCCCAGAATGTAATGCTTCTGGGTCCTCGTCTAAAGTTTCTTGCATCATTGGTGTAGGAGATTGGCTGGAGAGGCATTCCACAAGAAATCCTTAGAAGCTACTTTTCTGTTTTAAGAGAGAAAAACCCTTAGTTACAAACATTGATTACAAGTACACTTCACTCTTGAATAACGTGGGGGTTAGGGGCATCGACCCCTTACACAGTTGAAAATCTGCAAAAACTTAAGTTGGCCCTTTGCGTACACAAATGCCCAACCTCGTATTGAAAATACTGGTTTTTACTCGAAGTTGGTTGACTACAATGTGACCTCTGGGAGGGAAGACTAAGTGCTTATTGAGAAAAACCCACGTGTGGGTGGACTGCGCAGTTCAAACCCATGTTGCTCAAGGGTTAGCCGTGTTTCCCCTTTCAAATAACACAGCAAGGAGAAGGGTCCGGTTCAGTCAGCTTTGTTCGATTAGTTTTGGTGAACACTTGTGCACGGCATCCGCCGGGCCGGGCCCTGCAGGGCTTCCCGGGGCCAGGGGCAGGGTGTCCCGACAACTGCATGGGAGCCCTCCCTCCCAGGCCCCTCTGAAGTGGACGGTCTGTGAGACTCGTGGCTGCCTAGAGACCACAGTGTATGTAAATACTTCGGTTTTGTGCTTTTCAGATTTTGTGCAAATGTTTGTTTTGAGGGGATTTCAAGAAAACTCAGGTCTGAGAAGAAATGTGGAGCCTGAACGGATGCCCCAGGTAGGAGGAAAAGTCAAGTGCAGAGTGCACAGCACTGGCCTTCTTAGGAAATTGTGCAGCATAAAGGGCGTCTCATGCTGTCGTTCCTTCTGGAAGCCCCTTGGCCGGTGGCTGGCCTTCTTATGACACAGTCTGCTTTGCTGTGATCATGAGACGCTCCCCGGGTAGTTTTACTGCCTAGTCCGGCAGATGTGGGGGGTGGAGGTGGCAGTGCCATCTCCCTCCATGTCTTCTGGTTTCCGAGGCTCTCGAGGCTGAAGGTCTGCACCACGGCCCAGAATCCAGTCTGTGCATTTAGATGAGAGCGCTTCATGGGGTTCGAGAACTCTGTGCTGATGGTGACCGAGCCTATGCGAGCCAGATGCCACAGGAGGCAGGGAGGCCGGCAGGGTGCAGCCAGGGCCCTGGGCAGTCTCGGGGTGTCACGACGGACACTTCCACAAAGTCTGCCTTTTCACTCTGTATGGTCTCAGCATCACTATTGGGATTATATGTCGACCTAAGAGGAAATCTTAAAATTGCAGCTCTTTGAAAAGTCAGTTTCCTACTATACCTTAAAGGAGCCTGTTTCCTGGAGCGGTGCCCGTGTGCCACAGTGACGGTGGCCCCGTTGTTGTTACAGATCGCCGTGACCGTGCTTCAGAGAATGCTGGCCTGTGAGTCAACTGCTTGTGCTGCACACTGTAAATGACTGAGTTTGTGCATGAATATTCTCAGTTTCCTGCCTTTCCATTTCAAGTATTTTACCTGTTTGTATATTTCCCTTATGTCCCAATACTGGAAAACCCTTTTTTTGGTTGTAATCTGGTATAAACTGACCCTCCACTTTTTCTCCTGGCCCAGTGCCTGCTGATTTCACAGTTAATCTTCAGAGCTATGCACGACCACATTTGACGGTTAATTAGGGGACATTTTACTGTCTACATATTTTGACTTTTTAAATTTAAAGGCTTCACTGAGACACTTGGAAGCCTGAAGGACTTGTGTCATCTGGGGGTTTAGGCAGCCTGGGAGGTCTGTAATGTGGAGATGAGGGGACCTTACCAAAGACCCACTACCTGACTCGTTGAGAAATACTCGGGTTGTTGTTGATGGACTGTGATGGTGTGCTGACGTGTGTTTCTGCTCCCACGTTCTGCATCAGTCGCACTTGAAGCCTTGGCTGCTGGCGTGCAGGAGGAGTCCTCAGCACACAAGGCAGTGAGGTGCTGGTATGTTTCTGGGGCATCTTGGGGGGTGATTCCTGCTAGATAAGAGGTCCTGGGTATTTTATTTTATTTTTAAAGATTTTTATTGGGGAGTTGGGGGGATGGGAACAGCACTGGGGAATTGGGGGAAGGGGAACAGGCAAGTTGCTGTCATTTTGTTCTTAAGTCTAGTTGTGGAGGAGATTGCTTCACTGGCCCAAGTTGGCACCATCATTGTGCTCTTCCCGGGCGAGGCAGATCAGTCGCCGGCTTCTNGAGAAACTGTTACTGTGACCCCTGAACAACACAGGCGAACTGTGCGAGTCCGCTTAACGTGGATGTTTTCGTAAGTACGGTTGGCCCTCCTATCCACAGGTTTCACGTCTGTGGACTCAGCTAACTTAGGATCAAAAACAGTATTTTGGATCCGTGGATGTGGGGGCCAACTGTATGTGTCGATCTGTGCCATTTTACATAAGGGATTGAACACCTGCAGAGTTCGGTATCTGTGGGGTCCGGTGCCTTGCACATACCTTTGGATGACTGCAGCTAAGGGGAGTCAAAATCTTTATGCAGATTTTTGACCCCCATGTTGTTCAAGGGTCAACTGTGCTTTATTATTTAAAGAGAACATTTTGTAATTGAAGTCTTAACGTGCACAGACTTAGTAATGTTTTCTTTGTATAAGATATATCATGTGGTACAATACTTTTAAAGTTAAAAAAGAGATGTTTGGGTAAATATGTTTGATAATCTGTGTGCACATACTTTTATTCCTTCCTGAAATCCCACTGAGAATCAGAAAGGGGATTTTATAAAAAGGCGTAACCCATAAAGATGGGGTGTGGGAGAGGAGCTAGCAGAAACAACATTTGGGGGCAGGCGGCGGCTGGGCCAGCAGTCGGGGACTCAGCACACTGAGGGCAGACCCATCCTGAGCCAGCACTGGAAAGAAGAGAGCCAGTCCAGTTTATTCTTTCTTCCTAAAAGATTCGAGTGTTGACAGCACCAGGTGCCTCTTGCTGTCGGGGTGAAGGAGACAGTGACCCCAGCAGGGTTGGTTGAAAGCGTATTTCAGAAGCATTTGGAACCTTAGACTGCTTGCTCGCCGTGCTCTGGGAGCCAGGCAGGTGCTCCTGTCCTAGCCAAGCAGAAGGCTGGAGGTTGATGTTTATTCTCTGTTTTGGAAAAGCAGAGGCATCTAGTTTGGAGGGTTGTCAAGCGGAGTTGAAAATGCCTTATTGATTCCACTGGTGGTGGTACATGTGGGTCACATCTGGATTTTAAAAGTTGGACCTTCATACCAAAAACATTCTTGATGAATCAAAGAAGGAACAAAATGCAATTATAAAAGTGTTGGAAGAAATCATGGAAGAATGTTTTTATAATCTTGAAGTGGGGAGGCCCAAATAATGCAATTTAAAAATGGACAAAGGATTTCAGTAGACATTTCCCCAGAGAAGACATACCAGTGGCCATTAATCACATGAGAAGATGTTCAGCGTCACTAGTCATGAGGGAAACGCAAACCTGACAGGTGAGACAGGTGAGGGCTTTCCCAGATCAGGGCTTTGCAGACCACACGGGTTCTGCGTGGCTGGTGCCCGTGGTGACAACCGATAGCCGATCACTACTGCTGTCTGACTATTACTGCAGAACTTTCTTTTTTACCCCAGAAGTAGTAAGCTAATCCAGATAAACTATTTGAAAATGATGATTTTTAATGTCTCTAGCAGCCGTTCTTGACAACCCTCCTATGCCAGCTGTGACTTCTTGTGTCATGTCCAGCGTGGCAAGGGCAAATGGGACACGAGAGGAGCGGCGCAGATTTGAATAAGAACAAGAGACAGAAGTAAGATTTAAGAGCGAGACCAAGGGACTCAGCCTTCAGAGATAGACTGAGCCACCGGGTCTACACTTGTTTTTTATTGAGAAGTAAAACTG
>NW_017731354.1:173237-175457 GCF_001890085.2 Hipposideros armiger
TGTTCTTGTCCTATGCGGACTGGTTCCAGGTGAGCTGCCTTTGCTGACCGGCCAGTGCTCCTGGCATGTTGTCAGCATGTCCCCCGACTCACGGTCATAAGAAGGAACGCATTCCAGGGACGAGCTCTGCAGAGGTGGCCTCACAAACCCACATGCACCTCTCGGCCTCCCTGCTGGGGGCCTGGCACCTTCCCAGGGTGCCGTCTCTCCTGCCTGGCTGGCCCCTCCCTTCCTAACAGGAAAATGCGGGCAGGCAGCCCAGAGTATGAGCCTGCGGCTGCTGCCGTTGCAGAGTGTGGTGACAGCGGCTGTTTGCCAGTCAGTCCTGGAGAAGTGCTCAGAGGCTTTCTGGTGTCTTCCTTTCTGTCCCCACCATGTCCCTGCAGCTGTCCCCGCTGCTCAGTCCAGGCTTCTGAGGCTCCGTGGGAGCCCAGGCCATGTGTGGGGGGTGCCTTCTGAATGCCAGCTCTGAGGGCTGGTGCATGCGAGTCTGTCATTGTGATTCTTCACAGAAGCTTTGAGTGGTAGCTGTGCCTCTGTGGAGAGCTCACTTCCCTGGTTCCACAGGAGCCGGCCGCTGTCTGCCTACTGCATGGGTAGAGGACAGTGGGCATGGGATTCCTTCTTTATTCTTTTATTTGCCCAAGTTCCTTCCCATCACCTTGTGCTGCCCCAGCTCTGGGCAGCTGGCCCAGGGGCTCCCACTGGACAAGCGTGGGGTCGATGGCTATGCTCTCAGAACCCATCTGAGTATTTGCGTCTGCCCACATCATCGTAGTGTTTCAAAGAATTGTGTTCTCTCCAAGAGAAGAGCTGCAGCTGGCGGTCTCCCGGTGGTTAAACAGTGGCCCCCAGCGTGTGCGGGGCTGTGAAACGGCCTGGCGCCAGGACTCCGGGTTGTTGGGGCAAGGTGTCCAGTTCTGTTTGGGCCTCTCTGGCTGTGTATTCAGGGCCAAAGCCTATGAAGAGTCTCCGTGTCCCCAGTTTCCCCCAGGCGCCCTCAGTTCCTGGAAGGTCTGCTGGTTCTTCTGTGATTGGGTCTCTTTCAGCGACCTGAGGGTCCACCCTTCTTGGCTGCCTCCCCTGCAGTGATGCCATGCCCTGGGGCAAATTTGGAAGTTGTGTGTTCATCACTGTTTGGAGTAGCTTCATCGCATGGAAGGGGTCTTTGTTAGGGCACAAAAGACGCTGCAGCTGCCGTTTCAGCCCATTTCCTTTTTTTTTTTNCTGCAGCCTACAGCGTTGCCGGCGACTCACAGCAGCCCAGCTCCAGGTTGAGCTGTTGTTCAGCATCTTAGCTGTGGAGGGCGCAGTGTCACTGGCCCTCATATGTGGGATCCAAACCGGGGCCCTCTGGCATCCCAAGCCAGTTCTTAACCATCAACGCCACTCGGCCGGCCTGGTCCTGGGTATTTTAGACACTCTGGAAATACCAACAAGTGACTCCTGAGCACACTTTCTCTGCTGTTGTGTCAGCAGCAGGAGCGATGACAGCTGAGAAGCACTGCAAACCCTCTGAGATGAGACTAGAGGCCGGGCCCTTTCTGTGGGCCCCCTGACCCTCCAAGCCCAGGCTCCTGCGGCTCAGACACACCCCTCTCCCCACCCAGGGCCACCTCCTCACTGTCTTGGCCCTGTCCCTCGTGCCTGCTCTCTCTGGCCCCTCCGTAGGGCTTTCTACAGCAGACAGCAGCAGTCACCTTCCCACCCAGGCCCACTGTGGACCCGGCTTTGTCACGCTTGCTTTCTCTCCATGGATCTGGAGGTGCACGTGGATACACTGTGGGCTGGACATGGGGGTGCTAGGGTTCGCTTCAGAGTCACGTGGGTGAGGCCAACCTGGAGGTTGTCTCTTCTGGGAAAGCAGGAGAATATCCCAGCGTTTCCTGGCTTTGTAAATCTCTGTGCTTCAGCTGCTTTGCTCCTGTACTCTACAGTACTTTCTAGTCCCCAGCTGTGCTCTGTACTTTATTTAAACATATAAATAAAGTGCTTTATTTAAACAGTGAAAACACTGTTTTATTCTCTAAATTTTATGCATTTTTATGATGGGCTGACAACATTGTTCACACTTATATCCTGAGTCAGATAATGATCATTGATCTGCTCGTTTCTTTTTAAACTTTTTAATTAGCTGCCAGTACTTAAAATAAAACCAGGCATTCCCTAACAGTCTGGGTGGCAAGCTGGGACACCCCCCCCCTTACTTTGAGGTAGCAG
>NW_017731354.1:180472-185566 GCF_001890085.2 Hipposideros armiger
TTTAGTCAAAGTGTGGCCGCGATATTGGAATGATCTGAACCAAAATGGCTCTGTGGTTTCTCTGTTTTTGAGGCATACACGCAGTGGGGCACCCGCCATCCGTGCCTCACACCCCTCTTCCCTCCAGGCCTCTTTTGGGAGCGCGAGGGGCCCCCACAGCTGCAGCAAGAAGGCGCTGGTTTTCCTCTTCAAGTTCCTGTCAGACCTCGTGCCCTTCGAGGCTCCCAGCTACCTGAAGGTGAGAAGCTGACTGCTGGCACCTTCTGCTCTCGTCCTCCTCAGGCGAAGGAGCGTCCCCAAGGCGTCCCCTGGTCTTCCCTGAGCAGGTGACGGTACAACCAGGGATGTCTGTGTGCACTCAGTGACCGCATTTGTGACAGTGAAGTGCCAGCAGCCGGCACTTGTCTGTCCCTGGGAGGTGGCCTGCAGGGCGGTATCAGCCCTTCCGTGAAGCAGCCCCGAGCGCAAGTGCAGGAAGAGCAAGGTGCAGACTGAGTGTGTGTGGTCCCATGTGGCTCTTTACAGATGCTGTTTTTATTGGGTTGTTGGAAAAGTCATGCCATATTTTTTCTATGTTTTTCGTTGCAAAAATGAGTCATGACGTTTCCGACAACCCAATACGTTGAAGGAGAATAATATGGAAGAATACACCCCAAACTGTCAGTGACCGTTACACCCCGGTGTGGAAAACTACATTTTTATAACAAGTCTGTTATATGATGAAAGTACACCTTTCTGAAACCTATTCCTTAAAATCAGGCAACTATACCCAGCATTTGTCTTAAGGGGTAGGGCATCTGGAAACTGATTCTCAAATTTTTTTTTAAATATTTTATTTTATTTTATTGGGGAACAGTGTGTTTTTCCAGGACCCATCAACTCCAAGTCAAGTAGTTGTTTCAGTCTAGTGGAGGGCGCAGCTCAGTGGCCCATGCGGGAATCGAACTAGCAACTTGGGTGTTGTGAGCACTGCGTCCTGCGCTCTAACCACTCGAACCAACCGGCCGTCCCCTCACCTTTTTTCAATTAAGAAGTTTCCGTTGCGTTCCAAAGAATGCATATGCAGTAATAGGATGGAGCGTAGAATGAGTCAGGTACCTGGCACGGGAGAAGCCCAGAGCGCTGCCCTCACACCTCCAGGCCTTCCTTCCTCACCTGCCCAGAGTGCGTGACCCCCACCTCCCTGAGTACCATCTCCCCGGCACCACCTACCCGGGCTACTCCTACCTGGGCACCTCCTCTCGGGCACTGTCTCCCCCGGCACCTCCTCCTGGGCACCACTGTTTGTGGCTGCAGCTGGCAGCCTTTAAGATGGAAAAGTGCCTCGTGATTGGAGGCATGAACACCATTGGCAGCGATGGGCACCTCCCATTGGAGGAGTGAGAAGAGGTGTGCAGAGGAGGCCCTGGGGTTTGGTGGCTGAGGGGACAGTGCCCTCCCCCAGCCCACCCACTCAGGATTCCGCTGGTCCCACCTCCAGCTTTTGTCGTTGTACTCTTTGGCTAATTCTTTAACTTTCCTGTCATCAATGTAAGTGCCTCCCCAGAAGTTACCAGCAGTTTGACAGGCTGAGGTCCTACTCTGTCGCCCACTTACAGGTGCATATTCTCCACCCGCCACTTGTCCCCAGCAA
The DNA here is from genome assembly GCF_001890085.2 of Hipposideros armiger. Taxonomy (NCBI): domain Eukaryota; kingdom Metazoa; phylum Chordata; class Mammalia; order Chiroptera; family Hipposideridae; genus Hipposideros; species Hipposideros armiger. Next base: position 182,106 of record NW_017731354.1, read on the forward strand.
GTACCGCTCCCTCCTCACGGACTACATCTCGCTAGCCAGGACACGGCTGGCCGACCTGAAGGCAAGTCTGGGCCGCCCCCACCTCCGACCTCTCACAGTTGCCAGCACCTGTCTGGGCCCTCACCTCCTCACCATGTCTCCTCTGCAGGTTCCTATAGAAAACATGGGGCTCTATGAGGACCTGTCTTCAGCCGGGAACATCACTGAGGTAGCCCTGAACTGCTCAGCAAGCACAGTCTCATCCTGGTGACTCTGGGTTGAGCGTGTGAGCCTTTCCTGTCCGGGACCTAGCATGTCTGGTGCAGTTGGAGTGTGACAGTTACCCCAGAGGTGTTGGTCCTCTGGTGCCTGGCCCCTGCTGCTCACAGCAGGGGCATCTGCTTATAGGGGACTCTGTTCTTGTGGGCTTGATGGAAGGAGTGGGTGGGGTTTGGGACCCAGTAGGGCTCATGTTTTAGCTGGAGTCACAGAAAAAGGCGCTGTTTGTGTAAACCCCATCAGATGGCCACGTGGCATTTGTGTGTGTTTAAGACCCTTTTACTTAACGGTTGTGAGTTGCTGGAGAGCTCTTCTAGGTGCTGTTAAAGTGAACATTTAAAAATTCTTATTGCAGTTTTCCACTTAGGATTTATTGCTTTTCATGAGTAGCCACTTCATAGTTTTAAATAACAAGAATTTAGTCTGCTTCCCCTCCCCGCCACCTGGAACTCTTTAGCTGGAGCCCTTCACTATCGTTGAAGGGGTGGCAGCAGCTCCCAGAGCTGCTGAGCTGTCCAGGCTGCCTGGTGTCTGACTCATTGGGGAAGGGAGCCTTCAACCCCTCCCTGCGGTTCTGCCAGTGCGAGGGAGCGTCTCAGTGTCCCTGTGCATCCAGCCCCACAGCCAGGCATCCCAGGATGTTGAGAAGGCCATCACAGTGTTTGAACACACAGGAAGGATTCCTGTTGCCGTCATGGAGGCCAGGTAAGGTCATGCTGCTTTCAGCTACATGGGGTGAGGAGACTGAGTGACATCCCAGCGAGGGTCCTGCAGCTGACTGGTGCTGAGACTGTGCCAGACATGCGTTTTCTTTTGGAAAGCATGCGTACCCCAAACAGCCGGAGCCATGTGCAGCCTGCCCTGTTCAGAGGGACGGGAATGGGCAGGCCCTCGGTTAGGTTTCATAAGGATGGTTTTTGATAATGGTTGTTGGTGACGGTGTAAAGCCAGGACAGGGAGGGAGTCGCACAGCAGGAGCTTGTTGAATTTGGTTTGCACCCAAACTCCTGGAATCCTGGTTGCTGCCGTCGTGGGGTAGCTGTCTCAAGGTATTGCTTCTGAGAAATGTGACCCCAGCTCCCCAGATTTCTAGGTCAGCTCCAGGGAGAATGCCCACGTTGACTGGGAGCAGCCCTCGTGACCTTGTATTAACCCAGATTTCATGGTCATGCCTGTGGCAGAGCATTGTCTGGTTCCCTGGGACATGGGGTTGTCACCAGCACAGACTACCCTTTGCATTTGAAATGTCCCAAGTGAAAAAGGACTTGAAAATGTGATCTAACAGGATAGCCCTGAAATGAGACAGCCCCCCAGGTGCCACCCTCTACCTGCAGTGACTGAGTGCGAGGTGACGTTTTATTGTCTTCACTGAGGTGTCCTGATGCTCCTCTCATCTGAGCCTGCTCTCCTGTGTTGCAGCATATTCAGGAAGTCCTACTATGTGGCCCACTTCCTCCCCGCCCTGCTTACACCACGAGTGGTCAGTCTGCGCCTTCATGAACTTGGGACCGAGGTGGCATAGAGCGAGGCGTCCCTGAGCGGCATCTCACTGGGCCTCGTCTTTCCTCTCGCAGCTCCCGAGTCCCCCCGATAGCCGAGCGGCCTTCGTAGAGTCCCTGAAGAGGTAAGCACAGACGTGTATTTACAGTAGAGCTTGGGACAATGCAGAGCTCTGGTTCTTCTTCAGAAATGTGTTTTAGCACATGTATATTATATTTACAAAATATTGGCTCAAAATTGGTCTGATTTTAAAATTTCTTTGATTCTAAGTATCAACACTTAGCATCTTTTTTCAATGAACATGTAGGAAATTGGTCTGGAAATTAAAGCAAGTGTTACTGGTATATAATTATTGTGAAAGGAGGAGACTTCACATAAAGAAGGAAAAGAAAAGGGCGTTGTGGAAGCCTCAGCTGTGGGGTGGGTGGGCTTGGACCCCCGCTCCATGGAGGCCTCCAGTGACAGAGTCGACTGGTTTCTGAAAGGTCATCCTGGGGAGAAGCAGAAAACTGTAAATCCTGTTTTCCAGTGGAACTCTTATAAAGCGATGGGGCCTATAAGAAGAAAGAGAAAGAGCCTAGAAAGAGAAAATCAGTGTTTTCATCTCAGAATAAGACCATTCTTTGGGACCCTTATTTTATTTATTTTTTTTAGCTGAGCCATCCTGCCACCTGTTGGCAGCTCAGCAGCAGCTCAGCTCGGGCCGGGAATCGAACCGGCGACCCTGTTACTCAGAGGTCGCACTCTCGAGTGAGCTCTTAACCAACTGAGCCTCTCGGCCGGCCCTCTGGGATCCTTATTTTTATTTATTTTTGATACACAATATTCCAGAAGTACAGAGGCCAATCAACAAAACACTCATGTGCCCCCCACATATTAATATTTTGCTATCTTTCCTTTTCTTTTTCAAAGTTAAATAGTACAGACACAGTTGAAGTCTCTCAGTCCAGCTATCTTGTCCTCCTCCCACTTTTAACTCTCCAAAGAAACCATTATCTTGAAGTCGGTGTATAATGTTTCTATTTCTTATTACAAATGTTTGTAGCTATAAATTGTGCACACACACATCACACAGTATGGTCTTGTGTGTGTTTGTGTGGAATCGATAGCATGTGGCATTCTGTAATTGGCACTTTCTCCCACCCTGTTGGCCACATGCTCTGGTTCATTTATTTGACTACTGTGCAGAATTTGGTTGTGTGGCTGTGAACTGCCACTTGTAGTGCCTGGAGTGCAGGTCACACACGCTATGGAATAAACACAGTAGGGTTGTTGAGTGCTGGTAGGACTTACGACGCGGCTCTTAGGGGACCTCCAGTTTTATGCTCTCCTAACAGTGCCTCAGTGAACATCCTTGCATATATCACCATGAAAAGTCCTAGAATTCTGAGTGGAATTTCATTGATTTTATAGATTAATTTGAGGATAGTTGATTTTATTACAATATTGTTTTTCCTTCTATGAACACACTAGTACATCTTTATTTATTCAAGCCATTAGTAGTGTTCTCTGATTTTTCTTTATAAAGATCTTACACATTTTTTGTCTAGATTTTTTTTTTTTAATTGGGGAATTGGGGGAGGGGAACAGCGCTGGAGAATCGGGGGGAAGGGGAACAGACAAGTTGCTGTCGTTTTGTTCTTCAGTCTAGTTGTGGAGGACGTTGCTTCACTGGCCCAAGTTGGCACCATCATTGCGCTCTT
>NW_017731354.1:186721-217674 GCF_001890085.2 Hipposideros armiger
TGCTCTCCAGGCTGTGACCCTGCCTCACTTGGGGTTCCCATGATGGCATCTTACTCTGAAGCACAGCTGTCTTCCTTCTGTTTGTGTCATTGTCACAGTTTGCAGCACCTGGGGCGGTGTCCTCCTGCCTCACCACTCATGTTCAGGCTTCATGTCCTGCAGGCCGGGCCACTGTTCATGTGTCCCATACCTGAGCTGCCATTTATGGACTTGTCACTGTGCCCTGACAAAGTTCCATGTCCCTATCACAGGACTTGATCTATAATTCTTTGTATTTTTAATGATGTTAATTGGGTGTTTTTGTTAGTATTATTCATTAAAAGTAATACAAGTCCACTGTTAAAATTTGGAAATTACCAAAACTTGAATGAGAGAAGTAAAAATCATTTATAATCTCCCTACCCAATGAAAACTACTGTTGGCAGATGTTATATGCCATGTTATTGAGGGACAGTAAGGACCATTTAAATCCATACATGTGATGTTTTTTTCTTCAAAACAGGGTTATGCTGAGCACAGCGTTGTATAATTTGGATGTACTATGTCACATATTTTTGTTTTATGATGGTTTTTGGAATCGTAAGCTTGAGAATTAACTTGAGTCACAGTTGACTTGATTGTAATGTTTTCTTGTGCTGTAGAGCGGATAAAATTCCCCCATCGTTGTACTCCACCTACCGCCGAGCCTGCTCTGCAGCTGAAGAGAAGCCAGCAAGTAAGGTTGCCGAGATGAGCACCTCCCGCCTCCCGATCACGAACTGTGTCATGTCCCCTCAGTGCTGGGCCGGCCAGAGCTGCCCAACACGGCGGGGCCGGGCGGGTGCCACCAGCTCACAGGCTCTCAGCCTGGAGGAGCACGTGCCATTCAGAATCCACTCTACTGTTTGTCACCACTGTGCGCCCCAGTGAGGGTGTGACATGGTTTCTCTTTGCCTGTCCTGAATGAATTCAAGTTTTAAATTCACGTGACCTCTCAGACCCAGCAGCCAGGCTGTTTGTGACGCGTGTTGGGACGGATGGCCTGTGACAACTTTCTGACTGTTTGGATGGCTGAGTCCTGCTGTGGTGGCTTGGGGGTGGTTCTGCTTCTAGGGAACAGTGACGTGGACTGAGGTTGAATGGGAAAGGCTGCATGAGTGACATGCCGTGCCTGGAGCAGCTGCACAGGCTCGTCAGCGTGTGCCTGCCCCCTCTCCCCCCATTCTGGCCACTAACAAGGTGACAGTGACAGGTGCCAGCAGGCCTGGTTCTCAGCAGTGTCACTGGTTCTCAACAGTGTCACTGGATAAGCAGCAGGAGCAGCGCTGTTGAAGCAGCTGGTGTTTGCTGGTTCAAACCCTCTGACGTCTGCAGGGCTAGCTAGGCTCAAGGAGACAGCTGTGTCTCCTAGTTCTGTCGCCAGAACCCTCCTCTCACGGCCATGGAGACCCAGAAACCTGAGTGCGCACAGCATGCAGGTCCCCGATCTCACACGTGTGCCCCAGTGTTGAAACAGCCTCGCTCTTCCTTACCCGACCCTATGGCCCCACTTTTGTGGGTTCTTAGAGTGTTTCGTACTCTAGGACCTCATCTGTGGGTCTCACAGACACAAATCTTAGGTTCTGTGTCCCTGGTGTCACTGTGAGACCTGTGCGAGCTGCTGCACATGCCCAGGGTCGCCAGAACGTGAACTTGTTTTGCTTTTAAAACACTAGTTCTCAATCTTTTTCGTTTTATTTTTTTAACATCCTATGGTAAACATTAATGTTTCTTAAAAGTGTGAGAAACAGGCACTCAGTCATCCTCCATCCCTAACTGTCTCCCTCGCTGTGCTGGCCTTTTTTCATTAGGTGCATGCTTTTCGCACTTGTGGTGTGTGGTGCCTAGAACCATGCTTTTTATTTTCTTTTTTTAAAATTTTATACTTTATTTGATTGTTTTTAAGGCTCCTTTTTTTTTTTAAGATTTTTATTGGGGAATTGGTGGATGGGAACAGTGCTGGGGAATTGGGGGAAGGGGAACAGACAAGTTGTCGTTTTGTTCTTCAGTCTAGTTGTGGAGGACGTTGCTTCACTGGCCCAAGTTGGCACCATCATTGCACTCTTCCCGGGCGAGGCAGATCAGTCGCCGGCTTCTGGACGGCCGCTCACAGCGGCTGCTGGCCACTCACGCTGGCTGCTGGCTACACACGGCAGCCCATGGCAACCCACTGCCACAGGGGCTGCAGCCCACGCCATCACTGGCAACTCACGGCGGCTCAGCTCCAGGTTGAGCTGCCGTTCAGCATCTTAGCTGTGGAGGGCAGTGTCACGGCCCTCATATGTGGGATCCGAACCGGGGCCCTCTGGCATCCCAAACGAGTTCTTAACCATCGCGCCACTCGGCCGGCCCGAACCATGCTTTTTCTTAAACTTACTTATTAAGGTTTTGACTTTTAATGACAGCATCCAGCCTCAGGATGGAAGTCCATATTCAGCTGTGTGTGACTATGGACCTGTCTGGCCTAATTGTTCAAATCACCACCCCCCCACCCCTCAGTCGCAGCCCCAGAAATGAAGGTGGACCCCGGCTGTGGTGAAAGAACATTGGGACTGCTCACGGCTGCACTACGAGAGCTCAGGGCCACCATGACAGACCCCGCCCAGTATGACGGTGAGGACGGCGGTGGGTGTGAGCTGGGCCCAGTGGCTGGTCCATTTCCTGCAATTTGGCATTTGGTAGTTAAGCCTCATCACGGCCCCGGTGGGTGTCGAGCATATGGCGCCTTTCAGACAGGAAGGTAGATGGCCCCTCAGGCTGTCACAGACCTTGGGCAGAGGATGGACATCCTGCTCTTTGGCATCCCAGTAGGCCAGGCGATGGAGGGGAGGCTGGCTGCTCTTACTGGGGGGCCTTCCTTCCTGTCCAAGCTGCCCAAGTAGCTGTCACACTAAACGCTGGCCTCTGCGTCTGTGTGAATGAGTGCTCGTCTGCAGTAACAGCACGGGCTGCACAGTGGCCCATGGAACGAGAGACTCAGTAGCTGTGCTCTCCGATTCTTGTCATGAGCAGTGCAGAGTGCACAGCCCACAGGGCTTGTGTTTACCTAGCCTTGGCAATAGATGGACGCACAAGAACTCATTTCACCCCTGAATACCCCGTGAGAGCCTCACGGAAGAAATGCCAACAAAACTGCCGGAGTTCTGCTGCCCACAGTGGGAGCGCGGCCCCAGAGCGGGGCTCCTGCACACGTGGCATCTGGGGACCCTGGGGCTTGGCAGCTCCCGGCGCTCCAGCAGGATAGCTGACAGGTCCGGCCATGCTTGTGTGTAAAGGCCGCATAGCTCCGCTTCCATGGGGTGAGGTCAGCCCACTTGTCGTCCGACTTCTGGCGCACAGAAGCCATGGCTTCTGGCGTGGGCAAACGCGGTGGAGGCTGGGACGCACACCTCTGGCAAGAGTTATAGTGTGTGCGAGAGCTGGAGGGTTATAGATAAAAAGTGGAGTTCATGGTGGTAAAGGAATGTATCAGCCCCCCACACACACAACACGGGAAAAGGCCCCAGTCTGCCCATGTCACACGCTCAGGGTCCACTGCCACCTGCAGTGGGGACACAGCAGCCCAGGGTCAGTGGGCAGTCACACCCAAGAGGTGGCTGTGGTGAGCCGGCCCTGGGGTACAGTCACCGCTGGGTGCTGCCCCCTTGCCCCTCACTGGGCTCCTCTCCGCAGCCGTATCTGCTCAGGTTGCCGTGGTTTCCGAAAGGCTCAGCTCCGCCTTGGGCCTCGGCGAGGACGACAGCAGCAGTGAGGCCTCGAAGATCCAGCTCAGCGTCCTCGCTCCTGAGCTGGAGCAGCAGGAACAGAAGGTGCGTGTGGGACGCCTGGGCATTCAGTGTGGCGCCTGCTGCCTTGTGTGGGAGGAGCTGGGCCACAGGCCCTTCTCGCCACTTGTTTTGCTATGTCAAGTGTGTCTGTGGACAACACGGCCACGGTCAGCAGCCCTGGCCTGTGTGTGTACACAGTCCATGCTCAAACGTTACACATGAACATGCCCAGAGGCCGCCTGGAGCCGCCGAGCCTCAGGCGTTTCCTCTGGCCCTGCTCTCTGCTGTAACATTTCAGGACTGCAGAGTGTGGGATGGCAGTTTGCTTGTCATGGTCCCAGGATTTGGGAATGGGGAATCGTGCACCAGTCTGCACTGGCACTTCCTCTCCACATGCAAGCCTGGTTTGCAGTCTCATTCGCTCAGCTGTGGCCCTGCCCGTGTCATTCGTGTGAACAGCACAAGGTCAGGCTCACGCTGCCCTCAGTGACGCCTCTCCTTTCAGGTTGTGGATCTCCTGCTGACGTCTTTCTGTCAGAACCTAATGGCAGCCTCCAGCTTTGTGCCACCGGACAGGTAGGGCTGGGACGCTTTGCTGGGTGGTTTGGCGCAGTCCTGGGCAGCCTTGCTCGTGGAGCAGAGCTTCTCCGCGCTCCACGGGGACAGTGGCCGTCAGCCCTAGTCCCCTGGTTCCTGCTGTGCTGGTGGAGGGGCGGTGTCGACGTTTACCCAGCCGTTGAGCGTTGCTGCAGGAGAGTCCCCTGTTGGGGAAACAGCCCGGTTCTCTCTGAGGTCTGGACTGCGTCCCCCAGACTCGGTGGGAGGGCTGCACACAACCAGAACTGGCCGTTGTTTCTGTAGGCAGGGCTCCTGGGCCGCCCGCTTTGTGATGGCCACCTGTGCCCACACGCTCCTTCCTGCCGTGCTCACCAGGCTGTGCCAGCTGCTGCGTCACCAGGTAGGGCTCTGCCCCCTGCAGCCGGGAGGTGGGCTCTGCACCCCACCAGCCGGACCACTTTCCTTTTCCATTTAGGGCCCCAGCCTCGGTGCGCCGCACGTGCTGGGGTTGGCCGCCCTGGCCGTCCACCTCTGCGAGGCCCGGCCCACACTCCCGCAGGTGCTCCTGGGCCCTCCTTTTCCTGCCGGGGGCTTGTCCGTCCCTGAGTTCTTCAGCACCCTCCTGCCGTGCAGGACCCGGGAGTCTCTGTTCTTCTGCCTCAGGTGGGCTGCTCTTCCTTGTCCCGCGGCCGTTTGTCCCCTCTGCTGACAGAAGCAACATATGTGCCCCGGATAGTCAGTCACTCAGACGTTCCACTGGACCGCCTTCCTGAGCCTTGTGTGTGTGTTTTTACATGTGGACTTGTTTTTGTTTATAAAAATGAGATCGTATCACTTCGCTCAACTGCCGTTTGATACGTTGACCGCAGACTGCAGACCCTGTGCCCTGCCCCATGCTTTTCAGGGTCAGGGGGCTGGTCCGCTCTGTCTCAGGGTCTCTGTGCTGGGGCCTCGTGCTGTAGCTCTTTCTCTCGGGCAGATTCTGACACCTGGAACTCCCTTGTGCAAAAGTGAGCTCACCTTAAAGGGTTTGGAGGTCCATCATCCTGTCAGCCTGCAGGTTTACACACCGCCCCCTCCCAGCCTGGCCTGGCCCTTGTGTACGGGACACCTGGCGGGGAGAGCTGCCACCTGGGCAGGGCACAGCCTGAGGGGGCCTGTGGGTGTGGACTAGGACTGGCCGGCTGGGACTGGGGTCGCAGTTCACAGTCAAAAGGGACAAAAGGCCTAAGGACATGATGGAGCAGGAGAGGTGGCACAGGAATGCCAGCCCGGCCACTACCCACCGGATGTGTACACCGTCAGGCTGATGACCGCCCCCCCCCCAGGGGCTCTTGGCAACACCAAACAGTCCCCACTGGGAGTCGGTCCCCGGCGCCCTGCTGTCTTCGCTGCCATCTGCCTGACTTTCTCGGGGCCTCTGAGTCCGTCTGTCCTGGTCAGCTTAGCTCTCTCTACACCTGACAACCTACATGGGCAGGCAGGGGCTGCCCTGCCCCTAAGGCTGCGTGTGACACTGAGTGTGCTCTGGTCCTGCATTCCCCTTTTAGGGAGGAACAGTGAGGATTTACTGACACCCGGGGCACGCAAGCCCTTTCCCCCTGCTTCTCCTGACGTCACTCTTGTCGTCGTGGCCTCAGATCTGCACAGAGTCCACATGTCGGTGTGGACAGAGCTCAGGCCACACAGCTGTGACATGTGGCCGCTTCCCCAGGGCTCCAAGGACTGGCCCTCAGGCTCCCTGGTTTCAAACACCCTCAGTTCACTTTGGGGAGATCCAAACTTTCTTTTCTTTCATCCCTTATTTTGCACGGCTCACATTTCTGTGTTATAATTTGTTTTCTATTTTCAGATTTTGTACAGCAGCCATTTCTTACTCTTTGTGTAAGTTTTCTTGTCAGTCACGTGATGCTATGTACAGCTGTTTATCTCCAGGTCTTATAAAAAAGGTAGGTCTGTTAGGCTCCTGTTTTTTGTTCTCCTGTGTGTCTGAGGCCTTGGCTCCATTATTTATCAGGCTGTCTCGTGGGAGCGGCCACAGGTATCTGCTTGGGTAAACGCTGCCTTTTCCTTGTGTTAGCAGCGTTAACGTGAGGGGGTGTAAGATGTCAACTACAGATGTCCCTCCCCTTTTTTAAAGAAACAGATACTGATATTTATAAGACAGGTAAATTTAGATAAAAATTCATAAAAAGTATCTCCCATTTAAAGAAGGGATTCCACATTTCCTCTAGAGTTCCCTTGTCTACGAAGCGTGTTCCATGTGTTAGAAGACGAGATGTTTAAAGATGCGTGTTAGAAACCTGAATTGTTCAAGTCACGGTGTGCTCCTTTTGCAGGGTTTTAGGGAACGTTCCTTGTGAGGTTTGAACCTGGTTCTCAGCTCCAGGCTCTACAGTAGGTCACCTGAGAAGCTCTGAAGGCACAGGCTCCTGGGTCTGACAGTTAAGACGGCATTGGCGTCAAGGAGCTCAGTCCCAGGTGCCCAAGTGGCAAAGCACAAATGGAGAGTGGGGCCCATCCCCTCTGCAGGTCCTCTGGAGAGTGCGATCCGCGCTCTCCCTGCCGCCCCTCGATAAACATGAGTGTACAGTGAACACGTCACTCACATGTTTTGCCATCTAATGGGAACACGTTCTAGTGAAAAATGCAGTGCCGGGAGCGGTCTGGGAGGGTGGTGCCACCCTGTGGAGGCCATTCAGACCCAGCGTCCAGCCTAAGGACATCATCCAGTGTGGGCCAAGATTTACCGACAGGGCTGCTCACTGCAGCACCGCCCGTAACTGAACACTGGGTGCCCACCGTGCCCCGCGAGGGGTTGGCGAGGCCCCCGCAGATGACAGGGTCTCCATCCTGCCCTGCTGCACCCAGCCAGGTCACGTGGATATTTTGTGAGCCTGTCACAGCAAACGCATCCCTCTTTCTCCAGTTCCAGTTTGTTGTGCTCAGGTTGTTCTCAGAAGCCCGAGGCCCCGTCTCTCGGGAGGACGCGGCCAACCTTCCCTGGAGGCCCCTGTACCTGCCCCCCACGGACTGGCAGCGAGCTGCCCTCTGTCTGTGGAGACACACAACCTTCCGGGAACTGTCAAAGCAGAAGGAATTTCACGTACGTCCCACTGTCCCTTCCTTTGCTTCTCACCTTGTCCTGACTCTCCGGCTTGTGGGTACAGACCTGGGGCTTCCTGAGGACGTGGTGGGCGGGCCGGCCTGGCTCAGGGATGCCCGAGCAGCACAGTTGTGGCTGAGCTTGAAACTGTTGCTGGGATTGGTGTCAACTCACACGCAGGTGTGAGGAGCCAGACAGAACGGTGCTTGCACTCTGTCCGTTCCCCTGACAGTACCGTGCTCTGCAGAGAATTTTAGGGGTGGGTAAAAACATGCTTTAAGTGTGTCTGCCAGGCTCTGGTTTGGGGCAGGGCTTCACCGAGTGCAGCCATTGCGAGGGAGCCTTGGCCCAGTGCAGCCAATGTGTCCACACTGCTCGTCTCTGCACCTTTTCATAGCTGTTCTCTCATATCTTGGACGTTTGCCGGCTTGTGTTGGCATTTAGAGGAAATATTCTCAATTTTTTTATTATTTTTCAATTATTTTATTGTTAACCATCATTTACACACGAGTAGGGCTGACAGTCTGCTTGGAGGGAGAAACAATGACACGGGGCGGCTGTGCCCACTGGCAGCCCAGCAGGTGCCCCACCTGGGCCGCGGGGCTGCTGTCAGCTCTGGGTCACCCAGCTTTGCCCCCGGTTTGGCTGCGCGGGTGTGTCCCTGAGCAGTGTGCTGCTTCGTGCCACCTGGCTTTGGCCCTTCCACAGCTGAAACCTGCTGCACGCATGTTTCTGTCACGTTCTTTTTTATACGCGGTGAGGTTCTGAGGGTGGTCTGTATCGATGCGTGGAATAGTGCCAAGAGTTTTAAAACAAGAACTATGCCACTGTGAATATTTGAAGCATGTTAGTATATCAAGTTTATTCTTCAGTTATTTGCCCAGCCCCAAGAAACTAGGACGTGAGCAGTAGCCTGAGAGGTGTGCACTGCCACAGGCAGCCACTCACACCAGCAGGGCGCTGGAGAGCTGCTTCCAGGGCCAGTGTCACCCTCTTAGTTAGCGTCACACTTGGGGTTAAAGGAAACAGCAGGGCTGGGTGCTGACACCTCCGGCCGACAGTGGGAAATGGCGTGAGAATGGAGATTCTGACACACGAGAGAGGCTGCCGTCCTATGGTACTTGCTTTCGGCTGTGATGTCACACGACAGCGACACGAAACGACAGACTTGCACACTTGGCCTGTGGGTTCTGTTGCTGTCCTTGCTGTGGTATTAAGCTGGTCCTTTTCTCTCAGTTATCTTACAGAGACTGGTTACAGCTGGAGCTAGAAGTTCAACCTGAGCTGGATGCTCTTTCAGATACAGAAAGGTAGGTGTTGAAAGGGTTCTGCTCTTTAAAATGTTACAGTGTTTTCTACATTGTCTTAAAGTCTTGAGCTTTGTCATTATATCCTTAATGTTCAGTTTAAGGTATTACCTATGAGCACAATTTCATTCATTCATTCCTTTTCTCAAGAAACATTTATTGAGCTGTTTGCTAGACACTTCTGGAATGTTCTAGAAGCTGGGGATGCAGCGTAAACGAGATAAGCACACAGGTGCCTACGAGACACACAGGGCTCCCCATTGGCACTTCAGCCCCTGATACTCCTGACCAGGCACTCTTACCAAGTGATGGCACAGAACGGTATACCTGTGTGGGCTGGGGACAAGCAGGAACAGAAAGTGGATTAGAGGTAGGACGGGACATGCTCTCAGAGCAAGTTCCCCAGAGAGCGGCGGCGGGAGCAGCAAGTGCACGCTCCCAGGATGGGAACAGAGAAGCCTGCCTTGCGGAGTCCTGCTGGGGGGCCTGTGAGTGGCCTCCGCTGGTGTTGGTGGGCCCTGCTCCTGTCCTCCACGTGGGAAAAGTGCACTCAGCTTGCTGAGAGGCACAGGACTGGGCACGTGCCGTGTGGAGCTCTGGGCTTGAGGTGGCACCAGGAGTGGGTAAACCAAGGTCTGAGCCCCTGCGGGTCCCAGAGCCGATTACTGAGACTATAATGCAAGTGGGTGCTCATGGGGCCCCTGGGTTTGGGATCACAGGCTTCAGGGTGGAGGTCAAGGAGGGAAGTGTAGTGTGGAGAGCCTGGCGGGGCACAGGAGCCCAAGGGTCAGCGTTGGCCGTCCTTGAGCCCTGGCCCTTCGTGTGCTCACAGACCCTCCCGCACATGTGGGATGCTGTCTATCTCTGCACACTTGTCTGGTGTCAGATTCTGGGAGTAACAAATAGAAATAATGAAAAAAGGGAAAAGCTGTGGTGATGAAAAGAGCAGCTAACTGCTCTTTCCAAGGAAATGGGGTTTTGTTTCCTTTTCCGGTTTGTACCATACCCGCTTTGGGGTGCTTTGTGCACACACTCACATGTCCTGGGGTCGCTTCCCTTCCCGACCTTCTCTCTTTCCAGCAGGAAAAGAAGGTACAGTTTTCTGGTGTGAGGGCCCATGACCGTTGAACTCACCCCGAGCTCCCTGTCTGGGCAGTTTTGTTTAGACCTATTCTGGGATCTCCTTCCTCTGCTTTTTAATGAGGAGTAACCGAGATGCATTCTGTACGGGCTGCAGGTGGGAAGCACCAGCCCCTTCCACGTCGGCCCCTCCCGCACTCGTGCGTGCATGGAGATGGCTCACTTCCGTGTAGACTGCAGTGCTGCCTGTGGGGTCAGTCAGCTTGTCCTCACACTTTCCTGCGGGCACCTGTCCTGATCAGGAACCTTTGTTGGTGCCCCTGGGCAGTTCACACACAACTGCGAGGGCACCTCAGCCTCTGTCCCCCAGCTCATCAGGCGAGCGCTGGGGGCCGTCACCCAGCTGGGTGGCCCCCAAGGGGCCCTTGATCGGTGGTAGAGGGCCTTCCCGCAGCCCCAGGCCCCCTGACGACCCAGCCCCAATGCTGCGCCCTCGCTGTGGGCTGCTTTCCCGGCTCCCCAAAAGCCCTGGCTGGCAGCCCTCTCAGCACAGACCCCGGTGTTTGCTGTGCAGGCGGGACTTCCAGCTGTGGGCCATCCACGAGCATTTCCTCCCAGAGCCGCACACCGCTGGGGGCTGCGACGGAGACCTGGAAGCCGCGTTCACCGCCCTTGTCGACGCGCTGCTGGACTTCTGCCACAGGTCAGCAATGCTGGCGTCCAGGCGCCTCCTGCCCAGCACAGGCGGCTCTAGGGAGTCTGCTTTTGTCTCTTCACCCCCACGCTTGCTGTCAAGGTGATACATCCTGTTACCTCAGTCATAGGGAAAGCATCCTGTTACACTGTCTGGGCCAATGGTTACCGGAGACACACACAGGACAGACGCCATTCTTTTTCCCCATGCCCCTCTCTTCTCCACGAGCCTCTAAGCAAACCATCCAGTCGGCACAAGGCTCGCTCTCGTTACATTTCGGTACAGCCGGCAGCGCTGCGGTGCTCCTCCCGGCACATAGTGGCCGGGACAGCACTGATGTTGGCCAGTGCGCTGCCGTCAGTTGTTCCCTTGGGGACAAGCCTTTTCTGTCTATGGATTTGTCCGTTGGAATCACACAGTATGTCCTTGGTGTCTGGCTCACTCAGTAGTGTTTTCAAGGTTCGTCATGTAGTGTGTATCAGAGCATCATTCCTTTTCATGACTGAACAGTATCCCATGGAAGGACACACCACACTTTGTTTATCCGCTCATCAGTTGATGGACATGCGGGTTCTCACTTTTTGGCTCTTGTGAATATTTCTGCTGTGCACATTTGAGTGCAAGTCCTTGTGTGGTCCTCTGCTTTCCTTTCTCTTGGACGTATGCCTAGGAATGGAACTGCTGGGTCCTACGTTCTCTATATTTAACTATTTGAGGAGCTACCAGGTTGTTTTCCAAAACCATGCCATTTACACTCCCACCAGCAGGGTGGGCGTGCTCCAATCTCTCCACATCGTCACTAACACTGTTGCTCTTATTTGATCTTCGTAATAGTTATCCTAGTGGGTGTTCAGTGGTGTGTTTCATCATGATTTTGATTTGCTTTTCTTTGGTGGCTGATGATGTTGAGCATCTTGTCATTTGCTTGTTGACCATTCATGTGTCGTCTCTGGAGAAATGTTTGTTCAGCTCCTTTGCCCGTTTTAAAATTGGGTTATTGGTTTTATTGAGTCGTAGGAGTTCTTCATATATTCCAGATTTGAGATCCTTGTCACATACATGAGTTGCACACATTTTCTCCCAGCCTGAGTCATCTTTTCACTTCCTCAGTGGAGTACTCTGATGCACAAAAGTTTTAAATTTTCTTGAAGGCCAAATCATCTAGTTTTAGTTTTAGCTGTTATGTTTAGGCCTTTGATGCATTCGAGTTAAGTTGTGTATGTGGTGTACGTTTGGGATCCAGCGTCGCTCTTCTGTGGGTGGATATCCAGCTGTCCTGGCACCTTTTGTTGGAGACACTGACCTTTCCCCATTGAATGGTCTTCCCCCTTGTTGAAAATCAGTTAACCATACATGCAGAGGTGTATTTCTAGACTCTGTTGTGCTGCTCTACCTGTCTGTCCCACACTGTTTTGATTACTGTAGTTTTGTAGTTAAGTTTCAAATTGGAAAATGTGAGTCTTCCAACTTTGTTCTTTTTCAAAGTTGTTTTGACTGTTCTGGGTCCTTTGCAATTCCATCTGAAGCTGGGGATCAGCTCGTCCATGTCTGCAAATCATCTAGGACTCCGAAAGGGATTGCATTGTATCTGTAGGTCAGTTTGGATGTGTTGCCTTCTTAACAATACTGAGTCTTCCTCTCCATGAACGTGGGATATCTTTATTTAGGTCTTTAATTTTTTTCAACAAGGTGTTGTAGTACAAGTTTTGCACCTCCTTGGTTAAATTTATTCTTATTGTTTTTCACACCATTGTAAATGGAAATAATTGTCCTGATTTCATTTTTGGATTATTCATTGCTAGTGTATAGAAACACAAATGATTTTTGTATTTTGATTTCCTATCCTGCAACTTTGCTGACCTCATTTATTTGCTCTAATAGTTTTTTATTGTGGATTCTTTAGGGTTTTCTATATATAAGATCATGTCATCTGTGAATAGACATGGTTTAAGTTTCCCTTCCATCTGGATGCTTTTTATTTCTTTTTCTGGCTGAGCGGTCCTGGCTAGCGCTTTTGCTGCAGTGTTGAATGGAAGTGGCGAGAGGGGATGTCTTTATCTTATTCCTAATCTCAGGAGGAAAGTTCCCAGGCTTTCATCACTAAGTGTGATGTCAGCTGTGGGCTTTTCACAGATGCCCTTTATCAGGTTGAGGAAGTTCTCGTCTACTCCTAGTTTGTTGAGTGTTTTTAATCATGAAAGGGTATTTAATTTAGCCTAATGCTTTATGTGCATCTGTTGAGATGTATCACGTGGTTTTTGTTTTTTATTCTATCGATGTGTATATCACATTAATTGGTTTTTGGATATTGAACCAACCGTGCATCCTTGGGGTAAATCCCACTAGGTTATGGCACATAATTGTTTTTATATGTTGCTGGATTTGGGTTGTTAGTATTTTGTTACAGGTTTTGTTTGCTGATTACCATGTGTGTCACATGGTCCCCAGAGCCCTACTGGCTCTGACCACATACCACTCTGTTGGCAGGAGGAGAGGCAGGATCCCGGCACGGTTCAGACGTGCTCAGGAGGACTTTCCTGTGTTTTCATTTCAGTTCAAGGAGTTACGAGCGCTCAGAGAATTCTGACTTGGTTCTCGGTGGCTGCATGGGAAATCGGGATATTTTTTCCAGATTGCAGGTAATTTAGAAGAAAACTCAGTGTGTTCACTGCTAAATATTTATTGTTGAGTATCCATAATGGGTCCTAAGGCAACTGAACAGCATGAGAACACGCCCCACATCTGAAAATAGAGGAATCAGAAAATACCCACTTTGGTAATAAGGTGATGGTCGCTCCACTACCCGTTCCACTGGGATGTCGGGCTCTAAGGAGTGATGTCAGTGACCCTCCACCGGGCGGCAGGTCAAAAGTCCGCCAAGTTTGGAGGCCAGGAGACACTGTTTCACAAGGTTGTTAGGCCCCTCCACAGGCCGCCTTCTTGTCACCGGGCCAGGCAGCGTGCCTGCTCTCCTCGGGTCTTTCCAGGGCAGCAAGGTTAGGCCCTGAGAGTGAGCTCTGGGGCCTGCCTCCGGAAGTGCAGGCTTCCTGGTGGTGCTCCTGCTCCGTCTTTAGAAAATGTGGGGACTGGAAGGGGAACCATGGTGTGGTTTGGGGCACTGGGGAAACGTGCAAAGAAGTAAAAAGTCACAAAGAAGAGACCCGAGGCCCCTGCCCCGCTTCTTGACCTCTTGTCCCCCCACACCCGTCATAACTGATGTGAAGGAAGGGTGACCAGCAGCCGTGTGCACACGTGTCAGTCTTTTATCGAGGCCTACTGTGTGCGTGTCTTGTATGTAATTCACCCTCACATGTGTGCACACACACTATATGTATCAGAAAGAGCAAATGATAAACGGTGAAACGTTAGCTGGAGGTAAATCTGGGTAAAGGTGTTCTTTGTACTATTTGTATGTTTACAATTTTCCAGTGATTTCAAAGGGCTGGTCCCACTTGGCTCTTTCCAGCCCTGACAGAGACCGCTCTTCCAGGCCCACCTCAGGGTCCCCATTGGGGCTGACAGTAAGCCCCAAGGACTCTGTGCCTTCACATTTGGGACAGAGGTGAAAGTTTATGAGCAGCTGGGCCTTGCCTTTTTCCAGGAGATGGCGGTCGACCTGAAGCAGGGCCCAGCGGTGCCCCATGGCCGTGCTCCCTCTGGGGGGCACATCCTTTTCGGGGTCTTCCACAGACGGCTCCAGGCTCTGGCAAGCGGGTGGGACGTGGCCTCCCGTCTTCAGAGACAACGGGAGCTACTCATGTACAAATGGTAACAGCACCATGTGCCCCTACTGCTCCCCGCCCTGTGCTGGCACCTTCTCCTTGGGGTTACCACGGAGAGCAGGGCCTGGGTATGAAGCACGTTGGATTACAGCCTTCCTACTCAGACTCAGGGATCCACTTGCTGAAAGATGGAGCTTAAAAGACCTCATGTCAGAATAAGAACTGTGTTCAAAGATAGCATGCAGCCATGAGTCACAAATAATGTGACACGATCTTTTCCAGGTGCAGGGAACTGCTCTGATAGACTGGGGGGCACCCTTTCACTTGGTGCTTAGACAACTTAAACTCGGGTTTTGGGTAACACATTTTGAGTGTCTGCAGTGGGGCCCAGGTGCTCAGCCCACAGCTCCAGGCAGGGATGGCGGGGGCTGCAGACCGAGTCTTGTCCTCGAGACCGTGGACGCACTGCCTTCTCTCCAAGGATCCTGCTTGTCCTGCCTCCATCTGTTCTTGTCGGCAGCCCCCAGATGGAACAGCCAACCACCCCCGACTGCGATGCGTTCTTCCACTTGGTCAACTCCGAGCTGGTAAGTGCGGGGCAAGTGGCCTCGGGACACAGGGGCGAGGAGCTATCTTGTCACTGAGGGCTGTTCCTTGAAAATTCCTGAGTGCATCTGTGGTCACACTGAGCTCAGTGCTCTGGCGTGGGTCCTGACCACGTGGGAATACGGGAAGCGCGGGAGGGCAGGGTGGTTGGCGAGCGTGAGAGCAGGAGCGTGGGCATCCTCCCTTCAGCCACCACCGGACGGACCAGGGAGGGGCAGAGCCCAGCTCCTCCAGGAACTTTCCCTGGATTTTAGTGGTTTGGACCCATGAATGTTGCAGGCCGGTCACCTACGAGGCACCTCCCTCCCTCTCCATCCAGTGGTGATGACCGCCATGCCCCCCAGGTGGCCTTGTGTCCTGTCATTGTTCAAGAGCTCAGCCTCAGGGGCTCTGATGGTACCAGGTGGGGTCGGCGAGGCACCTGAACAAGCACGCGCCCGCACATGGGACAGCTTTCCCCCCGAAGGCGGCAGTTGCGCAGAGCCTGGAAAGGAGACTTGGAAAGCAGAGGCAATGGCAGCTGGTTTTGTTGACATGTGCACCAAAGGCTGTTTTCCTTGGTGGTCCCAGACGTGCTATGGAAGCCGTCAGCTGAGCAAGTTTGAGGATAGCAGAGAAGGGCCACCAGGCTGCGCCTGCCTCCCTGCAGCCCGGTGCCGGCGCCACCGCTGGTGGGCGGGGGTCTGGCCACGCACAGGAGTGTGCAGAGGCGGTGAGCGTGGAAAGTCTTGAACGGTGGGAAGGCCCGAGGCCACCCTCGTGGTCAGCGGTGCCGCAGCCATCACAGTGTGTCTCCTCCCACAGCTCCACCCCCGCCCTCCCGCCTTGTCAGTACCTTTCTCACTGGCCTGCACTGCTTTGCAGAGAAACTTGTGTTTCCATGGAGGTGCCCTGACCCACGACATCACCGTCCACTTCTTCCGGGTAATTGGTTTTCTCTGTGCCTCACACGTCGCAGCTGACACCACCTGGGCTGGGTCCATGTGTCCGGTGGTGTTTTCAGGGCCCACATGCAAACCGCTGAACTCGGCACGTCCCTTCTGCAGGGGCTCCTCAGTGCCTGCTCGCGAAGCCGAGATCCCTCCCTGGCGGCCGACCTGGCCCTGAGTGCGTGCCAGACCCAGTGCCCCTTGCTTCTGACGTCCGCTCTGGTAGGTCCAGCACCCGCGGGGCCTCCGGGGCCCCTTGGCGCCATGTTGTCTGTCCCCCACTAAAACCTCATCTTAGTTACTGTGCTTTGGGAGCAGTGGGGGTTAGGCGGACATGTCAGAATGCAGGTGGGGTGACAGGCTCCCTTGCCTGTGCCCCAGCCCATCTCAGGCAGCAGAGACCTGATAAGCATTGAAACAAGCAGGCTGTGCGTCTGTGTGTCAGTGTTTGTT
Source organism: Hipposideros armiger (assembly GCF_001890085.2). Taxonomy (NCBI): domain Eukaryota; kingdom Metazoa; phylum Chordata; class Mammalia; order Chiroptera; family Hipposideridae; genus Hipposideros; species Hipposideros armiger. Next base: position 202,962 of record NW_017731354.1, read on the forward strand.
TAGCCACTCGCTCTCGCTCTGCAGTGGCAGAAGTGGACACAAGGGCCTGTGCTCTCCCAAGGGTATGGTCGTGTTTGCTCGTCTGTAGTCCTGGCTGCTGCCTCAGGACTTGAGAACAGGGAGCCGGCCCTGGTGTGAACCGACACCGGAGCATCAATGGTGTGGTGCCTTTGCGCCTCCCTCACAGCACACTCGGGCCGGCCTGAGCCTGTAGCTCAGTTGGGTGGAACTCACTGGAAGCGAGCTACCCTGTGTTTAAAACACCAGCTTTCAGCAGGATGTTGGGGAGCCCAGCCCAGCTCTGGGCAGAGTGGCCGACTCCAGACAGGGTGGCTCCTTAGGCAAGACCATCCGCTCTGCAGTCCATGTCCTCTGCACACGGGGGCAGGAATGCCTCGTGGGACAGCTCTGAGCCTTAAACGAGGTGCTGGAGAGCCTGCCTTTGGCGTTCTGAAGCGTTAGATGAGTGTGAACCGGCTGTGGGGGTGGGGGCGTTGGCCGGAGGGGCACCCATCTTTAGTTGCCCCTGACCTGTCACCTTTCTTTCGGGGAGTTTTGGTGGCCACGCCTGGAGCCTGAGCTTCATTGTCGCTGGAGGAGCTTCCCGGGCCCATCTCCCCGAGGGCTGCAGATGCTGCAAGAGGCCCAGCAGTTTGCCAGGAGGTGAGTGCTGGAAGCTGGACTAGCGGACGGAGGGCGGACCTGCCCTGAGTCACCTCCACAGACATCCCGGGGTGCACGAGAAGGGCCTGTGTGCAGGTCTGCAAGACCCACGTGAAGGGCAGGGAGCTAAGCTTACAGGCTCCTTTCCAAGTGAGAACTTCCCAAATGTTTTGGGAAAGGCTGATTCTGGCCTCATTATCGAGTTCAACCCTGCTTAGGTGTCCTGCCCATCTGCCCGTCTCCTCACTTGCAGAGCGGGCCCTGGGCCTGGGCCTATGATCTGGGTCAACCCACCTTCCTGGGACTGCTGTGCTCCCAGCAGTCATCAGAAAGAACTGCTAGCCACATGCAGCCTCCTTCTGTCTTTGTGACAGTGTTTGCCCACCGGTGTCTCCCTGCAGGGTCAGGGTGCTTGAAATGTCAGAAAACAAAGCAAGTCTCACCCAGCACCGCTGGTTCTACACAGACAGACCAGATATTTAAAGCGTTTTTTTGTTTTGTTTTTTTAAATTGGGGAACTGTTTTTCCAGGACCCATCAGCTTCAAGTCAAGTAGTTATTTCAACCTAGTTGTGGAGGGCACATCTCAGTGGTCCATGTGGGGATCGAACCGGCAACCTTGGTGTTATGAGCACTGCACTCTAACCAACTGATCCATCCGGCTGCCCCTAAAGCTTAACTCAACGTCTACACTCCATTATTAATCTCTGGTCATTCCTAACCCTCCGGAGAACCTTTGTGAGCATCACAGTGCAGTCAGCAGGGGCTGATTTAGCAGGAGGGTGGCCGCAGGCACGTGAGGGTCCAGGGGTGGATTTGGTGACGGCCACAGTGTCCATGACATCCTTTTAAAGCTCAGGCAGCTGGGACCAGACGCCCTGTCAGGACCCCCTGCTTCCTCGTGTTTGTGGCATAGAGGACGCCTAATGAGACCGGGAAGGACCCTGAGCCAAGGATGAGCCCATGACACAGGCTTGGGCTCCGCAGACTTCGTTTCTGCTACTTAACACAAAGGATGGGGGGTGGGGGCGAGCATGTGACAGTTCTGGGAACAAGGACCTTAGGTTTTCGGTGGTAATGACACATCTCTCTACCTCGCAGCTTTCTCTCCACCGACATCGCGGCCCCTGCACCGGGCCCGGCCTGGGTGTCTGCTGCTGCGCTGTACTTCACCATCCAACGAGCCAGGACCGAAAGAGGCGGCCTGGAGGGGCTGCACAGCCTGAGTGAGGAGGCAAGAACGAGTCTCCCGCTTTCCTCTTTTCTAGCAAGCTCGTTTTCAGTGTTCTTGTCAGTGGGGTTCCTCAGGGTTCACCTAAAAGCTGAGCTTTTCCAAGGACAGAGAAAAGTTGGCAGTTCTTGTCACTCTATTTGGAAGTAAAACTTACTGGGCTTAAAGGTTCAGTAACACTTTGACTCTCATGTTTACTGGTAAAAATAATACCTTGTTTCATTTTTGAAGTGTTTTTATTTAGCCGATTTTTATGCTCGCCACAACCCAGGGCAGGGCTGTCAGCTGTCCAGCAGAACCTTTTGTCCATGTTCCCATAGCCTCAGTTGACATGCACCCCCAGTTAGGTGTGTGTGGGAGACTGGGCAGGTGTGAGGAAAGTGGGTGGAGAGAAGGCCGCTCGAAGTTCAGGTGGACACCTTGAAACGTCCCCCCTGGGAGCCGTGGGACCAGGCCGGAGTCTGTGCCCACTGCCCCCCCTCCCCGGCTTAGCGTGCAGAGCCCCTCTCCCAGGGAGTGGGGGCACCCATCAGAGTTAGCAGAAAACCAGCCCCATGGCGCTCCCACCAGCCTCTCCCCCAGCTAAGCTGCTGGTTCTACAAACACAAGGGCCCACCCGTGTGCCTGACAACTAAATCAATTGCCTGATCACGGTATTTTTGGTAACTATAATTTAAAGTAAAAAAACCTACAAATAGATTCTTTGAAGTTTGTTTTCAGGTTGTTTTTGTTGGAAGGGATGTGAGTGGCTCCAAAGCCCCCAGGCCTGGGTGTGGCGAGGAGACGGGGTCCCCAGAGTCCCCGCTCAGCCCGGGAGCACGTGTCCCTGCCCCGAGTCAGTCGGCAGCCTGTGGGTTTATCTCCAGGGCTTTACAGAGACTTCCGGACTGGAGGCCAGGGAGCGAGGCTAGGCTGGCAGGTCACTGCACGGGTGGCCGTGCCTGCAGCTGGGGCACTCACATGCCAGGGAGACCTCGGTTCCTTACTGCTGTCACTGCCAAGTTATTTAAAGACAAGCATAAAATGACCCAGTCAGTACTAATTTATTCCAATTAAATTTTGTTTAAAAGTGGTGGGAAATGTGTCTGAGGAGACCGCTCACAGACTTCTCCCCAGCCCTGTAAATGTTGATGGACAAGTGTGCATTCCTTACTTAGAACTGCTTGGTGGGGACCAAGAGCACAGGTAACGTCATAAGTATCCCTGTTGGTATTTGCAGCTATTGGTTTTCCTGTTTTTCTTTTCCTTGATGGGCCTGGTGTCGTCACATCTGACCCCACACGTAAGTCAGCTCGGAACGGCAGGTCCTAGCCGCGCCTCTGCGCCCCCCCTCTTCCCAGACCTCCTGAGTCAGGATTGGGGTGAGGGTGGGGTCTGGAACCTTCACTCTGAAGGTTTCTCAGGAGATGCCCGCGCTCACTGAAGTGGGACTCCTCGACCATGGGCCTTTGTTTCCAATTTGGGCGCCAAAGGTCCTTGGCCACCACCTCTTGCCTGAGCTCTCTCCATCCAGAGGCCCCAGGGTGATGCTTTCTATAAGTCGTCACCACTAAAACAGGAAAGGTTACCGTCTGTGATGATTCTATGATGGGGGGTTGTCCCTCTGCCCCACGTTCCCAGCTCTGAACCCAGATACCTGCCGTCTGAGTCATTCCCCCTCTTGTGTGGGCCACAGGCTGTTGACACCCCAAAGGCCTTGGACCTTTGTGCTGAGGTCCTAGGCTGTCTGCAGAGGAGGACGGCGTCCTGGCTGCAGATTTTTCAGTTAACAGAGACGGGTAAGTCCATGGAGACTCAACAGCGAATGGGTGGCCCCTGTCTGTCTGGTTACCGGCCATCGGCTGGGATTCCTGACACTTTAGTTTTTCTCTTCAGAAGCAATTTTCCAATGGTTATCTCCTGGCTAAGCATATGAACCCCATTTTAGTCAGGACAAATGCAGTGTAAGCTAATTTAAACAACAAAAGAATGGGATGGACCCCCACTGTGGCTGGGCCGTCTCCCTTCTGGCCTCAAGGCACATGAGGTCCCCTGAAGACACTGAGCCCCTTGGGTTACAGATGCTGGCCTGGGACGCATCCTCCTCCGCCTGGTCCCCAACCAGCACGTCAGCCTGCTGCCAGTGGCCTTCTACAGGTAAGCGCCCCAGGCTGCTGCGATCTCCAAGTGGGCAGGCGGCCCATAACTGCCTGTGCCACCTGCTACTTACCTGTGGGGGGGCTCTGCCTGCAGCCTCCTCCCTTGCTTTGATGGAGATGCCCTTGTCCGGGAGGACGCCTTTCTGCATGTCGCTGTGGACCTGTACCTGCAGCTGCTGCGCCTCTTCGTGGCTGGGAACACGAGTGCACTGCCAGCACTGGCCAGCAACAGCCAGGAACTCCAGGGCCAGGCAGGTGACGGGCGGGCTGGCCACCTTCAGACAGACGGCAAGCTGTCTGGGGCCTGAGGCCGGTGCCGGCCACTCCCAGCACACATGTGCCCCCCTGACCCGTGCTCTGCCTATCCCCTATAGAGCGACCCTGTGGGCCTGTTAACAAAAGCCCGTCTTTTTCTGCTGCAATTGATACCTCGGTGCCCGAGAAAGAGCTTCTCCAATATGGCAGAGGTAAGTCCCAGATTCTCACCTCTCCATTTTAAACCCAAATCACTCTTTAAATGTGAGGGAGCGGAGGGCCCACTTTAGGTAAAACGAGGATGCCTGCGCCCAGCGCTTGGCATTGTGGCTGCAGGGCCACTGGGGGCCGCCCGTGGCCACCGCCTTGCCCTGCCCTGGCCCTTGGTGTCGGGGTATCTGCTGAGCATGGTGTTCCCTTGCAGCTGCTGACTGCTCACGGAGACGGCGACCCCGAAGTGACAGCTGCTCTCCTGCAGGCAGCAGGCCACGCCTGATTGGCATCTCCCAGGAGCCCCCACCTCCTGTGACCGGCGCCTGCGCAGTGCACAGCCCGCTCCTCTGAATAATTTATTAGGCGCACCGTGCCGCCCTTGCTGCACGAAGAGTGGGTTACAAATCCTGACTGCTTTAGTGGGGAAAAGGATCAGTCATTGAAAATGGCGCCTGGCCCCAAGATGCGCGGTTCGTAGGAAAATCAACTCTGGTCCCAGATGGAGGCAGAAGGGCGGGCCCTCCCTGCATGGTGGGCACCGTGTAGGCTCCCGGTGGGGTCAGGTGGGCTCCGGCTTCACAGCCCGCCCGTCCGCGGGCCCAGGCGGCAGCGCCAGGGCCTTGTCCTGCGCCTGCGTCAGTGGGTGGACCATGGACATGTGCACGTTGCGGTTGTGAGCCTTCTCGAACCGACGGCCACACTGGTCACACGCGAAGTCCAGTTCGGTCTCGGCCTTGTGTTTGGTCATGTGGTACTTGAGGGACGCCCGCTGCCGGCACTGAAACCCACAGACTTCACACCTGGGGAACAGGGGCAGATGAGTGAGGGCACAGCCCCAGGGTGGAGCCAGGGGCCCCGGGTGCACTTACTGCAGCGGCTTGGCTCCCGAATGGCGCATCTGGTGTACAAGAAGGTGCTTCCGCTGCTTGAAGGTCTGTCCACACTCGTCACAGATGTAGTTCCGCACCTCTGAGGGGAGGGGACATGGGATGAATGCCCCGGAGACGCCTGCCATCCCTCCTGGCAGCACAGCGACCTGCTGGCTGCCCAAGCAGGGACCTAACTATTCGTATTTGCGTGAAAGAAAACTCCAATCCTGCCAACCGGCTTGACTGGGTTGCCTGGCTGGGCCTTCACACTTGAAGCTGGAAGACCATCTGTGCAGAAGGACGCCAGTTCAGCAAGTTCTCACAGACCAGTGACCACAACTACTCCCACTCTAGAAGTCACCCTCATGTTGGACCTACCATGGGGGCCCCACTTTGGAAATTAGTTTCCTACAGAAATTCACGGGTCAAACTCAACCAGCAATTCCACTCCTGGCCGTGCACCTGGGCAGTGTCCCGGACGTCCCACCCCCGATGGGCTGCTCTCTGACAAGGAGCAACCCATCCTAAAGCTTACTACTATCATCTGTTGTGTTTCTAAAACAGCCAGTGCACGGGTGTCTGCACTGAGACACAGTTTGAAGGCCCCACCGAAGGGAATTGTTGTGTCAGGAGATACAACACAGATGAGAACGCTCAGAGCAAAAGACCCAGGAGGAGGGTTTCATTGTGAAACCAAGTAAATGTGACCCAACAATACAGTTGACAAATCTGAGTGAAAAAAGTAATCACTTTTACAAAGATCAAAAACGAGCAAAACTGCTGTTTGAGAATAAATGCAGTATAACATGTGCCTTTTGAAGAGGGCGCTGATTCGGGAGGGCGGCTGCATGCGCGGCAGGTGTGTGTGTGGTGCTGTTTCCCGACACATGTTGTGTGAATTGTGCCATTAAAACTGGAGGGAAACCATGAAATTGTGATTACTCTGTCTGAGCCCGGTGTTGGAACGTGTGTGCAGAGAAGTCCCCCTCAAGTGCTGATGGTGGCAGTGTATCTTTGTGCTTTCTTACTGTCACCATTCCAACAATGCACATGGTTAATTCTCTAAGCCAAGAGGCATGTCATTTACTAAAGCAATGATAAAATCCCAGCACAATAAACTCCCAGACAGGCACTGGGATATCTTTGTGGCCAGTCCACACACTGACCAGCTGAGCTGACCGGCCACACTGTACAGCAGGCATGCAGGAGGTACCAGGACGCAGCCCTAGAGGCCTGCTTGGTGGGGGCGGCACGCACCTGTGTGGATGAGCTTCACGTGGCGCTGCAGGTAGCGGTCGACCATGAACACCTTGTTGCAGCCAGGGTGGGGGCAGGGCCTCTCGCGGACCTCCTCGTGGTGCTCCTTTATGTGTTTCTGTGGGGGACAGCGATGGGCCCTGCTCTGCACCCTGGAAGGAACGCAACTCACCCGACAAGGCCGATGCGCCCTCCCCATGGACACCCGCCAGGCTGCTACAGCGGCCTCACCTTCATGCCATCGGCCCCTCGGTACACCGCCGTGCAGCCCTGGTGGGGACACTTGTAGATGGTGGGCAGCTCCTCCCTGCAACAGAGCGCATGCGTGGAGCTGCCGCCCTGCAGTGAGGGCCCCCCACCTCCCACACACACACTCACCTCTCACAGCGCAGCTTGGCTTTCCAGCCCGGCTTCGGTCCTGGCTTCTTCCGCAGTTTTGGTTCTTCAGACTTCTTGGCCTCTTTGCCTTCACTCTTCTTACCGCAGACCCTGAAAAAAAAAAAGGCGAAATCAAATGCAGGGACGTTTCTGACCTCCGTCCACAGTTCTCATTTTCTTCACGTTCTCCCCTCGAGTATGAGGCGGGGTTTTTCTCAAGCTTCTGCGGCTACCCTTCCGCCTGCATGCTAACGGGGCCTGACACGGACCCTCAGCCAGGGCAGCTCTCGGGAGGCACAGGCCTGTGCTCCACCTCAGGAGGGCCCAGTGCAGGGGCGAGGGTCACAGCGACTACGAGTGAGGGCGGGGTTCAGGCTGGAAGTCTCGCCCCCCCATTCCAGATGTCACAACCAAACAGTTTGGATATATCGTGGGAAACGGTAGAGTAGGGGACCTTGAGGGGTCAGTCCCTCCCCCCAAACAACCGCTGAGCTAGATTAGATCAGGCTCAGCAGTACGGGAGCTCTGGAACCCAATGGGAGACTCAGCCACCAGAGGGGTCCTTCAGGGGAGCAGTGCTGTCTCGGGGAAGTGCTGCCAAGCCCCGCCTCAGCCCTGCCATGGGGGGCCAGGGCGGGCAGTGGGCCCTTGCCCTCCAGCAGTGCCAGGCTGTGCACTTGTAGGGACCAGCTCAGATGCAGCAACTTCCTCCTGGAGTGTCTAGCAGAGACTTAAAGAGACATGCACACATTTTTTTCCATTTTTGACCCAGACATTTAAGGAAATCTGTCAGGAACAGAAGGGAGCATCTGGGGCCACATGGAACAAGCCCACAGCTAACCTCATCCTCAATAGTTAAAGACTGAAAGCTTCCCTCTGAGATCAGGAACAAGACAAAGATGCCCATTTTCACCACTGCTCTTCAAAATAGTACTGGATATCCTAGCAAGAAAAATTAGGCAAGGAAAAAAAGCCATCTAAATTAGAAAGGAAAGAAAATTACCTCTCTTCACAGATGACATGATCTTATATGTAGAAAACCCTAAAGAATCCACACACAAAATAAACAAATTCAGCAAAGTTACAGAGTACAAAATCAACACACAAAAACCAGTTCTATTTCTATATGCTAACAATGAACAATCCAAAAAGGAAATTAAGAAAACAATTCATTGGCGATAGCATCAAAAAGAATATAATACTTAGGGATAAACTTAACCAAAGAGGTGAAAGACTTGTACACTGAAAACTGCAAAACACTGATGAAAGAAATTAAAGGCTTAAATAAACAGAAAGGCATCCTGCGTTCATGGATCAAAGACAATATTGTTAAGATAGCAGTGCTTTCCCCAAAGCAATCTACAGATTCATTCCCTATCGAAATCCCAAGGGTGTTTTTTTTTTCAGAAATAGAGAAAAAAGGTCCTAAATTTCATATGGAATTTCAAGGGACACTGAACAGTTTTGAAAAACAATGCTGGAGGTCTCACACGTCCTGCTTCCAGAATTTACTACAAAGCTCCAGTTATCAAAACAGTGGTGCTGGCACAGGACAGACATGCAGACCAGCTGGACCGAGTGAGAGAACAGAAGTAAACCCTCCCAAGTACAATCAACTGACTGTCAGCACGGGCGAAGACCATTCAATGGAGGAAGGACAGTCTCCAACAAAAGATGCTGGGACAGAAGAGTGACGCTGGATCCCGGACGTACACCACATACAAAACTTAACGCAAATGGATCAAAGGCCTAAATGGAAGAGCTGAAACTGTAAAACTCTTAGAAGAAAACATAGGGGGAAATCTTTGTGATCTTGGATCTGGCATTCATTTCTTAAATATGAAACAATAGTAAAAATGGATAAATTGGACTTAAAAAATAAAAATTCTGTGCACCAAAGGCCACTGTCAAGAGAGTGATAACCCACTGAATAGGAGAAAATGTATCCTATGGCTCAATAGCAAAAAGACAAACAACTCAATTAAAAAATGGGCAAAGGACTTGAATAGACATTTCTCCAAAGAAGATGTGAACACGTGAGAAGGTGCTCAGCATCACCAGTCATTAGAGAAATGCAAATCAACCTCAACGAGACCGCCTCACCCACACTAGGTGACTGAAAACACAGACGAGGACAGTGGGGAGGACGTGGTGACACTGGATCCTGTGCACTGCGGTTGGGAAAGTGTGGCAGGCAGCTCCTCAGAAAGTCCAACACAGACTGTCCGTGTGGCCCAGGTGCCCTACTGCTGGGTACAGACCCAGAGTGGAAAACAGGGACTCAAACAGATATTCTTATACCAGCACTCAAAGCATTCTTCACAAAAACCAAAAGGTAGCAACGACCCAAAACGACAGATGAATGGATCAACAAAATGTGGTCTGTCCACACAACAGAATGTTCTTCAGCCACAGAAAGCAGGCAAGTTCTGATACATGTTACAGCATGATGACTCAAAACAGGCTGCGTGAAAGAAGCCAGTCACAAAACGACAGATACTGTGAGTCCACTTCTATAAGGTCCCTAAAGTGGGTCCCCGGATTAGAGGTGGTCAGGGTGTGGGGGCAGGGAGAGGGGACGTCACTGCTCAACAGTCGTTTGTGTTCAGGATGAGGAGGTTTGCAAAGTGCGGGCGCATAAGTGTGAATGTGCCTGATGCCTCTGAGCTGTGCACTTAAACGTGGCTGATTCTGTTATCTGTATCTTAGCAGTTTAAGAAAGGGATTACAAACAGATGTCCTCCTCCTTACAGAGTGCATCGAAAGAACCTTTTTGATGAGTGTACAGGCCTTGCCTCTCCTGTCTCTACCACCGTTCTTTGAAACCTGGCCACGTGTCCCCTCCTCGCTGGCCTCTGCCCTCTCCTGTGTGGCATGGGCGCCCCGTCAGCCACACTGGGACCAATGACTTGCTGTCTGCCTCCCACACGAGCCCACAAGCTTGAGGGAGCCCTGGGTTTCCCAGGTGAGTCCTTGGAGGGTGTAGGGCTGCATCCTGACTTGGATCTCCCGTTTCTCTGTGACCTGTGTCAGAACTGAAAAGAAAAAGCGCATCGTGTCTGCTGCTCAAGATTTGCCTTGTGTTCTCTTGACTGGTGGCACGGTGCTCAAGGGTGGTGCCCAGGTCAGGTACGGACTAATTACTGCAAGGCTTGGAGTACCTGCGCACAGGCTTGCGAGGGAAGTGACACCAAGTCAAAATCGTCCCTTGATGCCAGGACCCTATGTTCTAACTGGAGAGACACAACAATTCCTTGAAAAGGGATGATTCAGACACAGTCATAGAAGTGACTTAACAAGGAAGTGGCATAGAAATTGGTGCAGGGCTGTGTCCCCAAGCCCCCAAAGACCTCAGTACACACAGCAGGCAGAATGCAGGGTGGGGCTCCTGTAGGAAGTCCGGCTGACACCGGCCTGCTGTGGCTGGGGACAGGACAGGCCCGGGAAGGCAAGGCGCTCCCAGAATGAGGCTGGGTTGTGCCAACAGGGCTCCTGCCACTCTCACAAAGTGACACTGAAGCCAGGTCCCAGAGATGACCTGGGAAAGGCCTCAGCTTGCTCAGAAGCCACACTGCACCGGGCGTGGCAGGATGACGCAAAAAGCGTGTGCCGACTGGGGGCCAGTGCAGGCCAGGTTCCCTGAGGGACACCACCCCTACCCTGTGCACCTGCAGCCAGACTGTCCCCCTTACTTCTTTTCCGGGTAGGGCTCAAAGGACTCGTCTGAGGACTGGGTGTTCTGCTTCTTGTCACTGTCGTCTTCACTCAGGAAGTCTCTGGGGAAGAAGAGAACCTTTAGCCAAGCCCTGGGTGAGTGACAGATCCAGTCCAACTTCCTGTCTAAAGACACCACATGATCCCCATAGTCCATGTTTAGTTCTCCTGAAAAGGTCTTAAGAAACCTAAAACCCCCAAATCTCTGATCCCATCTCCTAGCAGAAAGGACAAGCCAAGGTCACTGAAGTCCAACAAGCTGACCATCCCCGGTAAGCCACACTCCTCACACCAGGGCCCCAAACTGAAGGAGCCTGCGTGGGGGTCCCAGGCCAGTGTGAAGGCCCTCCCAGGAGGTGGGCTACGTAAATGGAGGTTCAAATGTCACCTCACCCTGTAACTGGGCACCTCCACAGGCTGTCAGCCATTGCGAAGGTCACAAAGGCCAGAACAAGCTCTGTACGTCTGTAACCGTCACCCTGAAGTATGAACCACTGTTCACTCTGCTGGGCAGCAGACGGCCAGGCTGGCACGCCGTGGCCTTCCCCCGCAGGCCGCCACCCGTCCAGAGAAAGGCTCGAAGCTGGCTGGTGGCCTGCAGGGCAGCCCACCACCACTCCTGGTCCCAGGGGTGTGTCTGCACATGCACATGGTAATTGGCACCCCATGAGAGCTGCGCTAAAAACCATGTCTGTGCATGGATGGGGGGGGTGCATTCCAGCCACGCCTTACAGGGTGGGTTGGGAGGTGTGAGTGGTTCCTGGCTCAGAGGCAGCAGGTGGCCCAGCAGCAAACAGCCTCAAGTCACACTCACGTCAGGGGAAAGCCAGAGGCTGGCTTCCTGTGCTCTAGGGACACGTGGGGCTCACACAACGAAAGCCTTGAAGGAGGAGACTGTCCCAGGAGCTCCACATGGTCCTGGTCCTGCTCCCCTGTAGCTGCACCAGGGCACAGCACCCTCTGGGACCCAGGGAGCCCCTAGTCAGGCCCAAGAAGCCTGGACGCACCCCCAGCCAGGACACAGGCAGCGAGCCCTTGGGATGGTGGAGTTTGGTTTCCAAGGAGAAATTTTAGGCTGTTTAAACCCACTCTTCTCTCACCCCTCAGAAAGGTCACTGAACTCGTCTTTTACCCGATCATCCGAGGTTGAAGATGGGACCTGCTTCTCACCCAACTGCCCTGAGGAACAAAGAAGGCTGCTGTCATCAAACTAGCGGCAGGCAGGCCCCCCCACCCACAAGGAGGCATGGCCTATGACCACACAGCCTTCCTCATGGGGGAAGCCGGGGTCCCCACCTCAAATTCCACCCCCAAGGCCCCCCACCCCCAACAGCGCAGCCCCACCCACTGGGCCGCTGCAAGCCCAGCATGGGCATTGCTGGGCATGGGAAACCCCAGCTGGCAATCAACAGCCAGCCCAGCCCCTCCCCAGAGGCTCGCTCCTGCCGTTTTCAGGGTGGGACGACTCACACTTCATGAATGTTTCTAAACACCTAAAAAACATCACTGTCCTCAAAGCACTATGCACAGAGTTTAAAAAGCCAGGTGGAGCTAACAGCCCTCCAACAGGCCCCGCCCCCCTCGCGTCCAGGCCTCTCCACCTCCCCGGAGGTGGGAGCTGCATGTTCCGAAACGCCACGGAGCACAGGAGCCGCCCAGCGCCCAGACAGGTGCACGGGGGCTGGTGGAGCAGACAGGCGCCTGGCCCTCCTAACGCGACTTGAACAGCTGCACCCCACCCACAGCGCTGTGGGACTCAGCCCCAAACAAGGGCCCTGTGTTTCCCCTCGGCCGCACTGGTCCCACCAGGGTGTCACCAGGGCACTGGCTGAGGCCCAGGGAATGACCCGAAACAGCCTCAGAGGCACCAGCTGTCCTCACCCCCCACGCCCCACAACAAGGGCCCCATTCTTCTCTCCCTTGGTCCCTGGGCCGGACAGCAAACGGGCGTGCCGTTCCAGAAACTGCTGGAGCAGGGTTCTCAGCCTGCCCGTGAGGAGGCACTGAGGCCGCTCCTGTCACCTCCCCCGCCCCCCCAGCCTCCCCCACAACACTGCCGCTACTGCCCTCCACGGTGCAGACATCCACTTCCTGCCACTGCGCCACCAGGCCAGAGGAGCCTCTTACCTGGGGCCCCACTCGGGGGGAGGCTTGGCTGAGGCAGGGGGCCCGGCACAGGCCCCACTGGGCTGCCATCCGCAGGAGGCTGGGCCACGTCTGTGCTGGGTAGCGTCTGGGTCTCAGCCCGGACTGCGGTCGCTCTGCCCTGAGAACTCTGAGGGGTAGCCCCAGTGGGGTTGCAGCCGCGATGCTGGGTCAGCCGTGGGACCATCTCCTTGTCCCACGTCCACTTGACCGCCAATGCGCTGTCCAGCAACAGAGCTCCACAGCTGGAGTCGGCGTCCATGGTGTAGTCGTGGCCTTGGTCACAGCCCCACACGGCCTGGATGACTCCACAATACTCGGAGGACAGTGTCCTCTGCAGGCTGGGCAGGGCCCCACAGCTGGCTGCGTGTCCGTGCACCCACCCCACCAAGCCGTGCAGGGCTTGTGGGCTAGAAGTGACCAGGTCCACTGAGGGAAGGCACAGATGTCAGCCCCATGGCTGGTCAGCCCCCAGGGAGCCCGCCCACACACGGCACAAGGGGGCACACTCACCCAGACACGCTCCGTCCTCGGCCCCTGTCGGGGGCTGGGTACCGACCCTGCAAAGGGTCAGCATAGCCATGAGGGGCGAGGCACGAGCAGGGCCGGCTGTCCGCACATGCAGGCTGACCCTTCTAACCCAGTGGCCGGCTCCGTATACTCAGCCATTGGTGGCCCTCACCTCTTGCACACGAGGCCCTCCCTGTGCCTAGGAACAGCCCCTGAACACCCCCCAGATGAGTGACAGAGGGAGCACCCACCTTGTGCCAGGCTTCCGCTGGCCTGACGGGGAGACATTGACTCTCTGCAGGAAGGACCTGAGGAGGCCGTGGCACTGGTAGAACTGGGCATGGCAGTTCTTGCACACAAACTGAGACAGAGCTGGGTCCTGGTGGACGGCCACCCCCAGCAGGTGCTGGAAATCACGGATGAAGACACGCTCCCCTGGCACGCCTGGTGGTGGTCTCTCTGAGCGCTCCCCAGGTGCCCTGCCAGAGATGCTGCGCAGACTCCGCGAGGAGAACTTCCCGTGGCACAGGCGACAGTGCCCCATGGCAAGAGCTCGGCCTGCTCCTGGGCAAGCACAGGAGACATCAGGTCAGCCTGCGAGGCTGCTCGCTTCACGGGCTCCCAGGAGGGAAGTGACACGGCCCAGAGAGGTGAGGCCCATGCTCCACCAGCCTCTCCACATGCCCCTAACAAGCCTGTGTCCTGGCCAAAGGCAGGGTTCTAGCTCTGGACTCCCTGCTGGACACACAGCCTTTCGAAGAGGTGCCCAGTGGGGAGGGGAGGGGTACTTTCAAAGACTTCTAAATGCCTCCATAACAAAGCCATCATTACCCTGAGATCAAAACCAGACAAGGACACTATAAAAAAGAGAATTACAGGTCATATCCTGATGAACATAAATGCAAAAAATCCGCAATAAAACAGTAGCAAACCAAATTCAACAATACACTAACAGGATCACACCACTGAGCTCCAGTTGGAGTTATTCCAGGGATGAAGGATGGCTCAACACATGCAAATCAATCAGTGTGATTCCCACATTAACAAAACGGGTAAAAATCATTCGATCATCTCAATAGATGCACAAAATGTATTTGACGAAGTTTAACATCTATTCATGATAAAAACTCTCAACAAAGTGGGAACAGAGGAAACATACCTCAACATAACAAAGACCATATATGACAAACCCTCAGCTGACATCATACTCAGAGATGAAAAAATAAAAAAGCTTTCCTCTCAGTTCAGGAACAAGATGAGGATGTCCACTTTTACCACTTCTATTCAACATAGTACTAGAAGTCCTCGCCACAGCAATCAGACAAAAAAAAAAAAAAAAAA
>NW_017731354.1:220014-223723 GCF_001890085.2 Hipposideros armiger
CTTATACAATGGAATATTACTCGGCCACAATAAAGAATGAAATCTTACCATTTGCAACAACATGGATAGACTTACAGAGTATTACACTAAGTGAAAAGACAGAGAAAAACAAATTCCACATGATCTCACTTACATGTGGACTCTAAAGAACTGAATAAACAAACAAAACAGAAACATTCAGATGCAGAGAACAAACTGATGGTTGCCCGAGGGGAGGGGGGCTGGGAGTGTGGGTGAGAAAGGTGACGGGATTAGGAAGTACAAATTGGTTGTTACGAAATAGTCACAGGGATGTGAGATACAGTATGGGAAATAGTCAACAATGTAAAAACCATGCATGGTACCAGGTGGGTACTAGACTTATTGGGGGGGGATCACTTCTTAAATTATATAAATGCCTAACCACTGTGCTGTACACCTGAAATTAATATAAAGTAATATTGAATATCAACTATAACTAAATATATATATGTGTGTCTGTGTGTATATATGTCATAGAATGTAAAGTGCAGCATAGGGAAACAGTCAATGGTACTGTAATAGCTTTGTACGGTGTCAGATGGATAGTAGACTTGTTGGGGTGATCACTTTGTGAGGGGTGTAAATGTTTAATCGGTATATTGTTTTATACACCTTAAACTAGTCATTTAAAAAGCTGCTGAGAGAGTAAATCTTTAAAGTTCTCATTAGAGGAAAAACATTCTGTAACTGTGTGTAGTGACAGATGTTAACTAGACTTACTGTGGTGGTCATGTCACAATATATACAAATGTTGAATTATTATGTTGTATGCCTGAAACCAATATAATGTAATATATCAATTACAGCTCAGTAAAAAAATTTCTCAAAAAAACTCTAAAAATTGTTTGAATACATGCCTCCACAACTATGTGATTTCGGAAGCAAGGCTAGAAACTTCATTCCCTTGCACGCGCTCTGAGACCAGAAGAGAAGGGGCCGTGTCCACGCTCTCCACCTCCCAGAGCGTCTTGGGTGCCGCCGGGCGGATTAGAGGAGGGCCGCGTGGAGCTGAGCGTCCACAGCACTTGGGAAGGCAGAGGGCACGGTCCGGCTCATGCCCCCTGCCAGGCGGGACCAGGCACTCTCACACTTAACCCTCCTGTTCACCAACAGGCGGCTGAGGCTCAGGGAGGCTAAGCACTTATCTCAAGGCTGCAGCGCACCGGGCAAAACCTGGGTTAAAACCCAGGCGGTCTGACTGCAAAACTTGAGCACTCGTTGCTTAACGAGCTCAGAGGCGGCAGGGTCAGCTGTCTTGCGAAACATCGCCCTGCGCGGGTGACGGACACCAGGGAAGCTTCGCCTGCCTCTCCAGTAGCCCAAGGTCGCCGAGGGAGAAAGGCCCTGGGGACGTGGTCACTGGCGGCCGGCCGGACCCACCTGCCTCGTCGGCGCCGTCCTCGCCCGCGTCCCCGCAGGCCCGCGCCGGTCCCCAACCCAGCCGCGCCGCCACCAAGGCCGCCGCCTCATCCATGCTGGGCCCACTGCGGACGGGGCGGCCCCGGGCCCGGCCGCCGCCAAAGCCGCCGGCGCCGGAGCCCCCGCGCTGCCCCGCNGAACCCCAAAAATTCCACAGAAAAACTATTATAACTGATAAATGAATTTAGTAAAGCAGCAGGATACAAAATTAATATTCAGAAATTAGTTCTATTTTTATACGCCAATAATAAACTGTCAGAAAGAGCAAATTAAGAAAACAATCCCAGGGGCCAGTGGAGCAGCTCAGTTGGTTAAGAGTTGGCTTAAGAGCGCGAGCTCTGAGCAGCAGGGTCGCCGGTTCGATTCCCACATGGGCCAGTGAGCTGAGCTGCCGCAGAGCTGGTGAGAACGCGTGCTCTTAGCAGTAAGGATGCCGATACAACTCCCGCATGGGATGGTGGGCTGCACCCACCTGTAACTAAGATTGAACACAGCACCTTGAACTGAGCAGCAGCGAGCTGCCGACGGTTGGCCTGATGGTGACTGGACTTGAAGCTGAGCTAGCTGCGCCCTCCACAACTAAGATTGAATGACAACTTCACTTGGAGCTGATGGGTCCTGGAAAAACACAATGTTCCCCTTCCCCAATTCCCCAATAAAAGTCTTTAAAAAAAAAAAGGGAAAAAGAAAACAATCCCAGGCCAGCAGAGTGACTCAGCTGGTTAAGAGCGCAAGCTCTGCGCAACAGGGTCGCCGGTTCAATTCCCACCTGGCCAGTGAGCTGCGCCCAAGCTGAGCTGCCAACAGGTGGCAGGATGGCTCAGCTGGTGACAGCACGTGCTCCTAACAACAAGGTTGCTGGTTGGACTCCCACATGGGATGGTGGCTATGCCGCAACTAAGATTTAACACAGCACTTTGAGCTGAGTGGCCACGAGCTGCTTACGGGAGTCCACATGGCGACCGGACTTGGAGCTGAGCTTGCTGCACCCTCCACAACTAAGATTAAAGAACAACAACTTGGCTGTTCCCCTTCCCAAATTCCTCAATAAAATCTTTAAAAAGAAAAAGAAAAAGAAATCCCACTTATAATTGCATAAAAAAATACTTAGAAATAAATTTAACCAAGGAAGTAAAAGACCTATAGTCAGAAAATTATAAGACACTGAAGAGAGAAAATACAAATAAATGGAAACATACACTATGTTCATGAATAGGAAGAGTTAATATAGTTAAAATGTCCATACTGCCCTAAGTGATCTATAGATTCAGTGCAATCCCTATCAAAATACCAGTGGCATTTTTTCACTGAATTAGAACAAATAACCCTAGAATTTATGTGGAACCATAAAAGACGCCGAATAGTCACAGCAATCCTGAGAAAGAAGCATCACGCTTCCCAACATCAAATCATACTACAAGGCTATAATAATCCAAACAGCATGGTATTGGCATAAAAACAGATACATAGATCAATGGAATAGAATACAGAGCCTAGGAATAAATCCATGCCTATATGGCCACTTAATCTATGACGAAGCAAGAATTTGCATTAGGGTAAAGACAGTCTATTCAATAAATGGTGCTGGGAAAACCGGACAGATACATGAAAAAAAAAAAAAGAAAAGAAACTGGACTACTTTCTTATGCCATATACAAGAATAAACTCAAAATGGATTACAGACTTAAATGTAAGACCCAAAACCATAAAGCTCCTAGAAGAAAATATAGGAAGTAAATTTGCAGACATTACCCTTAGTAATATTTTTACTGATATATTATCCCCTCTGGCAAGAGAAGCTAAAGAAAAAAGAAACAAATGGGACTACACCCCACTAAAAAGTTTCTTCACAGCAAAGGAAACCATCAACAAAACAAAAAAGCATCCTACTAAATGGGAGAAGATATTTGTCAATGATATATCTAAAATATCCAAAATTTATTTTAAAACTTACACAATTCAACACCAAAAAAACCAAACAATTCACTTAAAAAATGGGCAGAGGACCTGAATAGGCATTTCTCCAAAGATGACATACAGATGGCCAACAGCCATATGAAAAGATGCTCAATGTCACTAAACATCAGAGAAACACAAATAAAAACCACAGTGAGATAGCACCTCACTCCTGTCAGAACGGCCATCATCAATAAGTCAACAAACAACAAGCAACAAGGGCCGGCCGAGGGGCGCGTTGGTTGTGAGTTGGCTTGGGACGCCAGCTCTGAGCAGCAGGGCCCCGGTTCGGATCCCACATGAGGGCCAGTGA
>NW_017731354.1:225541-232155 GCF_001890085.2 Hipposideros armiger
CCGGCGCCGGAGCCCCCGCGCTGCCCCGCTGCCACAGGCGACAGGAAGCGGCCGAGCCGGTCGCGTTTCATGGCGGCGGCCCCGGCGCTCCGCCCGGCTCGGCTCGGCCCGACTCCGCTCCGTTCGGCTCTGATCGGCCTTGCTCGGTCCCGCTCGGCTGCGCTCGGCTCGTTGGGCCCGGCTGCTTGGCCCAGCTGGCTCCTGCTCTGCCCGGAGGTCTCGTCAGCTCGGCTGGACTGTGTTCGCTCGTTTCCGCCCGTCTCCGCCGTTCGGCTCCGCTCGGCTCGCTGGAAGCAGAGCGGGGCGGAGCAAGGAGGGGAGGGGCGGGTGAGAAAGACGAGGAGCGGCGTGAAGGGGGCGGGGCGATGAGGGAGGGGTGAGGAGTGATGGGAGGGGGTGGGACTGAGTGACGAGTGTGGTGGGGCGGGGCGATGGAGGAGGGTGAGATGAGGGGGCGGGACTTAGTGAAGAGGGACAGAAGCGGGGCGTGGTGATAAGGCCGAAAAGCGGGGCAGGAGGGGGGGCGGAGTGAAGAGAGCGAAGGGCGGAGCGAGGAGGGGCGCGGCAGGGCCTGCACGGCTGGTGTGTCGCAGACGTGGAGGGCGTCGGTGGTTGCACTTACATATTCGTAGCAATTGCGTGGAGAAGTTGAGAGCTCCGCCCCTCAGCCTCAGGAGCTGAGCGCGCGGCGCGGGTGGGGCAGCCGGAAGTGCACTCGCGCCCGTTCCGTCTGTTCCGGCGGTCCGCTGCTCCGGCGGCGTCCGCTCCCCCGAAGTCTTTGTTCCGGTCTTCCGGCCGCCCGCCCCGCCCCTTGGCCGCCACCGCTGCCCACCCCCCCGCCCGGCGCCATGGCCGCTGCGGCCGGGGACGGCACGGTGAAGCCGCTGCAGTGCGCCATGAAGCTAGCTAACGGGGCCATCGAGCTGGACACCGGCAACCAGCCCCGGGTGAGGCGAGGCAGGGCGAGGCGAGGCCGGGACGGCCCCCGACCGAGGCCAGCCCGATGGGCGTGGGCGAGGGCGGGGCCGCGGGGTGGGCGCGGGCCAGGACCCCTCCGGTGGCTCCGGGGCGCTGGGCTCGGGAGTTGGCTTATGACCTTGGACAGCTCCCAGCCCTCTCTTGCCCTCAGTCAGTTCAGCGAATCGGCAACTGGAGCGGAGGTCTTATTTGTAAATGGGGATGCAATAGGATTGTGAAGCAGCCTGCAAATTATATCTGGCAGACAATTCAATGTGTATGTGCGTTTTTCTGGGCAGACACTGTACATTTAATCAGATCGCACAGGGGACGTAATCCAGAAAAGGTTAGTTGCGGCTAGTTCGTGCTGTGCTTTTCCAGGTGCCTTGGAGCTTATTGGGAAGGAAAGCAGGCGGGGGAGGTGTGCCTTGTTGCCAGGAATGGGTGTTGAGGAAAAGGGTGGCGACCAGGTGGAAAAGCCGGCCGAGCCACCCAGGGCTGCCCAAAGATGGGAGGAGGCCATGTGAGCCTAGGAAAACCATCCCGGCCCTGAATCCCCTGCTTTTCTCAAGTCGGTTTTCTAGGGAGGCAGGTGCCCCCACGAGCCAGTCATTCTTCACGGATCCATTTTAACCTTATCTCTGAGGTGCAGAATTAACGATGAGTAATTTGAGAACTAGGATGCAACAAAACAAAATACCATGCTGTGGTTCCCAACGCCCTGAGCTGTCAGGGTCCCCGGGACAGAAGGCTCACGCCCTCGAAGCTGGCAATATTCTAGTGTCCTAGACTCCTGCGTGCCCAGGCAGTGCGTATTCTGGGGTTCAGGAAAGGGATTTCCCAGAACCCAAGCAGGACAATGATTCTAACATTTGCAACATCACTCTTTCATTAACTTCCCCCCTCACCCCCAGGAAATAGTTTTTTAAAGCCAATGAATGAAAAGGCCTCTGAGTTGCACAAGAAGGAAACTTGTTACATAATGAAAAATGACTGCAACTGTCAAAACTGCTTCCCTGGCCCTGGAATGAGAATCAGTTCCTTCCTGTGCTGGGAAGAAAGGCAGTGGGCGGAAGGAGGGGTACCAGATGTGCAGCATTGCCTTCAAGTCTGGAGAAGAGGGACACGGTGCCCCAGGCAGAACATCACTGATTGACTAGACTAGCTCATCAGTGACCACGTCAGGGTAGCTCTCTCGTGTGGCTCAGAGAGAAGCAGACATCACTTCTCATTTGTCTGCCACGAGGGCACCAGGCAGGCGTGAGGGGATCCTTTGCCTCTCCTGGCCTAACACTGCCATTTCTCTTCCCTGGGCACAGGAGGCATATACAGAATACCTAAGGAGTATCCACTACATCTCCCAGGTGCTGCTGGAAGAAGTGGAAATCACCAAAGGTATAGCTCTCAGCCTCACCGCTACTCCTGTACTCGGCAAATTTTGGACACCTTAGCCCTTGGTGGGTCCCAGGCCTGGGGGTGTCCTGTGTCCTACCCACTTGGTCATTAGCCAAAGGTGAACGGGTGGGCACTCAGTAAGCATGACCTATTGTGCTGTGATGTGGAGCAAGAAAGGGATGGAGACAGGGTGGGGCCTGATCGGAGACCAGACGTCGGACCCCAGCCCAGGTCAGGTAGGAGTTGGCTGAGCATTCCCTGCAGAGGGACGTACAGAAGCCCTGAGGTGAGAGCGGGTACCAAATGTGAGGAAGGGCAGGCAGGCTGGACGGGGTAAGGGGCGGGAGGGCCTCAGGTGGCAGCTCCCACAGCACACGCTGCTGATAGGCACAATCTTGGGAGGACGGGGTGCAGGGGCGGGGTTGAGCACAGCCAGAGGCTGGGAGATGGGGGACAAAGCTGTCTCTGTGAGGCGGCCTATGTCAGCTGCGAGGAGGGGCAGTAGGTGCAAGTAAAGCCCTCGGGGAAGAGAAAAGGCCCAGTTGGGTAGACAGAGGGCTCTCATGGTTCAGCCAAGACAACAGGACAGTCAGTCAGATGCTTGGCTGGCCAAGCTCAAAGCTCACACAGGGTCAGGAGGTAAACCCAGGACAGACGGTCAGAAATGAGGAGGGGGTGGGCTTGCTTAGGGGTCAGAGAGGGGAAGGGTTCCCTGGGGGTCAGAGATGACAAGGGGTGGGGTCACCCAAGGTCAGAGATGAGGGAGACGAGCTAACCAGGGCAGGTGGTCAGAGATGAGGAGGGGGTGGGTTGGCCCAGGGGTCAGAGGTTAGGAGGGGCAGACTTGTCCTTGTTTTTATCTCAGCAAGAATCTGATTAGTGATTGAGGTGACGGTGACCATCCTTTTGTCTCTTGTTCCCCAGAAGATGGGGAAACCATGCCCCCAGAAACCTTGAAGATGCTGAAGCTGGCAGAGCAGTGTCTGGAGAGGGCCCAGTCAACAGCTAACAAGCTTGGTGGGTCTCCATCAGGTTTTCCTGGGGCATCCCCCCAAGCCTGTCTCTCCTCTGTGGGATGTGGGGCTCTGTGCTGACTCCTGGCTCCCTGTGTCTTGCAGGGAAAGCATGCCTGAAGCCAGCCATGCCTGTGCCTGCTCCCGTCTCCTTGCCTACCAGCCGACACCGCCGGGTGTATTCAGATGAAGGGGGAAAGCTTCTTCCGTTTCTGCCGCCTGAGATCTTCCAGAGGCTTCAGGTGGTCGAGTCGCAAAGCTCTAAGAAGTAAGACGGGGCAAAATGGAAGGTGGACTGAGTCTGGGTTTGAAGGCCAGGCAATAGTGAATTTAGTTAAAATGGGTTCAAGAGTGGAAATACCCATGTGCCTGGCAGAAACAAATGCAAATCGTCTTTGGAGAAAAGCACCTTCAACTTTCATAAAATAAGTGGCACACAGTCAAAGATAACCAAGCACAAAAAGAAACTATGAAGGAATGCCAGCAGAAAAATACCTAGAGGATTTGAATAGAGTTATCAGACACGTTATGAAACAACCAGGCTCTCCATATTTAGAGAAATAAAAAAAATCACGTTTGAGGATGACCGGTTAGCTCAGTTGGTTAGACCGTGGTGCTGATAACACCAAGGTTGCTGGTTCAATCCCCGCATGGGCCACTGTGAGCTGCGCCCTCCCTAAAAAGAGTCAACTATGCCACTGTAGCATGAGAGCAATGTGTAACCAATGACCATGGCTGTTCCCCAATAAAATTAAAAAAAAAAAAAAGTTTGAAAATACCTGCAGGAAACTAAGCAATCTGACCCAGCAAATAAAGAACCAAGTAGAAATGAAATGAAAAATGTAATACCAAAATTATTTTTAAAAAGTAATTGGAAATAACAAATTACAGTTGACCCTTGAACAACTGGGGACTTAGGAGTGCAGACCACCCATGCAGTCGAAAATCCAAGTATAACATAAGTCTGCCCTCTGCAAATCAAAAATACAATTGACCCTTAAGCAACACAGATTTGAACTGTGTGAGCCCATTTATACGCGGATTTTAAGTAAATTTTTTATTTTAAGTAAAATCCATGTATAAGTGGACCTGTGCAGTTCATACCCATGTTGTTCAACAGTCAACTGTCTATGCTCCAGTAAAAATCCACACAAGTGCACAAAATGAGTGGACAAGTTTATAACAGCCGAGAAGACATAGCTGAAGAGAGAATTAGTGAATTGGATAAGAAGTCAAAAGATATCCAAAATGACTTACAGAAAGAAAAAAAGAAAACAGAAAATTTGAGAGAGCTGGAAAGTCTTAAGATAATGTCATTGGAGTTCCAGAAAAAGAAATGAAACAAGACAGGCACATTTTTTGAAGACATAACAGCAATTTTCTAGAACTGATGAAAGACATCGAGACACAGATGCAAGCATCCCGAGTGGGATAAACACGGAGGCCCAGCTCCTCCTGGCCACACTGCGGCCAGGCCTCACAAGTCAGTGCGACACAGGAGGTTCCAGGCACCTCGTTTCTGCATGTGCAGCTTTGGGGCAGGGCCAAGCCCAGGACTTCCACCCCAAGACAAACCTTCCCTCTCCCACCCATGAAAGCAGGAATATAGGTGGGACCCAAAGCTTTGGTGGTGGGTGGGTGTTGGTAGCCGTTATCCAGTGGACATGGTTCTCCCTTTTGTGAGTTGCAAGCTTCTCTGTCTGGCTCAGATGGTGTCTTTAAAGAGTTTCATGTTGCTGGCAGACACATGAGTGATTTGCGTAAAGGTCTGATGTCCCTTGAAAAGTCAGGAATCCTGGCAACAGTACACGCACCTTTCAGTGGGGCAGTGGTCTCCAGTCCAGCCCAGACCGCCTCCCTCCTTTACCGCCTCCCTCCCTCCCTGCCTGGCCCCATCACCACCTTCTCACCTTCTGGTCTCAGGGCTAGGTCCGAAAGGGTCCTCAGGTCACCAGAACATGCTGGGCTTCCTGGGGCCTGGACAGCAGCTTGTAACCTTTTCCAGGGAGCTGACACCCCTGGAGGAGGCCTCCCTGCAGAATCAGAAGCTAAAGGCCGCATATGAGGCCCGGATGGCCCGTCTGGACCCCAGCCAGGCCATGCAGAAGACATCGCTGGTGAGCGGCCCCCGGGAGGCGCTGTGCGGGTGGGGGAGGGAAGCAGGCCTTACTCCCTCTTCCTTCCCTAGACCCTGACCCTTCAGCGGCAGATGATGGAGAACCTGGTGATCGCCAAAGCCCGGGAGGAGACAGTATCCTTTCTGTCCGTCCATCCTTGCTGTCCAGAGGGAAATTCAGAATGTGACCTTGAGCTGAGAGAAAAGGGGGGGAGTAAAGGTGACAGGGTTGGGGTGTGGGGATAGAATGCTTCCACTTCGGGAGAGGCATGTCCTCAGGAATGGTTCCTGCACAACCTTCTTCTTGTCACCCTCCGGGCCTTTGCACAGGCCGTCCTGCGAGGCCAACCTTTGCTCCATCCTTCAAGCCACCTAGGACTTGCCTTTCCTCAGTGGGTGCCCGTCCTCCGGCCCTCCCGGCTGGACAGTACCTCCTGGAGAGCCAAGGCGTGCCCTTGTCCGGTGGACCCTTGTCTGGCACAGCGCTGGGAAGGCCGGGGATGGGGGGGCCCCGACCAGACGCGGTCTTAACTCTACCACCCCAGCTGCACAGGAAGATGGAGGAGCGCCGGCTGCGGCTCCAGGAAGCCGCCAACAGGTGCGTCTCCTCCGTCGATCTCAGTCTCAGGGCAGCTGAGGACGGGTGGGGCACTCGCTTCCGCCCGCCCGTACAGCCTGAGTCCGGTCCTTCCTCCCTAGGAGGTTCTGCAGTCAGGTCACCCTGACCCCAGAGGAGCGGGAGCAGCGGGCCCTCTACACGGCTATCCTGGAGTACGAGCAAGACCACGTGAGTCCTGCGGGTGCAGGTGCCCGGGGCGGGGCTAAGGTCACATGGTTCCCAGCTGGAGGGCGGGGTCCTGCAGGCCTGCTGGCCCTTGGGTCTTCCCTACACCTCAGGGAGGCTATTAATAGTCCGGGTCTGCTGGGATGCAGCCTTGGCAGAGGTGTGGGAGGGGCAAGGGGGGGCATCCCATCGTGGGGGTCCTGCCTCGCTCTCCTCCAAGGTCTCCTGTCCTGCAGGACTGGCCGAAACACTGGAAGGCCAAGCTCAAGAGGAACCCTGGGGACCTGTCGCTGGTGACCAGCCTGGTGTCCCACCTGCTCAGGTACCAGGGCCCTCAGCAACCCTCCCC
>NW_017731354.1:232275-237561 GCF_001890085.2 Hipposideros armiger
CCGCCCCCAGTTGCTGGCTGAAAGGACCAGAAGCGGAAGAGGTGAATGAGCAGGTCTGGCTGCCCAGGGCCCGCCCCCTTCGCACTGATGGTCTCTCACTGGCCTTCCTCTGCCTTCTGGGAGGGTGGGTCGGACTTGCTCTGCCATGTTCACTCGTGAGGAAAGAATACCTAAGACACTTCTCTGGACGAGTGGATGAGGGGTGGGCGGCAGCTTCCTCAGTCCCCAGCCCCCAGGCTAGAGGCCCTGCAGCCCAGCAGGCACCGGCGCACATGCCTCTCTTCTGCTCACAGTGTCCCAGACCACCCCATCTCGCAGCTCCTTAAGAAGCTCCAGTGTGCGGTGTACCGGGCACTGTACCCCGTCGTGAGCAGGGGTGCTGCAGCCGCCTCAGCCCCCAGCTGCTGCTCCCTGCCCCCGGACGCCGACGGGCTGCTGGCTCCCGGAAGCCGGCGGCTGCGGCCCTCGCAGAGCCTCTACTGCATGCTGTGTCCCCCGGAGCCCAGCCCGTCCCCACAGCTCACGGACGGCCCCCCTGCCAGTCCCTCCACACCCCCGCTCCACCCAGGCCCCCCAGACAGAGGGGCGGACAGCAGCCCTAAGGGGCCTCCCTCACCCCTGGCGGGCAAGGACAGCTCCTTTGAAGACCTGGAACAGTTCTTAGCTACTTCTGAGAGGTGGGGTCTCAGCCCTGGGGGGCAGCCTGAGCCTCAGACCCCAGGGGTGAAGGAGCCATTGCTGGAGCAGCTGAGAAGCACGGTGAAGGACATACACAACGCCATAGGTGAGGGCAGGCTGCGCTCTCGCAGGACGGGTGGGCGGGTGGGCCGGCAGCTGGGATGGGCCCCTGGAGGAGGGGCCTCTGTATGGCAGCCGGCCAGCCCTGACCTGCAGAGCCCTCCCCTCCGTGTCTGCTGGCCAAACACCCTGGTAGCAGATGGGAGCGCACCCAGACTCGCGGCTTCAGCCTTGGGAGCAGCTAGGGCAGGTCTCCCTCCACACCTGGCTGCCTTCTCACTGGGCTGCACCGGACAGTCTGGTTGGCGCAATCTTGTGTTTGGGGAACGGTCTGCTGTCAGAGCCCCTAGGGGCCAAGGGGTCCTGGCTGTCTCACTGGTTGGCCTCACCAGCCTCCTAAGGACTGTCAGATGTGTGCAGCCTGGTGACGACGAGGGGTTCATCCCCCAGCTCTTTCCATTTTGAGAAGAGTATGTGGGTTCCCTAAGGGTTGGAGCCCAGGGTGGCAGGTGACTTCCAGGTTCCTTCCAAGGGTTTTCTAAGAACCAGCACCTACCATTCTCACTGTAGGTCCCCAGCTCTATAAAAGACCTGGGGCAGGTCCCTCTCCCCTGTCAGGTTGGTCCCCCATCTCTCTGGGTCTGAGATTTCTTGTCTTCAAACATGCTTCTGAAATTTCTTTGGGTTCCCACAGTTTGGGGTACAAACACTTTTCAGAAAGAGCCCATTCTGTGCTCTCCTTCCCCGGCCCCTCAGGAGCTGTGGTGACCCCATGAGCACCCAGGGGTAAGGGTCCAGACTCCTTGCTCTGACCCTAGGCCACATGGACAGGGGTGTGTGTGTGCAGGGGAGTGAAGGGAGGGCCAGGCAGAGCCCCTTCCCCACTGGGCCAGGGTGCTAACTGTGACCCTGCCCACACTGAGCCCGGCTCTGGGTGCGGCCCGTCTGGGCATCCCAGGCTGGCCAGGGGTGACCGCCAGGGGCTGCCAGCCAGCCCCACAGTGCCACTGTGCCGGCTCTGCTCCCGGCAGACAGGCTGCTCTCGCTGACGCTCCTGGCCTTCGAAGGCCTGAACACGGCCATCTCCAAGGACCGCTGCCTGGCCTGCATCGAGGAACCTTTCTTCTCTCCACTGTGGCCCCTGCTGCTGACCCTCTACAGGTGCTCCAGTCCCCTCAGGGCCTTTCCCACTTGCACCCCTGGCCCCGCTCCATCCCTGGGGCATACCTGTGACTGCTTCTAGCTGGTGCTTTAACCAGAAGCCAGCCTTGATTCTGGGTAAATGGCCAATGTTCCCCAGCCCCGCCTCCATCCCCAGCCTGGCCTGTCTCTGCCCCAGGAGTGTGCACCGCCCCCGTGAGGCTGCCCTGAGCAGGAGCATGGAGCTGTACAGAAACGCGCCCCCGGCGGCCATCGGCATCCCCACCAAGCTGCTGCCCCAGGACCCCAAGGCCACGGGGCCCAGTGCCTACCCCTACTGCGCTGCAGCCCAGGAGCTGGGGCTGCTGGTGCTGGAGAGCTGCCCCCAGAAGAAGCTGGACTGCATTGGTGAGGGGCAGAGTTTGCAAGGAGGGAAAGGGGACCATCAGACAGCACAGGATCCTGTCCCAAAGGGTGGCCTGGGGCTGTGTGCCTTGTCTCTGAGCTGCAGGTTCTCCTCCTGTCAAGCGGGTGTCTCCCATGGGACATAAGTGGTGTGAGGGAGAGCGATGGCCTTGGGAGGGGTTGTCCACTGATGGGGGTGGGGGCCGTTGTGGGCTATCCTGGGACAGACGCCCCCGCCCC
This sequence comes from Hipposideros armiger, assembly GCF_001890085.2. NCBI lineage: Eukaryota > Metazoa > Chordata > Mammalia > Chiroptera > Hipposideridae > Hipposideros > Hipposideros armiger. The sequence continues at coordinate 234,799 of NW_017731354.1, forward strand.
CACCCCCCTTGCTCTGTGCTGCAGTGCGTGCCCTGCGGGTCATCTGTGCCTGTGCTGAGGGCTACTACCGTGCCCAGGAGCCTGCACCTGAGGCAGGACCGCAGCCAGGCGCTGCCGCCATGTAAGTCCTGGGAGCACACGGCCTCGGGTGGGCACTGGGTACATGAGGGCTGCTCACAGGCCTGGAGGGAGAGAGAACCATACCACCTGCCCCGGGCACCAGGGCCACAGTTGGTCATCCAGGAGAGCACAGCCCGTTTCCACTCCTCTGGGTCTCTTAGGGGTCAGGGGCCCCCTGGCTAATCTGATGGAAGTTAGGCTTGCTCATCCCAGGTCACATGCTTGGTCCCTCAGGGCCTTCCCAGGTCCTTGCACACCTGGGAAGCCGCCCCAGCCCTGTGACAAGCCTGTTCCCTGCTCCAAGCCCCCAGCCCTGGGTTCTTGCCCCACCCTCCCGAGGTGGGGCAGGGGCCCACCAGGGTGCTGCAGCCTGGGGCTCTGATACCTGGTCTTGAGTCCTGCCTCAGTTTCACCTGGACCTGCCTGCAGTGAGGGTCCAGGTGCCTGCCTGGGGCTGGCATTCCTTCAGCCACCTTGTCCCAGGGACCAGAGGTCATTTTGAAAGCACCTGTCATTGCAGCCTGGTGGGTGGGCTATGACTCACACTCGTGCCCAGGGGCCTGCAGATGAGGACAGGTAGGAGTCAGAGCTGGGTGTGAGGTCCTCAGGGAGGACGTCCTCCCAAGAAGGTGAGATGACACTCCCCAGGCCCAGGGTGCGAGGCCTCAGCTGCAGGTTGGGTGGGGGTCCAGCCTGGCTCCCACAGCCCCTTCACCAGTTTACCGTTTGGTTTCCGAGTAAGCACTCCAGAACTGAAAGTGTTTCCTAGTGGCCGCAGCCCCTCACTAGCTCCCTCCTTTGGGCACCTGTCTGTGTGCCTGCAGGTGTGCGGTACCCAGGCAGGTCGGGACAAGGCCTTGAGCAGGAGCTTATGCTGTGTGAGGCCTCCCCAGTCAGACTCAAGCCAAGGCTTTGCTTCTGTGCCCTTCCCAGAGGCCACTGGCTGTGGCGTCTTTGGGTGGGGGTTCTGAGGGTCCCACAGGGCCTCACTCCCGTGAGCTCACTTAGATGCCTCTCGCAGAGGGTCTGGGGTGCCCTGCTGTGCTGAGCTGAGTGACAGCCGATCTCAGGAGGGAGCAGGCTGCCCAGGTCATGGGCCATTGCCCTCATCATTCTGACCCTCAGGATGGGGCGGGCTTGTGAGGTTGCAGTTGTCCTTGCCCCTCCACCATGGGGGCCTTCCTAGGTCCAGCCCTGGGCTCGAAGCACAGAGCTCCGATCAGGGGTGGTCTGGCTGCTCCTCGGTGGTCTGTGCGGGAAGAGCAGCCAGCAAGCCCCAGGTCGCTTCAGGGGCTGAACTGGGGGCTCTGGTTTGGGCAATTGAGCAGCCCCACTGGCCCCTGGAGCTGACCGGCCAGTGTGCCTCTGTCCAATAGCGGTGCTGATGACCTGCTCCCCATCCTGTCCTTCGTGGTGCTGAGGAGCGGGCTCCCCCAGCTGGTGTCAGAGTGCGCTGCCCTGGAGGAATTCATCCACGAGGGGTACGGCCCCAGGGGGAGCCCACGGCCCACCTCCCAGCCCCTTTGCACCACCCCTCACTCAGCACACTGCTTGAGCTGGGGGACCAAGCCCTGAGCAGCCTCTGCCTGGAGAGTGGGCTGTCCCCCCGCCCAGCATCCCTGACAGCCCCATGGGACCTCAGCATCCAGGTCCTTCCCACTGAGGGCAGATGCCCCTTCCAGAATGCCAGGGGCCTCCTCGCATGCCCTCCAGGTGACAGGCGCTGTCCCCCCACAGGTATCTGATTGGAGAGGAGGGCTACTGCCTGACGTCGCTGCAGAGCGCTCTGAGCTACGTGGAGCTGCTGCCCCAGGGAGCCCTGGGCAAGTAGTGGAGGATGGGACCCTGCAGACTGTCCAGTCAGCTGCACCGGGGGAGCTGCAGTTTCTGCCCCGACGTCTGCCCCCAGGGGCTGGAGGAGGCTGCTCTGTTCCTGACTGGATGGGGCTGAACTGCATCAGCTCCCAGGGCCAGGCCTTGCCGTTCCCTGTCCCCAGGGCAGAGAGGGGGCATGGGCCTGGCTGAGGGCAGGTCAGGTGTCTCTCCCTTCTGTCCCTTGTGACAGTCAGAACTTCCTGAGCCAGTTTCTGTCAGCCTCCTGCCCCCAGATTCCTGGGGCTCAGGTGGCTTGAGGCTGTGCTGCTTATTTATTGAACACTGACCACTCCACTCTCCCCTGGAGGCCCAGGTGTCCCCGGGGTGCCCGCCCATGTCTGGGGCCTCTGAGCCACACTCCCACCCTTGGCAGTGGGCATTGGACATCCCCTCTGGGTCAGTGTGAACCTGAGGGTCAGTGCGTGCCTGCAGCCCACTGCCTGCTCTGACCCTTTATGGCCCCGGCAGCCACTGACCTGGCTGCAAATAAAGAGATCACTGATGTCTCACTCCATGTAGCTGGCTCCTCTCTCCCTGGCCAGGTGGAGGCCTGAGCAGCACAGCCATCCCCTCTACTGACCAGGGAGAGCCAGACTCCCAGAGACCACTGAGGCCCACCACACCAGGCCTGTCCCCCAGATCCTCTGCTCAGGGAGGGGTAGCCCTGGGGCTGCACCCTCTAGGACAGGTCGCTCTTCAGGACCTAGTGGGTTGGCAGGGTCAGAGGTCAGCCCTGAGTCCCCACCCTTGTCTTCCCGCCCCCCTCCC
>NW_017731354.1:237606-245375 GCF_001890085.2 Hipposideros armiger
CCCCCCCCCGCTGCCCTCTCCAGGGGAAGGCCCCCGCTGCCCTCAGTCCACTGGCATTCTGCTTGTGCTCTTGTGAATATGGAGTTCCAAGTCCCCCAAACCTGGACCTGTATCCCAGCCAGCCAAGGAGCCTTGGGTGGGGTGGGGGGAAACGTCCCTGCCTTGGCATTGATGGGTTTTTAAAGCCCCCTTCGTAGAGCAGGTGGAGGATGAAGGTGTGCTTCAAGCTAAGCCTGGTCATGGGGCCACCTGTTGGCTTTGTGCCAGGGGCCACCCCTATGGGGCTGAGCTTTCTAAGGGCTGTCTCCTTGGCACCCAGCTCAGTGCGCTGCTGTCAGACAGGCTTGTCCTCAGGCTGCTTCTTGCTGTGTGATCTTGGGCTGAGCCTGTGGCTCCTGCATGAAACAGGGATGAATAATTGATTCTTCATGTTGGAAATACTGCAAATCAAGAAAAAGGCAGGAGTCCCAACTAGAAAAATAATAAAGGCTTTGAACAGGCTATCAACAAAGGATGGAATTAAAAAAGCAAATCAGCATAAGAAGTAAAAAAAAACCCAAGAAATGCAAATGAAAGATAGAACTTCATACACAGTGGACTGCGGTCCTGGGCCAAGCTAAGTACTGACTGACCCTGTAACCCAGCAACTCTGCTCCTGGTCGTAGCCTAAGGTCATAGGAGGACATGTACACAGATGGAGCTGAGAGTGGGCAGAGGCAGCAAATGCGGCTGTTCTGCTGTCCTCAGCTGAGTACAAATGCACTGGCTTGAGCACGCAACAGTTATTCACTTTGTGAATCTTCCATTTGTGCAGGGCCCAGTGGGGACAGCTTGTCTGTCCCCCCCACACACACACACACATACACACATCAGCTAGCTCAGCTTCCAGAGTGTGGTGACACGATGTCCAGGGGTTGGAATCCTCTGGACTTTTGTCCACGTGTTTGCAGTGGGTGCTTGTCAGTTAGGACCTCTGGGCTAGCAGGTGGATTACGTGAGACCTGTCTCAGCTTCCTGTGGCATCTGTCACAAAGGGCCACCAACTGGGAGGCTTGAAACAACAGAAATGTCCTCAGAGTTCTGCAGGCAGGAAGCCAGAAATCAAGGTGCTGATAGTGTCGTGCTCCCGCGAAACGCTAGAACATAATCTTGTGCCTTTTCCAGCTTATGGGACCCCTTCTATCCTTGGCTCGTAGCTGCATCACTGCAGTCTTGGTCATCATACGCCTTCTCCCCTGTGTGTCTGTGTCTGAGCTTTCCTCTTATAAGGACACCAGTCACACTGGACTTGGGGCCACCCTATCCAGTATGACTTCATGCTCACTTGATCACATCTACAAAGACTTTATTTCCAAATAAGCTAACATTCCCAGGTTTCAGGTGGACATGAATTCTGGGGACATTTGCTCAGCCCAGTGCAAGGCCTCTCCATGTGGCTTCTAACTTCCTGACAGTATGGTGGCTAGTTTCCAAGACTGAGCATCTCAAGATAACAAGGAACTTTGACTTAACCTGGGAAGCTACTCGATGTCACTTCCATTCTATGGGTGGAGACAGGTGCAAAGACCCACCCAGGTTCAAGGTCACACTGAGGAAAAGCCATGACCCTGGGGCACAGACAGCAACGGAATGGATGCCACACTATTGAGTGCAGGACAGGTACAGAGCAGAGCACCATCCACACAGACTTGAAAATAACACACACAATTCTGCACACGCAACAGGAACGTGTACGGAGGGTGCACGTAGACGCACAATCCTGCAGTCGGCAGGAAGGTACCTCATCCCACCTCAAAGACCCACCCCTGTGATGCTCTCAGGGACGGGCGACTGAGAGCTACACGAGTCCAGGAAGCGAAGCCCAAGGGAACAGACCTCGAGGTCGCCTCGCCAACACTGAGGCGTTTAGTTTAATCCACGACCAAACGCAATCCTTGCGCCCACCTTGACGCTGGCCCCTCCCTACCAGAAGGTGGCTCCGCCCCACCCTTAATCGGACAATCCCCATAGGACACCTGAAGGGCCCCGCCCCGCCAGAGGGTAGCCCCGCCCCACCAGGAGGTGACCCCGCCCCGCGTCCCGGCTTCTAGCCGGGCGGAACCACCAGGAGCTTCGGCTCCTGCTTCCCCGGTGGCCTGGCGCTCCCGAGACGGCGGGGCGCGGCCGCTCCGAGCCTCGGTGGCCGCCTCGGTGGGAGGGGCTGCTGGGACACAGCCATTCACCGAGCGCCCACTGTGTGTCCGCGGTATTAGCCGTGAACAGCACCGGCGCCGCGGGGACAGGTGCATCGCGCGGGTGCGCGGCAGGACAGGACCGCTGAGATGCTCCCTGGCCGTCACCGGGCCCCACCCCTCGGGAACTTGCGCGGCCACGCCTTCGGGCAGGCTCGCGTTCGCCGAGGGGCCGGTGTCCGGTGCAAGCCCCGCCCCTTGCGTCACGGCCAAGGCCGATGGGCGGAGCCGGCTCACGGCGGAAGCGTCCTGCTGAGGAAGAGGCCGGAGTAGAGTTGGGCGCTTAGGGACCGCTGGGGACAGACAGGTAGTGGGGTCGCCCGTGGGGCTCACAGAACGATTTGGAGGGTGAGGGGGTCTCTGTTCGGGACGGGGTCCTCAGCTAGCGGGGCGGGTCTCTAGGAAAGGGGGTTGCTGTAGATACGGGGTGGGGGCGCTCAGCTGGAATCACAGGGTTGACAGGCTGGAGGAGGACCTGTGGCTGCTGAGTGGGGGCTCTGCGGGCGCGCATCTGGTGGGGAGGGGTCTCTGGTTCCTAAAACCCTACCCCCACCCCCGCCAGGATGGGCAGCAGCTCTCTGTCCGAGGACTACCGCCTGTGCCTGGAGCGCGAGTTGCGGCGCGGCCGCGCGGGCGTGTGCGGGGACCCGTCGCTGCGCGCCGTGCTCTGGCAGATCCTGGTGGAAGACTTCGACCTGCACGGGGCGCTGCAGGACGACGCGCTGGCGCTGCTCACTGACGGCCTGTGGGGCCGCGCCGACCTGGCCCCCGCGCTGCGCGGCCTGGCCCGAGCCTTCGAGCTGCTGGAGCTGGCCGCCGTGCACCTGTACCTGTTGCCCTGGAGGAAGGAGTTCACCACCATCAAGGTAAGGTGTGGGCCGCGGGGGGGCTCCCCGGCCCGGGCGTCGGGGATGGGGGGCCAGCCCGGTGGGTCTCAGGGCTGTGTTGGGGCAGTTTGGGGTTCGAGAACATGGGGTGGGTGGAGGACAGCCCCTCCCCGGTACCTGCCTCTTGCCCCTTAAAGCTTGCATCACTGTGCTCCCCAAAGTGGCCTCGAGGCCTCAGTTGCCGTAAAAATCACAGAACAGGTGCTCGAGAGGGACTTGAAGCCCTGATCCCACCTCCAGAGGATGCTAGGTGGGCGTACCCCTATGAAGCAGGCAGAGGCTGGGGGGGCCAGGGTGGGCACGAACCAAGTTCACCTCTCGCCCTGGTACAGAGGTTGTGCCCAGGGCTGCCAGACCCCTCTAGGTAAGTGGGGGGGGGGGCAGCAGGAGGGGGCAGGACGCCTAGCTTCCGAGCTAATTTGGAAGAGGGGAAAATGATGTCACTGGGCACGTGGGCGAGCTGCCTCCACCAGTTGCCATGGCAGCGGTAGCCTCTCTGGGGAGGTGAGCTCTGGAGCCTGGGATACTGGAGGACAGCTACTGGTCCGAGGTTCTAGGGCTTTCATTCATCCATGTAGACAAGAGGGCAAGGGGCAGAAAGCAGAACGCAGGTCTGTCCTTGGGCGCTTCTGGGCTTTGGTGGGGGGCTGACCTGCATGGGGTCTGGCTCTGCCTCCTCCTGGCTGTGTGGCTTTCAGCAAGTTCCCTAATCTTTCTGAACCCATTTCCTTCCCTGCCAAAAGGACCCAAGAACAGTCCAGTTTAAGGTCCGTTGTGGAGGGAAGGCAAAGCCCTGAGTCCAGTGCTTGCACACAGCAGTGCTGTCTGGGCAGCGTGGGGGGTGCTGTCCTAAGCAGAACACTCAAGGGTCCCCAGGCTCATGGAATGTTAGAGTTGGGACAGACACACCGTCGTCATTCTAATTACTCTTCTAGTTCCTCACATAACTGTGCAGTCTAGAAACCATTTACCAGCTGTTATTCCAGGGCTCTCAGCCCAGGTGCACATGAGAGCCTCCAAAATGCAGCTGTTTTGTCCACATGCTGGAAGCTACCCAGCTGGAAAGAGTGAGTGGCCAAGCCCCTGCTGGGCAGGAACAGCTCTCCAGAGAGTAACTGGGAACGCAGAGCTCAGAACATGTTTAGGAGGCTACCTGGTCAGAGGAGCAGGTACACACCTGTGTGTGTGTGCATGTAACCAAACACTCAGCAGGTACCTCGGAAACGAGTTAGAGCTGCAAACCCCAGGGCGGAGAGCAGGTGGACGGCCTGAGGGCAGTGACCTTCCTCAATGTAGGGCTCTATTTAGACCCGACTGACAGCCAGGTCAATGTCATTTTCTAAATGGTGATGATGGGCTGCCCCCGTCGATGAGGCTCTAGGGGTGGCCCTGAGCATTTGTGTTTTTAAAAACCTTCTCTCGAGGGAGCGTCAGCACTGCCAGGGACTGTCGGGTCAGTTGGCACCATGCTGCCATCTGCAGTGAGGGGGGTGGCCCCTGAAGCTGGCCCGGGCTGGAGTGGAGCTTGGCGTGGTCAGGCCTGTGGAGGCCCGGCAGCCGCTGAGTGGGCCCCTCCCTTGCAGACCTTCTCTGGGGGCTACGTGCACGTGCTGAAGGGTGCCCTGTCGGAGGACCTCCTCATCCAGAGCTTCCAGAAGATGGGCTACGTGCCCAGGGATAGCCACCGCCTCATGGTGACCGCCCCACCCCCTGCCTGCCAGCTGCTGCAGGTGGCCCTGGGCTGCTTTGCCCTGCGGCTGGAGTGTGACATTCTGGGTGAGGTGCTGGCCCAGCTGGGCACCAGTGTGCTTCCGGCTGAGGAGCTGCTGCAGGCCAGGCGAGGCAGCGTGGACGTGGCCTCCTGTGTGGCCTGGCTGCAGCAGCGGCTGGCCCTCCCGCCCCAGAGCCCACCGGCTCTGTTCCGGGCCCAGCTGGACCTGTACCGGGGCCTGCAGGAGGACGAGGGCCCGGAAGAGCCCAGCCTGTATGGAGAGCCCTGTCCAGCCCCCAGCTCGCCTCCCTTGGAGCTGGCTTGCCGGCCTCTTCCGTGGGAGCAGAGTGCCAAACTGTGGGGTGTGGGGGCCGAGGCCTGGGAGCCCCTGGCAGAGGCTGCAGTGTCGCAGGCCAGCAGTCCGCCCTATGAGGCTTTGGAAGAGGAGCTGGAGCCTGAGGCCTTCTCCTCCCTCTCGCTGCACCGAGAGCTGCTGAGTCGGCCTGGGGACCTGGCTGCTCCCAAGACCCCTGGGAGCCCTGGGCGGGCCAGCCCCCAGCACATGCACGGGCCCCGCCCTGAGCCCCCTGGATACCAGGCACATAGCTGTCTGGCCCCTGGGGCCCTGCCTGCCCTCAGCTGTGACACGTGTCGCCAGCTGCACGCTGCCCACTGTGCCGCCTTGCGTACCTGCCGTCTGGGCCACATGCTGCGTGCACTGCTTGGAGACACCCAACGGCGCCTGTGGCTGCGGCGGGCACAGGTGGACACCCTGCTCTATGACAGCCCTGGGGCCCGGCCCTAGGCCCAGCCAGGCTCCCCGGCCAAGGGCTTTCCCCTCCGTTTCCGTGGTGCTTCTCTGGGCTTGTCCCTCCTCGGGCCCTGCCCTCAGCGCCCAGGCCCAGGCCCGAACGTGCTGGGTGGAGGAGTCTAGCCTGTGTGTCCATGTCAGGCACCTAACCTGTCCCCATGAAGGTCCCTCAGCCTCCTTGTACCCCTTCCCCACCCCTTATAGGGCCCAGTGATCAGCCTGTAGCTGCTGACCTGCTCCCTGCAGGCTATGATTGGGGACACGCTGTCTCCCTCCAAGTGTCCAGGGGGACCTGGAGGTGACACTGAGCCCCTGGGCTCTGTCAGGTGCATGGCTGCATGGCTGACCTGTCACAGGCTAGCCCTGAAAAGAAGACTGGCTGGAGACGGCCCCACAGGCCCAGGTCCCAGCTGTGCAGGGGAAGCCCGGCCCAGGGATAGAGGGATGACCTGACGGCAAACCCGAGTGAGGAGGCGCCTAAGTTCTGGAGAACGGTGGCAGACTCAGTGTCACTGCACTCTGGGCCCCCACCACCCGGAAACCCCCTGCCCTGCCCGAGGTGCAGGCTTTGCAGGGCGGGGTCACTTCTTACAGGCTGCCCACCAGAGCCCACCCCAGGTCCAATGATAAAAACTGGCCGAACTCCCAAATAGCCACCAAGGCCAAGGCAGGCAGGTGCAGCCCCCTCCTCGCTGGGGCGTTGGGTCCCAGGGACCACTAGCTCAGAATGGATGGGGGATGTGCCTGCCTGGGCCTTTGGGGCAGGTGCCATATCCTGTGCTGCTCTCCTCCCCAGGCACCGTCCCAGTCTGTCCACCCCACCTCCATCCTTCCCAGCACACGTATCACAGGACAGAACCTCAAGTACATTAAAGGACACGGAACTTGCCACATCTGCCAGGAAAGTTTTTATCTCTGAATTCCTGTTAGCCCCAGCCATGTGCCCACCGCCTAGGGCCTCAGTGTGGGGGTGAGGACAGGGCTCAGCCCCCAGCCCAACCAGACCGCTGTGAGTCCTGCCAGCCTTGCCCTCTCCCTGCCCCAGGCAGACCTTGGTACTAAGAGGGCACACGCAGCCAGCAGAAGCCTGCACTTCCCAAGCCTGCACCCACCCACTCATGGGTCCAGTACGGCTTCCTGAGCTTCTACCCAGCATGGCCACCAGATGGCGCCACCACAGCCCAGGTGGGTCCAGCCTCCGGGCCCTCGGAGGTGCACACCCTGCTGTTCTGGGGCAGTGGTGGCGGCAGGAAGCAGTGCGGGGCAGTTCCAGGCGGCTGTCAGGGCCTGCAGCGCTTGCTCTGGCTTTCGCCCGCGGTCGGGGCGGCCCGCTTGTTGCGGTGGTGGGGGAAGGTGGGCATGAGCTCCGGCTCGCAGGCTGCGGGGAGAGGCCGTCAGCAGTGCGCGGGGCCCCTGGGGCCACCCCTGGGCTTCCCTCTGTTCCCCTCCCGTGACCCCGTGGACAGTGTGTGCCCAGAGTGCCAGGTCCTGCCTGTCCAGGGCCCACAGCCCACCTGGATGGGCCTGCGCTGAGCTCACTGCACACCTCAGGAGCGAGGGGGCCTTGTCCTAACACCCCCACCCTGGACCAAAAGGTCATTCGCCAAGAGCCCTGCAGAGCGGAGCCCAAGGGGCCCGGGGGACTCACGCAGGGGCTTCTCCTTGAAGTAGGAGCTCTCCAAGCAGTCCCCGGCCGTCGCCCTGGAGAGGAGGCCCGCCGTTAACATGGCCCTGGGCCCTGCGCAGCAGCCCCGGTTCCGCTTCCCCAACGTCACAAGGGTGGGTGGGAAATAGGGGTCTGGGCCCAGAAACCGATGGGACCCGCAGAATGGGCTCCACGACCCGGCGGGCAGAGGCCACACCTGGGCACCTGGCCCGCCACCCATGTCCCGGGAGGCCCGTCCTGCGGGAGCGCGGCCCTCGGAGGGCGGGGCGGCCGCACCTTTTCTTCGGGTCGTACATGAAGAGGAGGTTGAGCAGGCGCAGGCCGGCCTCCGACAGCCACGGGAACCTGTGCTTCAGGTTGTTGTACGGCTGCCTCCGCAGGCTGTACTGGCTGACTAGCGGCAGCTTGGAGAAGCCCTGCGGGAGCCGGAAGGGAGCTGAAGCGGAGGGAGGGGGCGGAGGGG